>NC_092876.1:386090863-386412530 GCF_028372415.1 Notamacropus eugenii
GGATAATTAGATTAGATGAGGTAACTAGAAAAAAAAAGGATAGATCATTGGAATAAGGAAAACCTGAGTTCAGATCTAACCTCAGACACTTATTGACTGTGTGACCCTGGGTAGGTCACTTAACCTCTGTGTGTCTCAATTTGCTTAACTGTAAAATGTGGAAAATAATAGCACCTACCTCCTAGGGTTGGGACCAAATAAGATAACATTTGTAAAGGAATTAACCCCAAACCTAGCACATAGTAGCGTTCTACTTATTAATAATAATAAATAATAATTACTATTATTAATAAATGCTTAATTTCTCCCTTAGTCTATGTGGAACAGAAGAATCATAAAGGGAACGAATACGGTATGTTGATAAAAATAATAGATCTGCATCTGCAAGAGATATTAGAAATTGTTTAGTCCAACATCTTTATTTTGTGGAGGAGGAAACTGAGGTCCAAAGAGATTAAGCAACTTGCCCAAGATCAGGATTGTAGAAGTGACAGAGCTATATTTTGAAACTAGTACCTTGACTCCAAACTAATGTGGTCTTTCCACAACATTATATGACACAGGTAGTCAAATACATGTTATGCAAGGGAACCCTTACAAGAAGAACACTCTCAAAGAAGTCAAAAGCAGCAGGAAAAAAAAGACCATTTCGTATGTTAATTAGGAAGTTCTTGGTGGCTTTCAAGTAAGCACTTTTAGCAGATGGGTGGGGGATGAGGATAGAGGGGGTGGCGACTAATCAGATTGCAAGAGGTGAAGAAATAAAGACAGCCAATGTAGACCATGTGTAAAAGTTGGCTATGAAGGAAAAGAGAAAAATACAGAAATGTTTTTGTTTGTTTTCATACCCTAAAGGGAGATCTGTATAGGTTTGGAGACAGAGAGGAATGTTTCCATAGAGGCAGAGAAATTGAATATTTTGAAAAGAGGGAGAGTAATTGAGGAAGAAAATTAGTGGAGGAGGTGAATTGGGATGGGATGGGATGGAGAACAGGCAGAAGAATTCACTTTGCACATGAGGTAAGGTGCCTCTGCATCTGAGAGCGGGAGAGTGTGAATTGGATACAGAAAGATAGTAATGATTTTCTAAAATTTTAGATGTGAGAAAAATCTTAGTGAGTAGTTTTGAGTTCTTCTACATCTCCCACTGTAACAAATCAGAAAGGAATGAAGTATGTGGAAATGAAACTATACAAGAAACACATTTATTCAAATTTTCCAACTTTCAAGTGTTCTTTGTGTAATTAGATTATCATTGAAAAGTTTGCTATATTGCAGATGCAAAAGTATTTCCACAGCACTATCCATCATGCTAGTGTTTGGGGAATTCATAATGATATTACAGAGTTATTTTGGGAAGCATAATTTGCTTGATGAGCCAGGAACAGAAGAAAAGGTAGAAAAAAAGAGGAATAAATGAGTGAAATAACATTTATTAAATACTTACTATGTGCCATGAACTGGGCAAAGAGATGGGGAAAGGTAAAGTCCTTCATTCTGTGTGTGGCCTCCACCCTAGGAACATGCTGAGTAGGAGTGGGGGTCTGGATTCAGGCTGCAGAATAAAAGGCTCTAGGAGCAAAGGGCCACACACTCAGGTCAGGGGATGCCAGGACCCCAAAGGTGACCACTGGCTCCTTCTCCCTAGAATCTACTCATTGTATTCTGCAATGGTCTAGCTGCCATCAGAAGAGATTGGAGGTCCCATCTAGCAACAAGGCAACCAAGCCGATACTGATCATTAGAGTTTTGTTTTGTTTTGTTTTTTCTCCCAGTCCACCTGGATCCTGAGTCCATCCCTCATATTATAAGTCCAACGTCAAAAGTTCTCCAGGATTTCTACATCTGTATCTGCTGGACTGTGTTGCTATAAGTCAAACGTCCAATGGAAACTATGTTGATTACATTCTTTTGTCCACTCAAGGGAATACTCAAATTGTATATTTGAACTCCTAGATTAAGGCTCATTTCATGCCTAGGAGAGTCTCTAGGATCTAGGAAACATGGTACACATAATCTCCTAGTAGATTTTGTTTGAATGATTGCATTTTTTGATGTTCTTATGTACTCTTTGTGTATGGGTAATTCTCTAGGGTCAGCATGGGTTCCCTATCACCCAGAACATTATGGCCATATAGCATTAGACAAGTGGCTCTCAACACCAGCTGATGGTTAAATTTGTTTAAATGTTTGATAGCCTATTTTGAAATGACACTCCCTCCTTAAACGAGTGCCATTCATTTAAAAAATAAAAGATTATTTTTGCTGCCAGTTATTCACCTAGACTACTAACAAGAGCCACCCACACAGGATTGAAAAATCTTTTTGACACTCATAGCAAAGTTATAGCTTTGAGCTAATGAAGTCAAAGATTATTGCTGATGATACACTGGATGACTAAAATTAGCCAGATATCTTACTAAAAATAGGTCAAAAAGTGTGAATTGTTCAGTGAATACCCATCTTGTCAGTAATGGCCCCTACCTGTAGGATCACACACTCTTTATTTCAAACAAGTTAGCTGACTTACTGTGCTTTAGTGTGAATCACCACTACCTCTACAGATTCAGTCTATTTATATAGGAAATTGGTTTGTAATAGGAAACATCTAAGATATTTCCTAGCTGAGATGGAAAACAGTTTTAGTTTAACTTTGTCTTAACTTAACCTTTGTCTTAAACAGTTAATCCACTGCTTTACCTGGATTTCCAGTACCTGTATAGTGCTTGACTCCTAAATGACATCTTATTTTTTATTTATTGTCTTGCCTTGCACTTTGGGGATCCTTACATCCTGCCTAATACTTCGTTTTCATATTTCCTTGATTTCTACTATCTGTTACTGACCCAAGGCACCAAGCCTGATTTACTCCCCTGGTTCCACATCTCCTTACTTAACAACCTCCCATAATCCTGACATGATACCCTTGATTTTACAGGAAAAAAAAAAGCTCATTTCACAAATAGTGAATGGGTAGTCTGGGGTTTGGGCTTCGGGTTTTAATTTTATATATGTATACATGTATGAAGAATGGCACTTTTTACAAAAGGTGACATTTGGAGAGTCATATAACAGTAGAAAAGTAGTAAATGATCCAGTCAGTGGCTTTTATAACTTAGGAATTTAATGATATTGAGTAACTGGCAGAGTTTACTTGGAAAATGAATATTCTCCATGTTCAGGCCAACCTGTTGGCACAGGTATCAGGTATTTACGGACACAGATGGGTGGAGGAGGAATCCTCCCTTAAGGACAGCCCTTGGGCACACCAAACACACATATTCTGCTTTCCATTTATTCCTAGAATAGTGAGTTGTTTTCTCCATGTGTGACTCATTTACTCAAGTTGCCTGTTATTTCTTTCCCTTATTTTCCCTCAGAAATCCTGTCTGGACTTATCCCCCTGTCCTGGCCTCCTCTTCAAGATGCGTTTCTTTAGTATGACTATAATTCCAGTAAGACATCTCCCCTACTTGAACTCCTGACACCATCCAAGACTCTCCAAGCCTGAGAAGATCTTATAAAATTACAATTCTGTCACCTATTGTCTTTCTCACTCTCCCCAAACCCCAGTTTTATGTTTATCTGCACATTAGATAAACTTAACATTTATTTCTTCAGTATGAAAAATTATTCAATAGAATAATCCCATGAATAAAACTCACTTTGTAAGCTAGAGAGAGACAGCTAGCATGGCATGTGTTAAGGCCACTTTCTACCATGGATTAGGACAGTGTTTTGTGAAAGGAAATAAAATTATCCTAGGGATTTGATTGACCCAATTGGCCTAAAGCTCAAGCTATGCTTCTCTTGATCTACCTTCCTAGTGGCTTCAGGCATTATTGACAGGACTTACTGATCTCTAAGGACATAACCCTCCCCACTCCCTACCCTGTGAAGTTGGGGGTTTCAGACTTGATGGATGTCCCAAGAGCAAGAGAGTCACCACACCCTGCCAGGCTGGCCAGATGTGTTTCCATATGGAGATACCAGAGAGGCACATCTATCCAAGTTAAATGTTTCAGTGTCATTGTTGGAAATCTTTTCTATCCTATGGCTAAATAAACATGCTTCTGTTAACTGCTGGATGACCGATAAGCCCCCCCACCCTTTCTCTCTCTCTCTCTCTCCTCTCTCTCTCTCTCTCTCTCTCTCTCTCTCTCTCTGTCTCTCTGTGTCTCTCTCTCATATATATATATATATATATATATATATATATATATATATATATATATGTGTGTGTGTGTATGTATATGTATATGAAACAAACAGGATACCAATCTGAATCAGGCCCATTTATTACAGCATAGTAGATAACATATTGCACTTGGAATTATAGGCCTTGAGTAAAACCAATCAAACAAAAACTTTACCTCAAACACTAACTTGCTGTACGACCCTGAGGAAATCATTTAACTTTTCTCAGATTTATAATTGTAAAATTTAAAACTGTAAAATTGAAGCATTAATACCTGTAGCATTTACATAGTTTTTATGAGGATCAAACAAGAAAATATGCAAAACATTTTGCAAACCATAAGCCATTATATAAAAAGCCTGCTCTTATTATAAGATTTTTCAACTTTTGAATTTATTTCTCCCATCGCACCCATACGGTTCATTTACCACATACCTTCTTCTCTACTAGTATTCTGGGAAGCTTAATGAGAGGACTCAGAGATCTTGAGAAGAAATTCTGTAAATTAATTGCTCTTATTTCCATTTTACTCAGTCATACTTCTCATATCATTGGACTGCACTTTGGAGGCAGAGATAGCTACCTAGATGCAATCAGTACAGGACTTTTAAAATATTATTCGTTCTTCTATTTATAATGACCTGCACAGCTCTCTGACCTCATGTGTGGTTGTTCTGTACACAATTCCCACTAATTCACTTAATTTAGACAACACCTTTGAGAAGAGGGACTCAGTCCCTACAGGATCAGGCCCCGAAGGTGTTATCTAAAGCATATATTTATGTTCCATTTTCAGAAAGAAAAGTGACATATGTTTTGCAGAGAAGGGAGAAGATATCTCCAAGTTTCCAGATGATTATTACCATGAGCTATATACTGCTGTCATCCATATGTTATCTTTGGGAGTTACATATTAGGGTCAAGGGCAAAAGATAATCCCATCCTGACAATTCTCCAATGAAAACATAAAATGAAATTTTGAGAGGAGGCAGGGGGAGTGAGAAAGAGAGTTGGATAGAAAAGAAGTGTCCCTTTGCAAGAAACCAAGGCAAGTGAAGACAGATTTAGATGAAAGATTGCTTTAACACTTTAGGATTTCCCCCCTTTTTAGCTAAATGACCTAAGTCTGATGTAAGGTGCTGGAGAATGAGAATTTCTGAAACTCAGTGCTCTCCACAGCCAGCTTCACATATTTAATTGTTTCATTTCATCATATTATTCCAATGTATTAGTCACACCGTCAGAATGTCTACCTTGACTACACTTGAAAGGCTATCAGAAACTCTATACATTAACCCATGTTTTCAAGAGAGTTGTAAATCAACGGGCCAGGTATTGCAAATCCTGAAAGGTTAGAAAAATCCTAGTCATTTTTTAAGCTAAAAACAGATGGGTCCCACTAGTTTTGTCTCTAGTTTTGTCTCTCATATTCCTGGAATAGGCTCAGAAATTGAAAATATGATACATATAGGGACATAGTCCTGAAAAATTTGAAATGTGCTTCTGAAACACATTGGTAATGAAATTAAACGATGAACACAGTCCAATGTTAATAGTATCCTACTCAATACAACTCAAAAACTCTCATCAAACACCACCAATATGCAAAAATTGATTCTAAAGGATGACAAAAAAAGAGATGATTTTCAACAAAATAATCAAGCAAACCCCAAATTTGAGTAGAATAATTGCATTGGCAAGCAATAAGATCCAATAACTTCTGTGTCTTCCTAGTTTTCCCTTAAATAAATGCTTCTAATGATGATTTGTCAGAAAGGGAAACAATTCAAATTACAAAGTCAGGTTGGTTTTTTTTTTTTTCCCATTAAATTGAATTTTCCATTTAAAAATGAATGTAGGCTTGTTTCCCACATTAGTAATGTTTAGGCATGAATGCTATGTGTATTTCCAACCACAGAAACAAATTGAAAAATTTCTGGTTTAATCTTAATTTAATTTTGCTCGGTGACTGTAACTGAAAAAGAAATGATAATGCCTCCTTCGCCTTCATTTTCCAAACTCCACAATTTTTACACATGCACTCTTTATTTTCCTTTTCCCTATGACTTCTCTCTTCAGTCACCTCACAGCACGCTGTAATGAAATGAGTCCTGAATGTGGAGCCAAGAGACCTTGGTTTGGGCCATAATTACATCACTAATCCGTTGTATGAATAAGGACAGGTACTGTGATTTCCTAAATATGACAAATTCTCAGGTGAGGAATTTGTCAGTATAGGTAAGCATTTTCTCTTCAATTTATACTCTGAGAATTACCTAGAGTTCTGAGAGGCTAAGGGACTTGCCCAGAGTCATATATTCAGTAGGTCAGAGATGTGCCTTAAACTCCTACCTTCCCTCTCCATAGATAGGACCATGCTGCCTCTCCAAATATTGGTATGATCTTAGAGAAATTCCTTAAAATCCAAAGACTTTAGTTTTGTCATGGGTAATATTAGTGCTTAACCTACCTGACATGACGTTTGTGAAGATAAAATAAAATCATGTAAATAGAAAAATATTTTTAACTGTTAAAGTGTTCAGTTAGCTTTGATCTGTTATTATTTATTGTTGTTATTTTCTCGGTATTTCATCCTTTCCTTAGCTTTTTAGTTTGCCGTTGTTCCAGACCAAATGTCAATTGGTTCTAAATGTGGGGCCAGGGTCTGATTACGTTGAATCAACAACAGCTGGCCAAAACAGCCCTTTTTTTTTTAACCTGAGAACGGTGATACTTAACTTCAGAAGGTTATATAATGACTTGATGTGTTCTACTCTGCAGATACTTCAATTCCCCATGAGAACTCACCTAAGCTAGTAACACAAGCAACCTACACATGAGTGAAAAATCCACTGTCTTATATAAAGTTTGTCATATCACCTAAGACTAGTCTTAAATCACTTCACCAGTTAGTAAAGTGGGTAGGATTGTATCGCCTAATCTGGATCTTGAACAAACTATTGGTCTCTAAAAACCAATACCTTATTACGGTGGTTTTCAAAATCGTTCTGAATTTATATGTTATATAACTATGACTTGAGGCTGTGTCTTAAATTTCACTGCTCTGTGGCAACCTAGTCATCCCCTGGGAATAAGGTTTAGGAAAAATGTATGGTTTCAACCTCAGTCCTTTTTATTTAAGACTCACTTTTATATAGTATGAGAAATTGAAAAAAAAAAGTATCTCCCCCACAAAACTCTGAAAGCTAAATAGTATAAGGATAATTTTACAAATAAGGAAAATGACACAGAGAGATGAATTGCCTTGCCAATGGTCATATAGCTAATCAATGGCAGGCCCATATCTGAAACTGGAGATTCTAAATCCATGATTGTGTCTCTTTCACAATACAATAGGCTATTGGTCTTCCCATTTACCAGCCTCTACTTTATAGGAAAGCCAAAAACAACCACAAAATATTCAAAAGTGAATGTTGCAAAATTACAAAAACAAAAAAAAATAATAACAAACATGGCTCAAAATAAAAACTATGAGAGGATACCGTGACCTCATTCATTTTTAGAAATGGGAGGTCCACAGATGGAATTTTGGTGGTTTTTCCCTTCTTTTTCTTTTTCTTTCTTTAAGAATTTATTTGTTCTATGAAATGACTCTCTGGGAAGAAAATAAAGGACTATTAGGAGAAATTTTGGTGATTTAAAAAAAAACACCAAAAAATCCACAAAATGTGAAGGGAGAGAAAGATTATAAAGAAGAAGCAAACATAGAACTTAGAATATGTCCCCATTCCCAGCTTACTCCACCAGAGACTCTGAGGAATTTCCCCTTGAGTGAGATCTGGAATTATCTTGGTTGAAATGAGTTATCTTGCTCTCAAAATGAGATCTCATTCAATCTATATCATCTGGTATGTGTTCTCATATGCATACCTTCTGTAATTTCAGTTTTGCTATCCACTTGGCTAAATGGTTTGTTTTGTTATTTGTAATATGTGCTTATTGTAGAACTGGAATTTGGTGGGAAAGGAGTTAAACATTGGATATAAATCTTGGATTGCCCTCTTTCCACATGGAATGGTGAACAGAAGTTTAGTTTGATCCTAAAATATGCATCGCCTAGGCCAACATTATTTAAGAGAGCAGACAGATATAATTCTAGCCTGGTACCTTTTTTATTTTTTCTCTCTGAGGATAGCAGAGTGACTAGCCTCTGGTCCCAACCTCCTGCTTTCCCTCTTGGCAGGAACAAAAGACCCCTGGGACATGGGTGGGAGGAGGAGGTACTAGAGATGTCTATTCTTGCCTCCCTGAAAGTCCTACCTAAACAGAACCACATGGACATACATGATCTACATGGCCAAAAGCAATAGCACCTATCACAACCTTTATTGGAAATACATATTTAAAAATAAAAAAAAGTTTAAATTGTTCAATGCTACTCTGCATTCACAAGAAATGGGGAAAAATACAGAGATATTTTGAAAAGCAAAGAAAATTGGTAGGCACTTCTGAATAAAATATGATGTATATTTAATTTAATCATCGATGAAAAACATAGACTTTCAGCTTAAGGGAGGATTTTCAAGTGTTCCTTTTGATAAAACTAGACCTGAGTAGAGACTTTGACATGTGAACTCATCAAACAAAAGATATTTAAGACAAGTGAGTAAATTCACATAGTAAGAAAAAATCAAGCAGTTGAATATATTATTTACATACTCTCAGGTCAAGACCAAAGACTGAAAGAATGGATCACTCTTGGACAAATGCTTCCAAGGGAGTCAATCAAAAAAGAGTTGTTGAGAGGCAAGGGATGGGAAGAATTAATATTTTCCTTGGGAAAGGAGAGAGTTCAGAGTTTCTTCTAGCCTACCATGTTCTCCTTCATGAATTTCTGACCATGAGGCTTCTCATGAAAGGAAGTTTAAAACAAACAAACAAATAATGGATGAAGAGAGAGTGGGAAAGAATTTAAACATACTATTACCTGGGTGATAGAGAATAGGATAAAGGGAGCAAAATTATTCCTATTTGTAGATGATACTATACTTAGAAAATCTTGAAGAGACATCAAATCATCTAAACCATATAACAGCTTCAGCAAAGTAGTGGAATGCAAAATAAATGCACTAGTATCATTAGCATTTCTAATGCTGCTAATGAATGTGCCAACTAGATGGTGCAGTGTGCTGAGAACCGAGTGTGGGACCTAGAGTCAGGAAGACATGAATTCAGATCTGACCTCAGACACTTACTAGCTGTGTAACCTTGGGCAAGTCACTTAACCATATTTGCCTCAGTTTTCTAATCTGTCAAATGAGCTGAAGAAGAAAATGGCAAACCACTCCAGTATCTTTTTTGCCAAGAAAACACCAAATGGACTCTCAAAGAGTTAGACATGACTGAAACAAATGAACAGCAAATAAATTTCCAGTTTGTGCAGTGGTTAGAGCTTACTAACTTACTAACTATGTGATCCTGGGCAAGTCACTGAGCAGTTTTCTCAACAGTAAAATGAAGATAATAAAAGAACTTACACTTCCCAGGATTGTTATAAGCATAAAGTGAGATAATACTTCTAAAACACTTTGTAAACCTTAAAATACTATGTAAATTGTGCTAGGTAGAAAGCTAGAAGGGAAAAAAATGAAATAGACCTCCCACTGCAAGTAACTATAAAATGCATCACATTTCAGGGAAAAAAAACCTACCAAGGAACCCACAGAAATTGGCAAGACAGTAAAAAATGGAAATTCTCCATTCTGGAGACACCACAAAAACCAAACATAAAAATTTGTAATGTTGTGAACTGGTCCAACAATTCTGGAAAACAATTTGGAGTCAAGCAAGAAAATTCATTAAACTGCATTCTAGTGATCCCATTATTGAACTTATAGGCCAAGAAGGTCAATTAAAGATGTCAAAAGGAAGGAAGGAGATGCCATATATCAAAACATTAGTAGCAGAACTTTTGAAATATAACTGGAAACAAAGTAGACATCCATCAATTGGAGAATAGCAAAATACGTCACAGTATATAAATATAATAGAATACTAATGAACTAAAAGGAAGATGAATACAGTGAGGAACATGAGGGTCTGAATCTTCTCTCAAATACTTGTGAGTTGTCTGAACTTGAGTAAGTTAATGCTAATACACTTCTCAAAATCTTAGCTTCCTCATCTGAGGAATTTTTGACCTCACATTTCTGACACTAGAATAAGACTTTAGGAAGGCAATTAGTGCTTTCCATCCTTGCTATATTATCTTCTTTGCTTAAGTAGTTTATGTTTAGGTGTTCTAATAAAGCGTTACAATTTTCACATTAAAAAATTGTGAGTTTGTGAGTCAGTCTAGCTATGGTTCACAGTTTACTTCTAAGCAACCAAAGTTGTGTATAGAATACTCCTGCCATTTCCCAGCAAAGAGGTTAACTTCTAAGGGCAACTTTTTAATTGCTGAATCTGCAAAATATAAGTGATAAAATCATAGGAAATATCACATTCACATATATATACATATGTTAATTGGTCTTTCTTGCTTGAGTTAATTTACATATTAGCTTGATTTATGCCTACAAGGAAAGTTGTTTTGATAATATTAAAGTGAAATTTCCCAAAGTACAGGGTTTTTTTTTATTTTGCTCAATTACTAAACACCTATAATTTACCCACATTTAACACTTATTTTTAGAAGTTCTTAGTAATTATCATGTTATTGACCTTCAGACTAGTCCTGTGGAGAAAAAAAAAACAGTTCCTACAGAAAGAACATTATGTTTTCTCTACAAATTCAATTCCTCTCTACAGTAATTCCATAAAAAAAGGATTCTCTATTCACAAAGTATGTCCTTACCACTAAGACAACAACATAGTACTGGGTTAAAGTTAACAAGTTATTTTCCTGTTAAATGAGAATGCTGAAAATTTCACTAATGATCTCAGTTCATAATGACTACTTTACTCAGTTATTTTATTATTACTATAGACACAAACAATAAACAATGCAGACAATTTCTAAAATCCAATTTAATTCTTTCATTTCTTCTTGCTTTTCTTTCTTCTTTCTTTCATTTCTTTCCTCTGTTCCTTCTTTCTTTCCTTCCTTCTTCCTTCCTTTCTTCCTTCTTTCCTCCCTTCCTTCCTTCCATAGCAATGACAACCACTGCTTGGTCCAAAGTACTAGAATATAGAAGCCTGTCACCTTCCATTAAGGTACCTCTCTACACTGAATTCATGTATGTCTACCTGGGTTCAGTCCTGTGAAAACCTGTCCTCTAAGGAAAGGAGTTAGGCTCCTTTTCTCAAAATCTTTGGTTATTTTGAAGCACCTAAGAACCCTTGGAAAATTACCCTAAGATCAGGTTTGAGCTTATGTCTGGATTCATCCCCAAATGGAAAGTAGGAATGGCATCAATGTACAACATGATTCTAGCATAGGAAAGCTATTTGTATTCTCTAAACAAAAGAACTGGTAAATATGAAAGGTCCCCACAAGCACACATTAACAAAGACAAAATGGTGCATTGTTACATAACCACTATTTTCTCAGGCAGTTGAGGCTTAAATATTAGGATGTAAACAGCTTATGGGATTATCAAATAGGCCTCAACTTTATGTTGTCTAAACAATTTTCTAAGGGTTGAGCTTCATCTTTAAAGAAGAAAACAACCCTGATCCTAGTCAACTATACTCAAGGGACCCAGGATCTCTAAAACTACTAAGACTGCCTCCATCTTGGGGCTGGAATTCGGTCATATGACTTTGTGGAAGAAAGCACAAAGCAGAAGAAGGCAGTCAAGAACCCAAAGACCTAGGCCCAGTTCAACTCATTGAACTTCTTCTTTAGTAGTCATGTGCTGGTAGCTGCCATGCTCCTCAAGAGAGGCAAAAGATGTCACCCACTCCCTTCCCCTTCATAGGTTGTCTAATGAAAGAGCAGTACTTGTCACATGGGACCAATGAGGGAAATAAGTAAATCAGAATTGATTTGCTCTTTTTAAACAGTTGCAGTCCCTCATTTACCACCATCATGAGACTAAGGGCAAATAAGGAGATTACTTCATAATTCCAAAGCATCAGAACCCTTGAGTGCTGAACTAACATATGTGGTTGATCAGCAGTGGGAAGGGCAGTTATGGGGTATAAGAATATTTGTTAAGCTTCTACTATGATTTCTTCCATTTTCCAGGCCCCAAAACTTAGACTCATCATTGACTATTCCCTAGCCCTCAGTTCCCCCTTCTAATAATTCTACCTCCAAATTATCTTTCATGGCCATTTTTTCTCTATGACCAGATTTCCTAATTCAGGTCTTCATAACCTCTTACCCAAATGGATCAATTAATCAGCAGGAATTTATTAAGTGCCTACTACGTGTCAACCACCGTGCTATGTGCTAGAGGTTCAAAGAAAAAAGTGAAACAATCCCTGTCTCAAGATGTTTACAAACTGAAGAGGGGAAACATGTGTATATGTAAGTATTTACAAAATACATTAAAGACAAACACAAAATAGTTTTGTGGGTCAGGGAGTGGTAGCTGAAGGTTGTAGAAAATGACATTTCCCCAAGTCTTGAAAGAAACCATGACATGCAAATGGAGATGAAGAGGGAATGCATTCCAGGGATAAGGGACAGCCTATGTAAAAGTACAGAGATGGGAAATGGAAGATTACAATGCAAGAAAAAAATAAAAAGACCCAATATTATGTCTGGGCCATAGAGCATGAAGAGAGGAGTAGTGTGTAAGAAACTTGGGAAAGGAAAGGTTCAGGTTATGAAGAGCTTTAAATATCAAAAAGAGGAATCCTAGAAGTAACAGGAAGCCCTTGCAGTTTATTGAGTAAGGACATCAGATCTGGATCTTGAAAAAAAAAAATCACTTTAGCAGTTTTGTTGAGACTGGAGTGAAGAAAGACTTAAAGTAGAGGAAAGAATTAAGAATACCTACATTAGGCTGGTGGCTGTATGAGTAAAGAAAAGAGAATGCATGCAAAGGATGCTATATAGTTAGGAACAGCAATATTTGGCAACTGATTAAATATGTGGGATGAAAGAGAGTAAAATGTCACTGATACCATGATCATAAACCTAGGTGACTACAAGGATGGTGATATCTTCGAATAACAGGAAAGTTCAGAGGAAGGGTTGGTTTAGATTAAAAGGCAATGAGTTCAATTTTGGACATACTGATCTTGAGATAAACTATGAATCATTTAGTTCAAAATGTCTAGTAGTTTTGGTATGAGATTGTAGCTCAGGAGATAGACGACTAGAAATACAGATCTAAAAGTTGTATGCATAAAGGTGATAAATCAATGGAAGTTCATGTGATCACCAAATGAGAAAGAGGGAGGGGAAAGAAGGAGATGAGGCAGAAAGACAGACATACAGAGAGAAAAACACAGAGATGGAGACATACAGAGGGAGAAAAAGAGAGAAAAGAAGAAGAGAAAGGAGGAGGAGAATGAAGAGGAGGAGAAGGTGGAAAAGGAGAAAAAAGAAGGCACTTTTTATTAAATCTTCAGTCCACTGAAAAGATCACCTACAAACTTCTTTGATTTGTCCACTTTTATTAACAAAAACATGTTTATGCTTATACTCTTAAATAATTATATATACTTATCTATATAAACATGTTTTCTCTCTTTCTGTATCTCTTGCTCTCACACACACACATACATACATACACACATACACACACAGGAATTTGTGATCTCATTGACTCAGGAGTGCCATCCAACAATAACACAGATCATAATCACAACACATCTAGGCTGCCCATACTCTGCAACCATTGTCCACATCCTCTTAAGAGCTCATCAGAAGAGATATGCCCAATATGCTGGAGGCTTTTCTCAATGTCTCCCAGTGTGGTAAGGGTACCAGGGGAGCACTTTAATCATCTACCTATCATCCCTTTGTGACCAGTCCATCTTCTTTTTCTGACATACAAATTTTTGCTTCCATTCTCCTTCAGAGATCCTTATTAGTTGTATGGCATAACCTACTCATGACCACAAATATGCCTTTCCATTGTGGATGGTGCTCATCTTTAGTTCTTTGGAATCAGTGGCATTTTAGGTCTTGCTGCCATCAACACCTCTAAAAAAATGGGAACCTCTTCTGCTATAGGAACCTTAGGGTCTGTAAAAGTGCTTTGTAATTTCCCCCAAACAATCAAACCTATTCTCCTCATCCTTTTCAACTCTGGGCCCAGGTCATTTACTTTTATTATCTATTCCAGATGTGCATACTATTGTACAAGTTCCACAGGGTGTCTATGGAGAAGCATTTTGAAAAATAGTCAATAGGCATTCTTTATTCATTTGGTCTTCCACATGTTTGGTCAGGTCAAAGTTCTTTGAGTGATTTTTAGATCTCTTTTAGAAGATTGAAACAATTTATTGGGGTCTGATGCAAACAACATAATGTCATCCACAAATGGAAACACCAGAAGGATCTTACTTTTTGGAATGAATATCTAGTTGAGGGGGATCATGTGTTGGATCTCCTCAATCACAGTGGTGCAATTTTGGCCAGCTTGTAGTTCTCTATTTTATACCTCATCTGACATTTCTTATCAAGGAGTTATTGAAAAGGGTTATTTCTATTGTTATATCTTAGGAGAAATGTTGAATAATCTTAATATATGAATGGAAGTTACTTTGGTGGTATTGTGTCCTGTCAAGTTGACTGTCTATGTGTTTGTAATTACCAAAAAATAAGCAAATGTAATCTTACATTTTTTCTATATTTCACTCCATTTAAAATGGTTAAGATATCATTAAATGGTTGATGTTATTCATTTTTTAATATTGTTTATGAAACCTGCTCATTTCCTCATCAAAGATAATCTCAATTCATGAAGAAATTACCCTCATCTTGTATAGCTGAAAGAATAGGCATATAATTCAGTAATTCTTTTCTAGGTCAGTTTTTTTTATATGAGTACTTTTATTTTCTTTGGATACCTTGTAAATGAGTCCCTCAGTGTTCTCACAGTTACATCATTGCCTCAAGCATAGATTATCTTGAAGCAATCCAACTGCTTTTCACATCTTTGTTCTGCTCAGTGTCATTTCTATTATTTTGTAATGCTAGAAAGCATAGAATTTAAGAAAATCTGAAAGGATCAAGTTGTATGTATTGAAGTAGCACCCCCCCTTTAAATCTTAAGGCAAAGAAAATAGAGAGAAAAGGATGAAAATGTTTCATTTCAACTAATGCAAATTATTTTCTGTACCATTTGATGTGCCTGGTCTTTCTAGAAAGAATGCATGCCAAGTCTATAAAGGCAAGACATATAAGCATCAATGAGGATGAACATGGCATCAAGGTCAACCACCATACTGATGGTAAGTTCTTCAATTTGAAAAGGCTACAAGCCAAAACCAAAGTGGAGGGAGTGTTAGTGCATGATGATTGTGCACTCAATACAATCTCTGAAGCTGAGATGCAACAAAGTATGAATCAATTCTCTGCTGTCTGTGCTAATTTTGGCCTAATAATTAACACCAAGAAAACACAGGTGTTCCATCAACCACCACCATACCATCCATACATGGAACCATCGGTTACAACAAATGGAGAAGTTTTGAATGCTGTGGATAAGTTCACTTAACTTGGTAGTGTACTTTCCAGGAATGTACACATTGACAAGAAAGTTTATGCATGCATTGCCAGAGCTAGCTCAATGTTTGGAAGGCTAATGTGAAGAAAAGTTTGGGAGAGAAGAGGTATTAGAGTGACTATCAAACTGAAGGTCTACAGAACCATTGTGCTGACCTCATTGTTATGTGCTTGTGAAACATGTATTGTCTACCAGCACCATGCCAGGAAACCGAATCACTTCTATTTGAATTGTCTTAGGAAGATTCTGAGGATCACCCAGCAGGAAAAGGTACCAGATACTGAAGTCCTTGCTCCAGCTGAACTGCCAAGTATTCAAACTATGCTTCAACTCCGATGGACCAGCCACATTGTTCAAATGCAAAATGTATGCTTGCCAAAAAAGACTATTTTATGGAGAACTCACAAGGGGCAGATGATCACATGGTGGTGAGAAGAAGTGATACAAGATCACACTCAAGGTCCCTCTCAAGAACTTTGGATTTGACTGTGCAACATGGGAGACACTGGCACAGGACTGCTCAGCATGGTGTGCCCACATCAGAAAGTCAGTTGTGTTCTTTGAACAAAGCACAATTGAGATAGCACAAAGTAAACATAGAATGCACAAAATTTGAGACATCTACCTCAAATATTCACATGGACTATCTGTGCCCAAACTGTGATAGAGCATTCCAAGCTCATATTGGTCTGATCAGCTCCAGCTGGACACACTGAAATTTCACTTTATCATGGTGATGTCATTTTGGTCCTCTTTGAAAACGAAGGACAACAACCAACCAACCAACCATGTAAGCATGGTGATTTGACTGTCTTTGGTGGAAAAAGTATTTTGTTGTAATGTTTTTGACAAATCTTTTCTATTTTCTTGTTTATGGTCCTCTCTCCATTTTTATCCTTAACTTTCTTGGGATGAATACTTAGATATAGCTCTAAACTTTTCTTAAAGTTATTTTACCCTCCTTACTGCTGCACTGTTTTTTATTACTTTATTAGATATCACTGTTTGCAATCATTTGTAGTCCTTCATAAGACCTCATAAACAAGTTTAACTTTGAACTAAGTGTTGGCTTTGCCATATTTATCTATTTGGCAAGTACATCAAATGTTTTCTAACTAAGGAACTTTTTAATTTTCCTTGTTGAAGCAATTTACATTGTGTTTGCTTCTGGATGAAATTATATTCAATGTCAATGTCATTTTTATTATCCATATGTAATTTAGATTTTCAATAGTTTGTTTAAATAATGCATGGTTAAGCTGCCTTAATTTTAGGCCAATCTTAATCTATTGAATCTGTAATTCTGTTCTTAGTTCTGATGAACTGATTGTCTGACTACACACAAACAGCTGCCTGAAGAATAACTTCCATGTGAATAATGAGTCTTTTCTTGTCCATTAAAATATTTTCACTCTCATTGTTTGTGATATCATTTGGCACTTACTATATATTTAACCAATTATATTTTTAAATATTTATGATATAAAGAGTTGATTTTTTTTTGTAATCTACAGGGTTTGGCCTCTCTCATATACTTCTTTTGAGCCTTATCTCATAAATGTCTTCCCATCCTTTACTTTTTATACTTTTGCATTGAAATCAGAAAGTTAACAGAGTAAATGCTGTTTGTACTTATAGAATCTTATCGATTTTTTCATATAATGTCTCTACCATATCATATCAGTACTGAATAAGTGGTAATCATTATCATGGTGACCTTCTGGCAAATAAGAATCATTAACACTGTAATACAGTATGAGCAATGTAGAAATGGAACAAATAATGAGTTTACTAATTAGTTTGATTCACTTAAGCTCCTTTATTATCCAGGAGAGGTTGAAATAATCTAGGAATCAAAATCAACTAATCAGGAGACAGAATGAGTATTCCTTGAGTTTGACATACCATTGATCCTTTGCAATGCCTACTTGGTGAACCTGGAATACCTCTGCTGTGCCAGCAACCACATGACTGATTCAAATTGGTTCATACCAGTCCTAAATGGCCAGAATTTACACAAACATCTTGGTTCCTGATATTCTCTATTCGTCCTATTCTCCTGCTTCCTTTTATTGAAAAACCATATAAACCACTCACTAAACCCACCAATCTTCAGAGCAGAGTAGGTTTTGCTGTTCTCCATGCATGAATGTGCTGTGCTCATCAATAAGCTTCTGGCTTTGCACTTGAACTGTGTCTTCATTCGCTTGGTTCAGGTGGATGCTGTGCCTCAGATAATCAAATTGCCAATAAGTCATCAAATGTCCCATAAAAAGGTATTTCTTATAACTTTGGGGTATATGATAAAACCCATTCTGCCAAACTCCATCTTTGCTTCTCTAGGGAATACCTGTCAGCCATCCTTCTATTTAACTGTAACTGCCTTCATTAATCTAGTTTCATTTATGAAAAGAATGTCAGATTTGATATGATTCAGTTTCTCTAGCAGTATGTCCATGAACTATTAATCATTTTATAAGCACTTCGTATTTAAAGTAACAACCACCAAATCAAAATTGTCAGTGGCAAAAAGCTGTGTGATTCCTCATACCTTCTTCCCCTCTTTCTTGACATTCTGCCAGCATCATTGTTTAAATGAAAAAAAAAAACTGACAGCATTAAGGATCATTTTTAATTTTGCAATATCTCTTGCTTTGCCATAGCAAAAAAAAAAAATTATTAGTAGGTGGTCAGCCTCTCTGTGATTAGACTAGTACTTAGAAAAGAAATTCAGAAAATTTTCAGGATTTTCTTCCATTGTGGTAGAACTTGGCAGAGCTTATACTGCACTGATAAAGCTTTTTAAAAACCCTAGGTTACCACCATGTTACAATGAAATATCAGTGTGATTTTTGTGGCAGATGCATTCATACTGTATTAATGATTATGAACATTATAAAGTTTATAAAATTTGATATTTAAAAAGATGAGATCAAGCTGAAATGATATTTTTTCCTAGAAAAAAATAGAGAACCATTGGAGTTTTCTGAGTACAAGAGTGACATGATCAGACCTGCACTTTAGAAAAATCACTTTGACAGATTTGTTGATAATGTATTATTAGAGAGGGGAAAGACAAGGAAGGGAAATAAAAAGATATAAATTAATAATAATAAATAGAATAAATAATAATAAAGAAATAAAAAGATAACAATTCCAATAGTCTAGGCATAAGGTACTGAGAGCCTAAACTAGGATGGTGAATGTCTGATAGAGAGAACCAAACATAAATGGACCATGTTTGAGGTGGGAGGCAGGTAGCAATTATAAAATTTACCACAGTTGGATGGGTGGAGTGTGGGGAAGTGGAGGCAGGGAGAAAACACAGAGACTACAAATCTATATAACTAGAACAAGAATGGTGCCTTTCATAGTAATAAAGAATTTTGGAAGGTGGGAAGCTTTGAAGAGAAAGATAACGTAATTACATCTTTGATGCAATTCATAACACATTGATGCCTGCTTATCCTATGTAACCCATTCTGACCCACTAAAAATAAAAAAATGGGAGCAATAAATAAGGCTCTTGCTCATTAGCACTATCCTCAAAGTACAGAGTCTAGTAAGTGCCATAGCCCCAAACTTATTTAAGTTGGCATGGTATGGGAATATTGGGGAAGGGAAAGCAAGGCGTAGAATTTTGCCTACACAGCTGCTTTAAGTACCTGGATCATGGCTAGATTACAATCACCTGAGTTCAATGCCATAGAAAGTCACTGATAGGAGGGAGTGGAGCAAAGTATTGTTGAACAATAAATGGTAAAGATACTGGTGTACTTGTGTTGGCAGCAAGCTCATATTAGCTCTAATAGAGAGGGTGGGATTTAAATCATGCTTCTACTGCTTCATTTATTGATCACATACACCTTCAGGTTATACCACAGCTCTCTAAAGTATCATGTCTTACACTTTGGAGCCCACAGCATTAAAAATTATGTCATATTTGAAATCCACTACTAATTACTCACAATTTTCTCATATTGAATTTTTATTTAGAGAAATGATTGTTAAATAACCAATTGTTAACATTGGGGAGATGCAAGATTTTTTTTCCCTTTCTTATTTCCTCATTTGGAGATTAGGTCAAAGCTTAGTTTCTCTGAAAGGCAGGGCTGATGATAAGATGAAATCTTGGGCTTTGAGATTTAGCCAAGTGAAAGCTTTGATGTGACGAAAAGGTAAAAAAATTCTAGTCCAGGTGAATTCTGGCCCATTATTTTCTAGTCAGACAGGTCTGAATAAAAGTGGACCCCCTTTGTCTAGATTGCCCTAGATGGTGGTCTGGGTAGAGATAAATCTCTTTTTCTAAGACTGAGAGAGCAAAGTCCAGTCCCCCAACCCTTCATTAGAATAAGTCCACCCTTCATTATAATATTCATTCTTTCATTAATTGTTAATCAATCAGAATTGATTGCCTCCTGTTGAGAACATCCACTTCTACTAGGGCATATAAACTTCAAGAGGATTCCATGAGGAGTCTGGGTTTACAAGAGACAGACAAATGACCATGCCTTTATTAATTATTTGCTAGCCATAATTAACAAAATGATTAATCTTCCAGATATTATGTCTCTCAAACTTTACATTTGTTATAATATAGTTTACTTTTTTGAACTAAAGCTCAGGAATTCATGTTTATCTCCACTCAAATTTTGACATACTAGATTTAACCTAAGCAGCTAAGTGACACAGTTAATAGAGTGTCAAGACTTGAGTCAAGAAGATGCCTCTTCCTGAGTTGAAATCTGGCCTCAGACATTTACTAGCCTAAGTGACCCTGGACAAGTCATTTAACTCAGTTTGCCTCAGTTCCTCATCTGTAAAACGAACTGGAAAAGGAAACAGCAAACCACTCTAGTATCTCTGACAAGAAAATCACCAAAGGTGATACAAAGAGTTGAACACTAGTGAAAATGATTAAGCAATATCAATAAAAATTTAGCCTATCATCTGAGCTTGTTTAGATATTTTAAATCACATCTCCAACCAGAAATGTACTGGTTATACATTCCATCCCTCTCTCAAATTTAAGTACAAAGATGGGTAGCTCAGAATGACCAAGTTGGACAGGGATTTTCAAGGATATCCTAAGTCTGAACAAGACAAAAGAAACCGTGGACAAGTCAGAAATAAAATTCACTAATACCCTCACAGGCTGATGATCAATCATCTTTTTGTGAGTCCCATGTTTTAAAAGCAATACCTTGGGGAAAGGGGTCATAAGAAGAAATTGACCCTAAGAGAAGAAACTAACATGGCACTTACCCTCAGAACCTTCGGTCAAAAGTTGCTAAAGAACTGGATTGTAGATTTTGTCTAGTAATAGGCCAGGAAATAAATTCCAATTGCGCAGAAGTTATCATGAACAATCATTGTTGTCCATGGATTGAACTGGGATAAATGGCATAAAAATGGAGATACCATGTAGCTCAGAAACCAATATGTCTGCTATAAAGGTCTTTAGGGAATATTTGTTTCAGTGATGCGGGTGAGACAGAATTTATGATAAAGATGGAACCTGGATACACAGGACTGAGAAATTTGGAATACAAATGACCGTGATTTACTTAAAACTGTGACCAGTTTTAATAATCTACCTCTCAATGTTGATTTCAATCAATAAATGTACACTAATATACAGGTAGGTGAACTTGGAGAAGAGATTAAGATACTGTGGGAATTGGTGAGCACAAGACAATAGAATTACTATTTCCATGGGACTGAATCATATACTGAGATTAGATAAAATGAACAGAAAATGGAGTAGGGGTTGGGGTCAGGTACATCTGAACATGCGTAGTGGAGGAGATCCAAAGCAGTTCCAACTTGGAGCACCACTAAGTGACTCATACAGATGTTGCAATTCAAGTATCTGGTCATTTAGAGACCTTGGTGTCAAGGTAAACCAAATGTACCTATTGGAGGAAGAAGGAGGAGAGGAGAATAATCTATTAGAATTTTATTTTTTTTTGCATTTTGTGAACTAAAAATAATCACTTTCACTTGGAATTTTTAAAAAATGTGTGGAAAATATTTGCATATTTATTTTCTCTTTTCTTTTAGTTTATTATTTTTAATGTTTTTTCTGCTATAATTCTATTTTTTTCAGGTCAACTCAGCATGTCGAATAGGATTCCATAATCATCATGCACCATAACTGTTAAGATTTTGTTACTTGCAAGGTTACTTGAAATAATTTGGAGCACTTTCAATTAATACTTTTAAGAGTAAGTGTTGTTAGGCCCATTGCTTAATTAGCTTCATTTGGCATTAAATTTATTGTTACTAACTGCCTTATTGTATGCTTAATGCTTGGGTGTATGCTTTGCAGTTGTTTGACTATATGTCATTTGTTTTTTACTCCTGTCTGATGGAACACAGTCTGTGTGAGCCCAGAATCCCTTGGTTTTGCTGGGTACAATTTTAATTAGATTTTGAACAAGATGGGAATGTGGTGTGCATTAGTGAACATAGAAACATGTAGAGGACTTTTCAAACTAGAGGCAGTTAGCATAAAAATAGGGACATTGAAAGGCACACTGAATTATGTTATAAAGGATTTGGGGAAATGGGGCGGAGAGAAGGAAATAAGCATTTATACAGTGCTCTACTACATCCCAGGCACCATGCTAAGCACTTTTTAGAAACATTTGAAATGAGAAGTAACCAGTAACAAATATGTAAAGGAAAACAATCCTCAATCTTGGTGGGGTTTACTTGTTTGGTTTTTTAATAACCTTCCAGAAATGGCTGATTATTCCAAAATTTCTAGTGAGGTAAGAGTAAGGAAGAAAAGTTGGAAACTAATTATATAGTCTTTCTCTGAAGATGAGACCTTCATCATAAAATTTGAGGCCTTAATGCTCAGAGAAGTTTGCCAATGAAGAAATTAGAACATCTAACTGACAAACAAACAAACAAAGAAATGCTTAGTAAAGAATTGTACCAACTAATGGTAGGTAGTGGATACAGATTTTCTGAATCACAAGTAGTTCAATGACCTAAGTTAAGAACTTTCTTAAAATTGAACCCATATCCTCTTAGGGAAAAATCATTTGAGCCTTAGGTCAATCATATAAATGACATAAAAAACAATGATAAGTAACTAATGAAGAAAAAGGGATTAGCTGTTGGAAAGTCATAAAGGACCAGATTTTGTACATATGTGGAAACTAAAGATTCCCAGTCCAGATGTCACATGGTAACAATACTTAACAAAAACTAGAGAGGAGGAAACGTGGCAAGCATATATAACTTTCTCACTCTAATTCTGTCTTACAGTCTCAAGGCGAGAAGCCTTTTGATTTCAGGGTGCAAGTGGATAGTCTGTCACAAAAACTGATAGAGAAAGAGAAATTAAAACTTGAGAAAGTGAACAAAGTCCAACTGGTACAAGTGGGCAAGTATATGATGTATAATTTACCTTCTTGGAAGACAAGATAATGGTTTAGAAGAGTTTATCAATTCACTTTAAAAAAATATCTAGCTGATACAGTGGATAGAGTTGGACTTAGAGACAGAAAGGCCTGAGTTCAAATTCTACCCCAGAAGTTGTTTGACTGTATGTGATCCTAGACTGTGTGATCTTGGGCAAATCATTCGCCTCTGTTTCAGTTTTCCTCCTTACAAATTGGGAATTTGACTTACCTATCTACACAGGTTGTGGTTGTGAGGATCAAATGAAATAATCCCTGTAAAGTACTTTGCAAACCTTGAAGTTCTGTATAAATTCTAGCAATTATTATGCCATGCAGAGACATTATTTATAATGCATATGTCCATTGAGGTCTATTCTGAGCCCTTGCCAGTCATCTTGACTTTCATCTTGCCACTGAACCTTGATGACTTTAGAAGAGTAAGGCTGATGAATGTGCAACTCTGCCTCATTCAAATCCATTTCACAAACAAGTCAAGACATAATGATGTCAGAGTTCCTCTTCAAAGAATAAATAACAATAAAAATCAACTATATGAACATAGATTAAAAGTTTGGAAGAGAATAATCCATACCTTAAGGAAATTACAATTTTATTTATTTGGATTTTAGTGGGTTTATTTCAGTGCTCTGTTTCAATGTTAGGTCTGCTACTATTTGAAATTAATGGACCAAATTAACAAAACTCTCTAACATCAAATTGTGCCACTGGTTCTGCACAAAAAGAATGCTCGGGGTGATTTTGAATGCTGCATCGTGGTGATAAACTGAGGTTAATCCAGGATTTGCTCTTATCATTCAATTTGGTGCAGATTTGAAATGAAGTTTATGAAAGATAGTCCTACTTTACTTTTCCAGAAATTCTTAAGTGCAAAAACCAGAGCAGTAGGATAGCCCATTCATTCCTGAGTATGACAGTTTTGAACAACTGAAACCCAGTTAAGTTTGGTCAGCTGTCTCAGTTTTCCATAAAAGTTTCATAAGATTCTAGCTGCAAACAGTATTTCTGACATCCCAATTTATCAGCCCAGATGTAACAGTAAGTTCATTTTGTAAATCAAGGAGAGGAGGCAAGTGAGAAAGGAGAAAAGTTCCAATTGACACACAGGACCTTGACAATTAATGATAATGGGAAAAGAGACCCAGAAAAGTTAATGATAAATGAATAACATACTCATAACCTTGCTTTTTGCCTTAAAGTTTTCCATGATGTGGCTAAGACTTTTTGGTTTTTGTTTTTCCAATTTATTTATTTTTAGTTTTCAACATTCACTTCCATAAGTTTTAAATTTTTTCCCATCCCTCCTTCATCTCTCCTTCCCCAAGATGATATACAATCTGACATGGGCTCAACACATGCATTCCTACCAAACATACATCCACATTAGTCATGTTGCATATAAAAATTACAACAAAATGGAGAAACCATGAGAAAGAAAAAAGCAAAACAAAATAAAACAAAAAAAAAAAATAGTCTGCTTCACTCTGCATTCCAACTCCATAGTTCTTTCTTTGGATGTGGATGGCATTTTCCATCATGAGTTCTTTGGAATTGTTTTAGATCCTTGGATTGCTGAGAAGGGCTAAATCTATCAAAATCAGTCATCACACACTATAGCTGTTTCTGTGAACAATGTTCTCCTGGTTATGCTTACTTCACTCAGCTTCAGTTCATAAAAGTCTTTCCAGGATTTTCTGAAGTCTGCCTGTTCATCATTTCTTAGAGCACAATAGTATTCCATTGTATTCATATACCACAACTTCTTCAGACATTACCCAATTAATGGGCATGCCCTCCATTTCAAATTCATGGTTACCTATCACAAAAAGAGCTGCTATATATATTTTTGTATATGTGGGTCCCTTTTCTATTTTTATGATCTCTTTGGGATACAGTCCTAGAAGCTGTACTGCTGGGTCAAAGGGTATATACATTTTTATAGCCCTTTGCAAATAATTCCAAACTGCTCTGCAGAATGGTTAGAACAGCTTTCAGCTCCACCAACAATGAATTGTTCCAACTTTCCCACATCTTCTCCAACATTTACCATTTTTCTGTTTTTTCATGTTAGTCAATCTGATAGGTATGGTGTAGTACCTCAGAGTTGTTTTGATTTGCATCTCTCTAATCAATAGTGATTTAGAGCATTTTTTCATATGACTACAGATAGCTTTAATTTCTTTCTCTGAAAACTGCCTGTTTGTATCCTTTGACCATTTATCAATTGGGGAATGACTTGTATTCTTGTAAATTTGACTCAGTTCTCTATGTGGCTAAGAGTTTTTTTTTTTAAATATTCACCATCAGGAAGTCTGTCAATCAAGTACTAACAGGAACAGAAGTCCTCCCTAGCTATATATAACCCTGGACAAGTCACTTCATCTGCCAGTGCTCTAGGCAACTATGTCTAAGTTGGGCAAATCACTTAACCACTCAGTACTGCATAAGTATAAATGTTGCAGAGACAGCTAGAACTTTCTTCATCTGAAAATTTTCTGCACCAATGAATTTATTGATCTAGTCCCTATTCCTACCCCCTCCTATCTTTCTCATCATTAGAGAATCGCCCTGAGGAGCTCCACTGAACTGAAAATTTGACTCATGAGGACAAATGAAAATGACTGATAGATGGATAATTTTGTATCTCTACCCAGATTGCCTGGCAGGTCACCCAAGAATTCACTCCTCATCATCTGGCTTCTGGAAAATTCTAATGTATGGTCTCCCCTCCTGGACACTGATGGCTCACTTTCCAATCTTTCAGCTTCACAAGGTGGTTGCCATCCTTAATCCACTTCCCCTAAAACATGAAAGAGTCAATGCAAAGAGACAACAGAAGCCAGTATTCACAAGCCACATAGAGGCAAAAAAGAGATCCAGACCTCTCTCTTTATGTTGTCTCTCTTACAATACCTTTGGTAAGCATAACAGAGCCACACCCCACCAAGTTAAATCTTTAGAAACCTTATATGGAAGACAAAAACATGGGTATGTTAATTGATGTTAATTCATGCATTCAAAAGTGCTGCAAAATTTCACATGAATAATATTACTTGTACCTGAGAGAAATGGCATTGGAACCAAGTTACATAAGCTTTAGCCCTCTTACATATGATAACCTAGACATTTCCATACAGGTATCATATCCCCATGAATCTCACCAGAGAGGCAGAAAGCAAGTGATTAACCACTTATTCTACTCTGACTCAGAAAGTAGAATCAATAGCTTGGAAATGGTATTTGCAGAGGCAAATTTTGGCTTGATGTGAAGGGAAATATTTTAATAGTTAGATATATCTGCAAGTGGATGCCAGGGCCTGAGAAAAAGGTGAATTCCCTATCACTGGGGTTTCTCAAGGAGAAGACTCACATAGATTTGACAGCAATGCTATGAGGAGAGGGAAAAGCAATTCATCTTTAGGTATAGGTTTAACTTAGTGCCACCTTCAGTCATCCTGATCTATATTCTATATCTCTTTTCTTTTCCTTCCTTCCTTCCTTCCTTCCTTCCTTCCTTCCTTCCTTCCTTCCTTCCTTCCTTCCTTTCCTTTCCTTTCTTTTTCTTTCCTTCTTTTTTTCTTCCTTTCTTTCTTTCTCTCTTCCTTTCCCTCTTTCTTTCTTTCTCTCTTTCTCTCTTTCTCTCTTTCTTTCTTTCTTTCTTTCTTTCTTTCTTTCCCTCTTTCTTTCTTTCTTTCTCTTTCTTTCTTTCTTTCTTTCTTTCTTTCTTTCTTTCTTTCTTTCTTTCTTTCTTTCTTTCTTTCTTTCTTTCTTTCTTTCTTTTTCTTTCTTTCTCTTCCCACCTGTCCATATAGTATATAAGACCTTAATGTAAAAGGGCTAGGGTCTCCAATTGCATCCTGGGCCATCTTCAGTTATCCTGATGAATATCTGGCCACTGGACTCAGATAGCTCTGGAGGAGAAAGTGAGGCTGGTGACTTCAAACAGTCCTCCTTCACTCAAATCAAAGTCATCTGCAAGTCATGTCATCATCTCCCTGATAGTCCACTTTGAGAACAAAGGAAAAGCATGATGATGATCATTTACTTGCCTGTGGATGCTCTGCCCAAAGGAATGTAAATTTTTGATTGCTGAAACCCCTCACAGTATCTTAGGGTTTATAGGTTAGATTTCATTTAAGGACCCTGCCTTAAACCCAAATCACTCTAGTTGTTCTCACTGAATCGCTAATAATAGAACCCAGGTTAAGCCTTGCTTGGCCATTGTTTGGGCGCTGATTGGCTCAGAGTAAATGCAAATAGTAATAATTTTTATTTTGGCCAGAAACCCTACAGGTCTTCCCGTCCCATTTTTTTTTAAACTAGGTAATAGTGGTCATTCTTTGCCTTCTTTTTTACCCAACCTTAATCACTGAATGGGCTTCCCTCATTCAAACTGAGATCTGTTAAAGACCTTAGTTTTAAAAAGTCAAGGCCTCCCACTGCATATACTTCCAGTCATCTTATTCTATATCTGCCACTGGGCCCAGATGGCTCTGGAGGAGAAAGTGAAGCTGGTGACTTTGAACAGCCCTCCCTCACTTAAATCCAAATCCCAGTCACTTGCATGTCATGGTATCACCTCCCAGACATCAAGGTCCTCTTCAAGAAATAAGGACAAACAAACTAAATGAAGCAGATTTTGTGATTCTTTGATATTTCCCAGCCTTCAGAGCTTAACCTGATCTTACCTTATATACTGAGTCTTGTTTTGTATTATTTCTCACCGTACACCCCAATTCCTCCTTAACTTTGTTGATCTTGCTAGAATATTCTTTCTTCTCTGTTTTATGTATCCAAATCCTGTACATCCATGAATATAAGCTTGTCTTAACTACTCTAGGAAGCCTTTTATGATTACTTCAACTCCCAATGACCTCTCCTTTCCTTCTTTTCTTGAATTGGTACACCACTTATTGTCAAGCATAAGCTTAACTTAATCATTCTTTAAATGTTCCATGTGTCATTCATAACCTAAGATGTTCCCCCAGAGTTCTTGATTCATGTCTACTGGTTTCAATTAGGCTTTGTCCCTACCCCAAGAATAAAACCCCAGGGAAATATTACAGAGTTTAGGTAGGATACATGTTTAAAGTTGCTTTATATAAGGGTAACAGTATCTTTCCCCACAAGGAAAGCTGCATACTTGTACCTTTCAGTGGGACAGAATTTTATTTCCTTCATCCTTTATCATTTCCTTCATCAGGTAGGTTGGCATGTTTGCCTGTCAGAGGTCCTAAAGTTCTTATCTGCCCTAGGTATGACAAAATGAGAAATATTTTTCTGTTTCCCATCTCCTTGACAGTGAGAAAGTAGAAAATGCCTGTGGCTTGGAGCTAATTGGTTTTAGGGATTACCTTCTAAGTATATCCTTGCATCTTTCAATCACACTATCTACCTGCTGTTTCCTAAAATATGATGGTTAAGCTGATGACCATGGAGATGTAAAAAAGCTACTGTTTATTGATTAACTTTTGAGCATTTTATTGAATATTTTCTTTTATTTAAAAACAATTTTTCCAAAATAGTAATTTGTTGATTATTATGCAGAAAAAATATGTGTACATACATATTTACACAAATTATCTCTAAAATCTGATAATTATATGTTTGTGTTTCCATGGAGAGAGGCTGGTTAGATACATGAATAGTTGGTTTGACAGACACATAAGTAGGAATATAGCCATATGTGAACATTCGTGTATATAAATATATTTGCATACACATACACAGGCAGAGTTTTAATATGAATAACATACTTTTGAAGGCATCTACTTAGCATGCGTGTGTACACACACACACACACACACACACACACACACACTAGTTCCCAGGGAATTCTGAAAAATGGGAATATTACACAATGATCATTTATATTTTCATTTCCTTCAGTTTAAAGGCAGTGTTGCTATTCATTTGTTGCTATTATTATGCATTACAACAATTTTAGTGCCTTTTAACATGGTAGAAGCAATTGTGAATGAATACATTAGTGTTTTGATATTAGGATGGATTTGGTACAATATATCCATATCCCTACAACTCAAAAATAATTGATGAGGTCATTTCAAATAAGAGAATTCAGCTGAAGAACATCTATAATGATACACTACACTGAATTTCAGTTTTTATCATGAGAGCAAGCTCTAACTGTATGGCTTCTTCTGTGCTAAAAAGATTTTAATGTTTTTTTTCTTTGATGGATATAATTTTAAATGGAATTAATTTACCCAAGAGAATAATTTTTCTTTTGATTACTTTGTATATTCAATACTGATGCAACAATCAACAATTTTCCTCAGGAAAACATTGAGGAATAGACTGAGATCATTTATATGGAACAGGTGGTTGAAAAATGCTTCCAGAATAGCATTTTTCCTACAGCTGTTAATGCACCACAACCTTATATAATGAGCCAAGAAAAATAGATTTATTTCTTACCCAGAAGATAGACTGAAGGCTTTGGTAAGTCTGCTGCAGTATATTTCAAGTTTAAGGAATGTTTTGCACTTTCAATAGAATTCTAAAAACATTTATTAAACACCTGCCATGTGCAAGGCCCTGGGCTAGGTGGTAAAGAATACAAAAATGAATGACTCCACCCTTGAAAAATTTTCAAGGTCTTTCTGATTTAAGGAATCTGTTTATTCAATTACACACATGTGAACCAGAGTTTCATGGGAGGAAGCTAAATAGTAAATAACTTATGTGCATAATGAAACATTAAAAACCCCTTTCTTACCATAAAGTTTTCATATTCTTTTTATAGAATCTGAAAATACACTAGGATATTCATGACACTCTTCCTTGTGTCACCAGAGTGAGCTGAATATGTTTGTGGTTAAGTTTAAGGCAACTGGCCTCATACTTTCTTTTTTCATCCTTCTGCACTGCATTTTCTTTGCATATAAAACTAGAATTCTCTCAGAATTCAGTAAATAATGTTTCTTTTTATCTGCAGACAGAAGCCATTATTAAAGGCAGGCAGAAAATAAATAAGATACAAAGAAAGAAATAATTACTAAAGCTAAGCAATGGTGGTTAGCCAGACAGTGATGAAACAGGGCAAAGGGAAGAAGTGGAGAATTCACCAGGTGCCAGTATTGGAGAGGCAGGTACATCCAAGCAGTTAGAAAACTTTTCCCAAGCTGCTCACTCCTTAAGCAGATCAGTGAGCCAAACAATACCTTAACTGATTATAATTATCTTCAGTTCAGTGTCTCTTCCTAACAAGCAGGGAAAGAAAAGACAATGAAAGGAAAAGGAAAGAAAGGAAAGGAGAAGAGAGAGGATACTGAACATATGATAATTTGATTGCTATAGTACCAAAATTGTAAATTAATGGTCACATCCTGTGCCAAGATGGCAGAGGGAGGAAAGAACCCTCTGAAGCCCTCCCAAATTCCCCTCCAAATCACTAGAAAACTGCTTTAGAACTAGTCTAGGAACAGGAAAGCAGCTTACCAGCCAGGCAGAAAAGATCTGTTTCACTGGGATGGGAAGGGATCAAGGTCCAAGAGCAACAGCAGAAGCTATCCTCACAGCAGGGTACCTGAAACAAGGCTCAAAGCCTGGGGCAATACAAAATAAGGCCCTGCCTTCCTGCAAGCCAGCAGCCCCCTAGGCAAGTGAACAGTCTGTGTAGCACAGCAATGTCCCATCCCAGCAATCCAGCCCCCAGCACAATCCACCAGTGGTGGCCTTGACCACATGGCTGACCAGTAGTGAAGCCCCACCCCAGGGTAGGTCAACAATGAGACCCTGCCGCTGGGGCTCACCAGCAGAGAGATCTTGTTTCCGTAGAAACAAAACATCAGGGCCCCACATCTCGAGCAAGCCAGTAGCTAAACCCCACACCCAGGGAGGCCAACAGGGAGGCCCCACTCCCCTTCACAAACCAGAATGGAAGCCTAACCTCCAGAGAAAGCAGGCAGTTAAGCCCTGAAGTCCAGTGAAAGCCAGCAGTAAGACCCAGAGTGTCAGCACAAAAAGATTGGGATAGTGCAGGGCCAGAGACCAACTCTCACATAAAAACACCAAGTCACAAGAAAGACAGAAAAAAAGGGGAAAAAACAAAACAAAAATCTTTACTACAGAAAGTGTCATGGTGACAGTGAGGATCAAGGCATGAGCTTAGAAGAGAACAAGTGTCCAAATAGCTACATATAAAGTCTCAAAGAAAAATGTAATTTGGTCTCAGTTCCAAAAAGAATTCCTGGAAGACCTTTAAAAAGGATTTTTAAAAATAAATTAGATAAGTAGAAGAAAAATGGGGAAAAGAAATGAGAGAATGCTAAAGAATCATAAAAAAATCAATAGTATAGGGAAAGATATAAAAATTTACCGTGGAAAATAACTACCCAAAAAATAAAAATGTCCAAATAGAAAAGGAAGTACAAAAACTCACTGAAGAAAATGATGCCTTAAAAATTAGAATTGTTAAGTGGAAACTAATGACTCCATAAGACATCAAGATGTAATAAAACAAAAATTTAAAAGTATTTTCAAAAGAAGAGAATGTGAAGTTTCTCATTGGAAAAACAACTGACCTAGAAAATAGTTCCAGGAAAGTTAAGAATTATTGGACTAACTGAAAGCATGATGAAAAAAAAACTTTGAAAACTTTTTCAGAAAATTATCAAAGAAAACTGCCCTGGTATATTAGAACCAGAGGACAAAACAGAAATTGAAAGAATACACTGGTCACTCTTGAAAGAGATCTCTCAAAATGAAAACTCCCAGGAACATCATAGCCAATGCAGAGCTTACATATCAAGGAGAAAGTAATGCAAGAAGTCAAAAAAATTCAAAGATTAATGAGCTACAATCAGGATTATATAGGATTTGGCAGCTTCCATGTTAAAGAACCAAAGGACTTGGAATATGACGTACTAGAAAGCAAAGAAGTTAGGATTACACCCAAAAATCACTTATCCAGCAAAACCAAATATAATCTTTCAGGGGAGAAAGGACTTTCAGGCATTTCTAATTAAAAGACCAAAGCTAAACAAAAAAATTGACCTTCTAATGCAAGACTCAAGGGAAACATAAAAAAGCAACAAGAAAGAGAAAATATAAGAAATTCAATAAGCCTAAACTGCTTATATTTCTATATGGCAAGATAATATTTGTAACTTAACAATTTTATTACTATAAGAGCAGTGAGAAGGAGACAGAGGGTGCAGATATAAGGTAACGTTTATGGGATTATACCTCAAAAAAAAAGAGGGGGAGAGAAAGAAAATTGCATTGGAAGAAGAAGGAGGGGGAAGATTGAATGGGATAAATTATCCCAAATAAAAGAAGCATGAAAGAACTATTATAATGGAGGGGAAGGGGGAGAGGGAGTAGCACTCAAAACTTACCCTCATCAAAATTGACTCAAAGAAGGAAAAACACACACACTCAATTAGATGCAGAAATCTCTCATACACTATATAGAAATAAAAAGGGATGAATATAATAGAAGGAAGGGGGAGGATTAAAGGCAGGGTATAATGGAGAAGATGGTGATCAGAGGTCAAACACTTGTGAGGAAGGTAAAGGGTGGGGTGTTAGAGAGGGGGGATAAACAAGCAAAAATGGCATGGAGGGAAATACAGTTATTTATCATAACTATAAATGTGAATGGGATGAATTCACCCATACAATGTAGGTGGATAGCAGAATGGATTAGAAAGCAGAATCCTACAATATGTTGTTTATAAGAAACACATATGAAGCAGAGAGATACACGCAAGGTAAAGGTAAAGGGCCAGAGCAAAATCTATCATGTTTTAGTTGAAGAAAAGAAAGCAGGGGTAGCAATAATAATCTCAGACAAAGGAAAATTTTTTTTAAAAAAGATGTAATTAAAATAGATAAAGAAGAAAACCATATTTTGCTGAAATGTACCATAGACAATGAGGTCATATCAATACTAAACATATATGCACTATTATCTAAATTTTTGAAGGAGAAGTTGAATGAGTTACAGGAAGAAATAGATAATACAACTATACTAGTGAGGGACCTCAACTTGCCACTCTCAGAACTATATGAATTTAGCCAAAAAAAGACAAGAAAGAAGTTATGGAGGTGAATAAAATTCTGGAAAAGGTAGATATCATAGCCCTCTGGAAAAAAATTAACGGCAATAGAAAGGAATATACCTTTTTCTCAGCAGTGTATGGCACCTACATAAAAACTGACCATGTACTAGAACATAAAAACCTCACAATCACAATGCAATAAAAATTACATTCAATAATAGACAAAGCAAAGAGAAATTAAAAATTAATTGGAATTCTAATCTAAGCCAAAAAAGTGGGTCAAAGAACAAATCATAGAAACAATTTGTAATTTCATTAAAGAAAATTACAGCAATGACGTAATGATTGTTCCTAGATTTATGGGATGCAGCCAAAGTTAAGAATTGCAACTCAAAGGGATGCCCATCAACTTGGAATGTGATTGTGATAGAATATTATTGTATTATAAGAAATGACAAGCAGGATGATTTCAGAAAAACCTGGAAAGACTTTTATGAACTGATGCATAGTGAAATGAACAGAGCACAGCAACAGCAATATTGTTTGATGAAGAACTGTGAATGACTTAGTTATTCTCAGTGATCAAAGACAATTCCAAAGGACTAATGATGACGCTTATTATCTACCTCCAGAGAAAGAACTATATTGATTGAATACAGACTGAGGAATGCTGTTTTTCACTTTTATTTTTTTTCTTTTATTCTAGTGTTCTTGTACAAAATGACTAATATGGAAATGTTTTACATAATTGGATATGTGTAACCTATATTTGCTTACCATCTCAGGAGGGGAGATGGGAGGGAAGAAGGGAATTTGGAACTCAAAACTTTAAATAAAAATGTTGAAGAAAAAATGTAAATTATCATTAGTAGAATAGTCCTTTTTTATTGTATGGGTATAGCTAAGTCATGAGCATGGAGTATTTCCCCAGTTATTTTATGTTGTCCTTTATTTCTCAAAAGAACACTTTTTAATTTATTCTGAACAAGTCTTCATGTGTTTTGACAGATTGATCCATAGATGCTTTGTGCAATTTGCAGTTATTTGAACTGATATTCTCATTTACATTATTGCCTCTTGGATTTTGTTATTATTTAGAAATGAAGTTGACCTGAAGGTTTTATTTTATAGACTGAAACTTTGCTGAAGCTATTTATTAAGCCAATTACTATCTTTGCTGATTCCCTAGGATTTTTCAAGTAAATCATCATACCATCTGCAAATTAGGATAGTTTTTTCTCCTCTTTATTGATCATTATATCTTTAATTTCTTTCTCTTCTCCTGTTTCTAGCATTACCAGAATTTTATCAAATATTAGTGTAGAGAATGGCAAATCTTGCTTTACTCTTATATTTATTGGGGAAAAGTTCTAGTTTATTGCTATTTCATATTACTCTTAAGCTTGATATTTAGATAGATATTATCTGGTGTTATTTTGTCCTTATTTTTAGTTGCTATATTTGTTTATACTCACTGTATTTCTATCATCTGGTATATTTGAAAATCAAATTATTTCTTCAGATCTGGTTTTCTTTCTAGGAATGTTTTGAACCTTTTAATATTTTCTTTAACATCCGTCTTTTTTTTTTCTTTTATGATTAGACACAGATTTTCATAGTAGGTCACCTTAGTTATATCATGATTTCCTTTGCTCTTTGGAATACATTATTCTACTCTTCCCCACAGTTCTGGTGGGTGAGGTGGGTATTGTGTTATTTTAACTTCCCTTAAATTTACCTTTTACATTTGAAAGTTTTCATCATGGTTGCTTGTAGAATTTGTTGTTTGTCAATGGAATTATTAAATTTATTCATTGTGAATATTGGGATTTGCCACAGAGAGATTTTTTTCCCTAAAGACAATCTCTAGATTCTTTGGATTGAAATTTTGTTTAATGTGTTCAAGTTTATAGGCATTTTTTATATTGTTTCTTATGTTATGATGCTCAAGTTTTTGATTTTTCATGTTCTTTTGAGAATCCTAAAATCCTTAAGTTTCTTCTCTGTGTTTTTGAGATTTGTGATTTGTGAGATTAATATCTTTTGTTTGCATGGAGATTATACTTCTTTTTTAAAATTCTTTTTGCTTCTTGTCTTTCAAATTTCTTTCCACTTTCTTCTATTTCTTTGTCTCCTCCTTCATTTCTCCACTTCCATATATTTACGTTCTTAAAATTCTCCTTTGTTTCTTTAATGAGACTTGCCACCATGAATTTGAGTTTTCTGTTTTACCAATTGTTTCTGCTGTATAAGCCATAAACTTTACTTTTGTAACTCATTTCTTCTTTAAAACATTGAGAAACAATTTTCTGCGGTTTCCCTGCTCTCAGGAAGTCACAGGTTCCTCTGCCTGATCAGATAGTGATTCATTTTTCTTTGTCTTGCAATGTTAATTCATAAATGTCTGAACCCTTTTACCTGATTTAAAGACCATACTACCTCTTGCTCTTAATATTTTCCCCACTGGTGTTTCTGCTTGTTCTTAAAATGTTTAATTAAGTTTTCTCCCTTCTGAGATCTTTGGTAATTTTAGTCTTTTTTTCCTCTATTTCTTCCTCTGCTCCAAGTAACTTCTGGAATGACAGAACTGGGGACCCTAGTTGGGTCCTGAGATCCCTCTCTCAGACTCACAGGCATGTCATATAACCATATGTGCATCCTGTCCCTGTTCCTTCTGCTTCATTCACTGAATGAGCTCTGAGGGTCGCAGAGTTTGACTACATACACATTTCCACAGTATCTTCAAGGTTCTGGAAAGAGAAAAGATGCTGATATACAGAAGTGAATTCTATTGCAAGATCATGGTTTAGCTTATGTAGCCTTTCAGCTTCAGGATAGTAGAAAGGGTGTGCTGAATGAGAACATTAGGTGTTAGAAATTCTTCTCTGTTGTTGATTCATGGAGGTTTCACCTTATTTGGGCCCTTGATGTCTTAAAGCATGGAGACAGCTGAAATTGATTTATCTGTTGTGAATAATTCATATTTTAGAGAGAGTTGGAAAATCATAAGAATTTAATAAAATAATCTTCCATCTCATTGATCACATGACCAAAGAGTCTTTTTTATAAACTATTTTATGATCTATCAATAATTCATTTTGTTTCACTAATAAATCAAACTAAAATAAGGCACTAGCCTAAGTCAGACTTATCCATTACAAAAGTCATTGCACAAAAGTTCCAAAGTCTTGAGAACCTTATGTTCTTAAAATACTCAGCAAGATTTGGTGTATTTTCTTTTCACACACTGAGCTTATTTCACACTTCTTGATTATATCTGTTTCCAACTGAGGCCAGGCAAATCTGTTTCTTAATGCCTTTGGGGTCCTTATGTGAACTATATATCCAAAGACATCAAGATTTTTATGGAGAAAGGATATTATACACTGGATAGCATGAATTGTTTCCATTTACCTTCACACTGTCATCTTCTTTCCCTCTTCCATGGGCAGGACTAAGTGAGGTGCATAGATCTTGGAGTCATTTGTCTAGAGATCATGGAGATAAATATAGCTTATGGCAAAGTCTTATAATTGAGTTGAAAGATCAAGTTTAAGACTGAGTAGGCTTACCTAGCATTTCATCTGAGCATGTTAGTGGACTATATGTTCATTTTAAGTCAGCAACAATATTGAAAAAAGCTATTGCAGTCTTAGGATATGATATGTTATGAAGAAGCACAACTCAGAATGGGGCAGTGATACTACTATTACACTTTGGCATCATCAGACCACATGTGGCAGATTGGGTGACTTGTTTGCCCCATTTTAGGAAAGATTTGTAATCTGAAGAGAATCCAGAAAAGCATAATCAGATTGCTGAAGTTCTTCCAAATAAATGCCATATATGACTCATTTGGAGAAACTCCTAAAGGAGCAAAATGTTGGAGAGGAGATATCATAGTTGTGTTCAATGGAGCAGCACAGTGGATTAGGAAATGAACCTGGAATCTGAAAAAACTGAATTCAAATTTAAACTCAGACATTTGCTGGTTGTGTGACCCTAGGCAGGTCATTTAAACTCTGGCTCACTTTCCTCATCTATAAAATGAAGATAATAATAGCACCTTAAGGTAAGGATAAAATGAAATAACATTTCCAAAGTGCTTTGCAAAATTTATTGCTTTGTAATATAATCGCTTTGTAAATGCTTGCATCAAGTAGAAAAGGGAGTGGGTTTATTCTTTTTAAAAGACATAAAGACAGATTTAAGTTTGGGTCAAGGAAAATCTTCCAAAAGTGGAAGGCGCTACATTTGGAACTGGAAGGTTTCCCCATTGTAGATGTCATTGAGCAAAGGCTCAGAAACTGTCAGTCAAGTGTCTTGAAAAGGGGAACTCTTTGAGTATAGGCTGAATAAGATGTTTGCTGAGATCAGGGAATTCTCTGATTTTCTGAATAGTTTCCCTATCTCTGACATGAAAAAGGTTAGATTAAATGATCTCTAAGATTCATTAGCAAGTTCAAATACTTTGATATAAAGGGAGATGTTCTCTACTTGCAATCTGATCATTTTAGTCTAACACCTTTAGCCTAATATGTTTTCCCATTTCTTGTAGACTTTTAGATACTTTTTAATCTAAATTATGAAGTCTAAATCCAATCATTTTTATATATGTTAGGGTGAGTGTCCTCCACACCAGGGTATCAAACGTAATGAAGACAATACTTGCCACAAAATTTATTTTTGAAGTTTTGATTTCTCATTAGGATGCATCTTTAATACTTATTATGGAGGCTATTGTCTCCATGAAAGACTTCTCTCCAATGTGTACAAGGCTCTTTCTTTACATATACAAAACTCTATTAAAACCCAGCATGAAAAGAAGTTATTATGATGAATTTTCATTTTGGCATTATTGATTCATTAGCATTAACGTTTCATTTCATCTGCCAAGTGATCAGGCTATGAAATACTCTTTCCTTGATCATTAATTTCCTTTTTATATGTTACACCACACCGAGTTTAAACTTACTTTGTTCTTAAAAGTAGATTCCTAATGCAAACATGGCAGAATATTCTTTTTCTCCTAATATCAGTAGCAAATAATTCAACTATTTAAATAACTGTTCTCTGATTGAATATACATTAAAAAATTTAAATTACTGCCCTCTTGAAGGAAATTTATTTACGTGTATTCACTTTTAACTTTCCCTTTAACTTTTCCTTTAACTTTTGACTTCCAGTATGAAATTGGGGAAAATAGTTTCAGTGACTAGATATGCAAAATACGAGGATCTAATCATCTTAGACAGTGTTTAGAACCCAGGCTCCAGAAATCAAAGCTCATTTCTCTAATACACATACTCTTTCTTTTGGAGACCTTTCTATCCTATTTTTATTGAACTACCAAGTAGAACATTAAACAACAATGCTTTCATAACCATATAGAAATATTTTATGAATTAGCAGACAAGCATTTATAAAATAAATTGTTGTTGTTTTTTCTGAGAACAGAATGGATTTCTACGTCTTACATTTGGGAAAAGTCTACAGCAAAGAAGTTAGGACAGCTACATTCCAAAACCCACTGATTATGATGTCATGAATTTTTTTCACATGCAACACTTCAACACATTTTTCCTAATAAATTGTTATTATATTTTAGTTGTATCTGACTCTTTGTGACCCCATTTGGGGTTCTCTCAGCACAGATACTGGAGTGGTTTGCCATTTCTTTCTCCAGTTCATTTTACAGAAGAGGAAACTAAGGAAAATAGGGTTAAGTAATTTGCTAAAGATCTCACAGTTAACTAGTAAATGTCTGAAGCCATATTTGAACTCAGGTCTTCCTGACTACAGGACTGGTAGTCTATCCACTGCACCATCTAATGGCTCCCTTCCTAATAAATAACTTTTCATGTTCATTCATCATATAATTCTGATGACCATAAATATTCTTTGAAACAAAAATTAGATATCAAATTCTTCTCATTGCTATACGTTTATGACTATTCTATCAGCACTTCAATTAGCAAAGCACAAGATACCTAGATATAGACAGACATACACATAGATACATACACAGATAGATATACACACAGTAGTGGGGGCTTCACAAGTGTTTTAGAATGTTGTCAGTTGTTTGTTGAAAGTACATTCCATCATTTTCATCGACAGCTATGGTTATTCACACAACTGTACAGAAGCTATTACCAAACTAAATAACTTTTTTCTTTTTATTTATGAGAACAAATTATTATTATTTATTTTTTGCCATAGAATCCCTACTGTCCCCCTCCCCTCACATGACCTTCATTCAAATGTCTCCAAGCTCACGATACTATTAGGGTAGTAGCCTATTCAAATTCACATCCCTAAACCTCCAAAATGTTTATCTTTATAACACATCAACCCTGACAACACACAAATTGAAGGCAAAATCATTTAGTGAAAGACAGAAGGTCATTTTCTTTTTTAAACAGTGAATCAAATCAGTTATTAAATGTTCCCTTTATGCATTCCAAATGACTGTCATATTCAGTGTGTCTCCTGGGAGCTCTTGCTGATTCCTACTTAACTCCTCATGGTACCTTGAAATGAATGTTAAATTTAGTCAGAGGCCCTGGGTTTGAATCCAGTTTTTGACATTTACTACCTGTATAATGCCAGAGAAACAATTTACCCTCGCTCTCTGAGCCTGAGTTTCCTTACCTATAAAACAAGGTGACTTATTTCAAAGTTATCTTCTATCTCAAAATATATGATCCTTTTATCACAGCACAGTAGGACAGGGACATATAAGTTCTCTAAAGGAAAGGCACTAGGTAAACTCACTGAAGCAGCAGTTGTAAGAACGCTGGCTTTTCTCTACAGAAACTAGAAGTCAGTCAAATCAACAAATCCACAATCATTTATTAAACACATATTTTACAAATGCTATGCTAAGCTAGAGAACACTAAAGAGATAGTCACTGAGTATTCTCAGAGCAAAAACTGCAGCCTGCAGGGTGCTGATCTCTTATTACTCAATGGTTCTACCCCCAAAGCTAACCCCATCATTGCGGAGACCTGGTGCAATGATAATCTAAATGGGAAGATCTTTTCCACCCATTAGTAGGCTCATGCAACCTGCTTAAATCACATGGAAGCCTAAGTCGCATGTGGTGGGAGGAGTTTGATGAACAGGTAGAACAAGAAGGATGGAGCAGAGCAGTTCGTCAGGCTAGTCAGAGCTGGGCAGGACACAGGCAGGCTGGCCTGACAGCTAGGTTGGTGTGTGTTTATTTGTTTGTGGGGAGGTGGAGAGTGGGAGGAAGAGAGAACAAGGCTTGGAAATACCTTTGTCCCCAGAAGTGCTAATATGTATTGACTTTGTGCTTACTATGATGGATTTGGCTTTCTGGTTTTGGGATTTGACTTTCTGGAATCTGAATAAATGTTTTTCTTCTGCCTTCTGTATGGAGAGTCCATTATACTTTGAGATTCAGAACTACATGGGCATATACATAGTCACCCTCAGTGCTGTGAATATTGCCTGGGCAATACACCTAGTTAACATGTCATATCTTGCAGGCTACTTCACAAGACTCTCCAGGCTTTTGAATATCTTTCCAATGGAAGTACATCTATCCAGTCAGAGCCCATGCTACATGATGTTACCAGGCTGTAAAACAGTGGTGTCAAACTCAAATAGCAATGAGAACCATAAAGGATCCCTTTTGTCAACACATTGACTTAAAATAAAAATAAACATTATATTGTATTTTACTTTTATTTATTAAACATTTCCCAACTACACTTTAATCTGATTATATCCACACTTAGGAGTTTCTCTGGCCACATGGAGTTCTGAGTTTGACATCTTTGTTGTAGAAGATGAAGGAACATTTCTTCAAATTAGGAAAACTCTTTCCTCTCCCAAATATCATCTGAATAATGGAATAATTTTTTTGTTCAGTTATTTCAGTCATGTCTAACTCTCCATGATCCCATTTGGGGTTTTATTGGCAAAGATACTAGAATAGTCTGCCATTTCCTTCTCCACCTTATTTTACAGCTGAAGGAACTGAGGCAAACAGGATTAAGTGACTTGTTCAAGGTCACACAGATTGTAAGTGTCTGAAGCCAGATTTGAACTTGGAAAGATGAGTCTTCTGGACTCCAAGCCTAGTACTTTATCCACTGCACCACCCAGCTGCCCCATAGAATCATACAAACATGGTTTGTATGTTGGGATACATCTCTTTCAGATGTGTCAAACACACAGTCTACAGCACCATGTGGCCCATCACACTGCCTACTGGTCCTGAACCAGTTTAAAATGTAATTGGGAAATATTTAACAAGATAAATAAAAATACAACAGAATAAAGATATTGCCACATTTTAAAACTAAGTCAAAATGCTGCCCCCAAGTATCCTGGGGCTCCTCTTTCTATATGAGGTTGACACCATTCATCTAATCCCCCCCCTTCATTTTATAGATGTGAAAACTGAGTCACAAAGAATTTAAGGAACTTATTCAAGGTCATACAGGTAAGAAATGGCTAAGCTAGAATTTAGATTCTAAATTCAGTATTCTTTCCACTGTATTACACTGTCTCTCATAGAGTCTGTGCATATAATAATAGTTAATATAATATCTCCTGCTTATATAATGCTTCTATATGTTACTTACTTGAATCTTACCACAACTTTGTGAGTACATTGTTATTACCCCATCCCCTATTTTACAGATGAAAAGAATTAGGACTGAGAGAGATGATTGGCTTGCCCTAGTAAGTGTCTGTGGCAGGATGTGAGCTCAAGTCATACTGACTTGAATTTCAGTGCTCTGTCTAGCTCTCTCCACATATTATTTTTTTTAAATGTATCCAAAATTTCCCTTCACCATTTTATATATTATTTCAAGTGATCAATTCCTTAGAAATATACTTGAATTTTAGAATTTAGGACTAGAGTGATTTTTTTTGACTTTCAAAGTAAAATTCAAATGCACATTTTCACACTTAGAATTACAAAAAATCCACACATATTCCAAATAATTAAATATGATTGTTGAATGGAGAACAATTTATCTTCAGTAAATGTCAGTTCAATCCATTGTCCCAGCAATAGATTCCAGTTGTGGTTTGCACAGTTCAAGTTTTCTGGCCTGAAGGCAAGGTTGGGAATTAGCAGAGCATCAAATCTGAAAACAAATGAAAAATGAGTGCTTGCCAGTGACTTACTGGCAGCCAACATTGCAACATTCAGCTTTATTCAGACACCATGGACTTAGCTTTTAACTTTGCCAAAACAACAGTCATGCAAAGAATCATTGCATTGGAAATGACCTTGAGAGGATCATTTCCAGGACTTGAAAATGATTACAAGATGGCATATATTTACAGGATGCCTTGCAATACTTTCTAGTATCTTTCCAGGCAAGTACCCTTGCTTCTCCCCCCACCCCCGTTATCTGATAATATACTAACTGAAGCCCCTCAAAAGAGCCACAGAATTCTAAGTTGTATCATTGATTCCAGTGGATCCAATATTTACTTGTTCTTATCCCTTTGGGAAACAATGATGTGAGTGTGCTGAAATGCATGGGGAGATTTGGTCCTTGGCTTCTCCTATTTTTTTTTTTAATTTTAACTTTGTTTTTTAATGGCTTCAATTAAACTGAGTTACTCCAGTGCCTTCCTTATTTCTGTGTCTTTTTCTATGCTGTTTCCTACCTTTCCTGCCCAAGCACTATGATCACCTTTTGAAATTCTATCCATTCTTCATTATTCAGCTTAAATGTTAACTATCTCATAAACTCTCCTCTCAGCTCTTTGTAAGAAGTAATCTTTTCTTCCTCGGACTTCATATAAAACTTTACATCTTTTTCATGCAATTATCATATTCTCTCATGTATTACAAGCATTACACAATATTGCAAATGTGTATCACATCTCCCCCTGGCAGATTGTAAAATCCAGAAACCATAACTAATCATTTGTTTTTGTATCTTCCCAAGGGCTATATTTGCTTTGTAAATAGTAGGCATTTACCTGAATAAACTAGAAGTTAAATTTGTGGCTTGTTCTACCTTTCACAGCCAACAAATTAATATTTTTTCACATTTATGGAGGCTCCATAAATATATTTATTTAACAGTTATGTTAAGCAGATAATACAGATATAAACTTCTTGAGGGCAGGAACTCTTCTATTTTTTGTTTTTGCATCCCTAGGAGTATATTGCCTAGCACATAATGGAAGTGTTTGTTGAATAAGTGCTTGTGGAATTGAATTGAATTGATTATACTGGAAGTGGGAACCAAGAAATACTCAAAAATAGGAACTCATTACAAGCAGGACACAAAATGAGCCTAATATGATAATGCCTCTTTCTTTCCCAGTCTCCTCTATTCAGGCTCTATCTGGTTGCTCATGGTGGGGTAGAGGTGACCTGGGTTCTTCAATGTTATATCCCAGGAGCAAAAGCTCTAGTCAGGCCTTTCAGGGCTTCAATTATATCCCAAGTGATGAACTTTGTGCATAACAAAAGATCAGCAAGTATCAATGGTTCATCCCAAGAAAATTAATCAACATGTTTTGTGTTGTTGGTATTTTGTTTTGTTTTGTTGTGGGGAGGAGGGGAAGGGACACCTCAATTCTTGGAAATTGTTTCTCCAATTCCATTCAGCTGAATTCAATTTCACAAGCAAGTATTAAGGCCCTATTGTGAGCCAGGTACTAGAGATATGAAAACAAAATGAACATCTCTCTGCTTCAAGGAATGCAACATGTACACATGTCAGCATATATGTGTGTGCATGCATGTGTATTATACACGTATATATGTATGTATATGTGTATTGTCTCTGCATGTTTGTGTATGTATATGCATGTGTGTTTATGTGTATATGCACATGTATATGGATATACATGTGTATATGTATATATACATATAGATACACACAATAGGTCAGTGTGTGTGTGTGTGTGTGTGTGTGTGTGTGTGAGTATAAAACCTTAGGAGGGTGAGGGTACTTTCTATGAGAGAAGTCAGGAAAGGCTTCTCACTGCAAGTCGCACCTGAGTTGAGCCTTCAAGGAAGCTACAGATTCTGAGTGATGAAGGAGAAGAGGGAATATATGGCTTAATAAGCTTTCATTTTAAACTATGGAGTTGCCATGGTAGTATGTGACAGAATGAATGGAGCATTGATAGAAAAACCTGTGCTCATATCCAGCCTCAGAAACTCAGTAGCTGTGTGGGTCTGTGCAAGTCACTTCACATGTTTGCCTCAATTTCCTTATTTGTAAAATGGGGATAACAATAGTACTTACATCCCAAGGTTGTTATGAGAATCAAGTGAGATAATTTTTATAAAGATTTTGGAACATAGTAAACTATATAAATGTTGACTCTTATTTCTTCCTTCAAGCTGGCACATTTCCTTAATCTAGAAACTTAGTGGTATCATTTTTATTTTCTTGATGCTCATTAACTTTAGAATTCTTGCCCCATTAAACCCCATACAAGTTCATTTAAATTTGCTAATTTCTTTTTAGTATATCATTATTATTTCGAATATGGCATTTAGCCAGATATTTTTTTTTGTTTTTGAATTGGTTTTCAAATTCTTTGATTCAAAAACCAGTTATTTGCCATTAACTTGTTATAGAATTAATATCTAAACAAAATATTGATTATGAATTTTGAAATTTTAGATGCAGAAATATAAGAAGGAGACATTAAGCCAACACTTCTGGCAGCTAGGCTGTACAGTGCCATGGATAGAGTCTTGGAATTAGATTCAAGAAACAGAATTCAAGTTCTGCTTCTGATACTCACTAACTTGTGCTACCCTGAGCAAAACATTTAAACTGTCTCAGGATTAATTTCCTTATCTATAAAATGAAGGGTGTGGAATTGATGCCATCTCTTATATTAGGACCACTTCATTTTACAGATGAGAAAACTAATGCAGGTCTCCTAAATACTTTGTGAAAATCTTTCATATTATAAACTTAATAACAAGAAATAAAAATAATTAAATAAACATAAAAAAATGGGAAAAATATTATCCAAACTTTCTAGTCTTTAACAAGGCAGAACCAAAGTTCCATTTAAGGTACAACAAATAAGCAAATAGGATGCCTTTGTTCTGTGTCCCCTTCCAAACTTGATAAAAACTCTACCACCTTTTTTCTTTTCTCCTTGTCTTTTTTATAGAGTTGTGGTGAGTGTGTACACAGTGTTTGGTCTTCTGATTTCATTCTCTATCATCTCATATCAGCCTTTCCATATTTTCTTATATGCCACATTTATAACTATATTAGTTCATCACATTATTATACTATAATCCATTTAGCCATTCTTCAGTTGGACATATGGTTTGTTTCCAGTTTTGCTATTATATATAAAATGGTTATGAATTGTACTTTTTATAAAATAAGTCCCTTCCTTTTAATGGTGTTTTTAAAAAATATAGATTTGCAAGCATGGACAGCATAAAATACCTGGGAGTATACCTTCCAAAAGAAACTCAGGATATACATGAACATAATTATAAAACAATTTTATACAATAATGTGAGATTTATGTAATTTATATTATTTACATAAATATTAATTATTCAGGGATGAGTAGGGCCAATATAATAAATATGCCTAATATATTTATTCGATGGTATCCCAATTAAATCATCAAAAAATATTTTATTGAATTAGAAAATATAAAAGCAAAATTCATTTGGAAGATGAAAGGAATTAATTTTTTTTAATGTAAAGGAAGGAGGCTTAGCTATATTACAAGGCAGTAATTTTCAAAACCTATGTGATATTTGTAAAGAAATTAAAAAGTGTATCAATAGAATAGAGTAGATATACAATACACAGTAGCAAATGATTATAGTAACCTTGTATTTGACAAGTGTAAAGATTTAAGCTTTTGGAATAAGAATTCATTATTTGGTAAAAATTGCTGGGAAAACTAGAAGGCAGCAAGGCATAAATTAGGTTGACAAATATCTTACACCATTGACCAAAATAAGAACAAAACACGATCTAGCTATAAAGAGAGATATCATGAGTAAATTAGAAGAGTATGGAACATATTATCCATCAGATTCATGGATAGAAGAATTTATGAATAAACGAGAGACAGAGAGCATTGTAAGATGTAAAGGAGATAATTTTCATTGCAGTGAATTAAAAATTTTTGCACAAATAAAACCAATGTAACCAAGATTAGAAAGAAAGAAGAAAATTGAGGTGGTGGAAATTTGATAGTTTCTCAGATTAAGGTCTCATATTTCAAATATATAGGGAATTCCATCAAATTTATAAGAATATGAATTGTTCCCCAGTTGATAAGTGGTCAAAAGATACGAACATGAGGCTTTTGGATGAAGCAATCAAAACTATATATGATCATATGGAAAAATGCCCTAAATCATTATTGATGAGAATATACAAATTAAAACAACTTTGAGGTGTCATTTCATACCTATAAGATTGACTAAAGTGATAGAAGGGGAAAATCACAAATGTTGAGAGAGGAATTATTAGAAACAAAATAAAATTAGGAACCTAATGACACTATTGGTGAAACTGTGAACTGATCCAACTATTTTGGAGAGCAGTATGAAATTATGCCCAAAGAGTTATAAAACTATGCAAACCCTTTGACCCAGCAAAACTGCTATTAGGTCTATGACTCAAGGTTATCAAAAAAAAGAAGAAATTATATGTTCTAAAATATTTATAGTAACTCTCTTTGTGAAGGCAAAGAACTAGACATTGAAGGGATATCCATCAACTGGAGAAAGTCTAAAGAAGTTGTGGTATATGATTGCGATGGAATACTACTGTGCTATAAGAAATGATGAGCAGGTTGATGTTAGAAAACTATGGAAAGACTTTCATGAAATAATGAAGAGTAAAATTAGCAGAACCAAAGGAACATTGTATAAAGTTAACAGCAATGCTGTTCAAAGAATAACTGTGAAGGACTAAGCTATTCTGAGTATTATAAATATTCAAATCAACTACAAAGGACCTATGAAGGAAGATGCTATCCAACTCCAGAGAAAGAACTGATAAATAGAAGTATGAATAGCAGGGTTTTACACACACACACACACACACACACACACACACACACACACACACACACACACACATGCATAGAGAAATGGTGGCTTTCTCTAGTGTAGGGTGGGAGAGAGGGAGGGAAGGAGACAATTTGGAACTTAAAAAATAACAAAAAAATTAAATTATTTTTTTTAAATAGGTAGATAAATAGATAGTTTCATAATAATGAACCTGTCTTTGTGATCCAACTGTCTAGGATAGTTATTGGCATATAGTAGTTGCTTAATAAATGCTTTTGAATGAATAAATGAATACATATTACCGAACTGCTCTCTAAAATTTTTGCACCAATATGCAGTCTCACCAATAATGAATTAGTGTGTCTGTCTCTTCTCAGCACTGACAACATTTAATTTTATCATATATATGTATACATGTACACAATATATATGTGTATAATACATTTGTTGTTATAGCACTTATAAGGTGATGCCATAAAGTTGTCTTCATTTGTATTATTCTTATTGTTAAGGAGCTTGAACATCTGTTTTATGGTTATTAATTTTGTAAAATATTCATGGATTTCGCAATATATATGTAGGTTTTCTATACTGTACTCATTATGGATCCAGCTGTTAAAAATGTTCCCTATTTATCAAAACTTTGATGGGTACTTGATGCTGTTATTTTTTTTCCATTTACTTTACTGTGGAAGTACTTTCCTCTTTGAAAAATTTCTTAAACAGAAAATAATCATAAAAATGTATTAGAGAACTAATATAATATGGGTAAATATATGCTATATATATATTCGTACATTGAGTATATTTTTATGTGTATGTACATATATTTCATGACATGCAAAAACATAATTATAAAGTTAAAAATATTCACTTTGTTGCATCAAAATACAACCTAAGTGTATACATTAGCCTGAGTGAACTTTTCAAACTTAAAAATCTTTATTTTAAAGAATAAGTTTCTAATATTTTCTAATATTTCTAATATTCCAATATTCTAACTCATTCAGTTTTCAATCATACAAAATAGAAAAAAATAAAAAAAAATTGCTCATTATAATTCACAAAGGAGAAAAATAGTCTATCTGTCCAACAAGCACTACACTGGGAGCCAAAACTTTGCTTTTGCATCTCTCTCTACAATCTTTTGTAGATTGCTCTGCATGCAGTAAGTAGTTTGATGTTCAATCAACTTTGCAATATTGCTTCTTGACTGCATTCTACAACTGAACACTTCCCAGAATATCTAACTATTGATTACAAGATGACAGTAAATCAAGCTGATTACACTAAAAGCTGAGCATGCAAATATTCAAGTTTGACACTAATTTAGTTGAAATATTTTCATTTGCATGCTCCGTACTAAAGTCAATCTTCTCTACAAGGTGTCCTGGCCTTTGATGTTTCCAGTAAACATGCCAAAAATATTAAAAGGTTTGCACTAAAGGTAACATTGATGTCAATTAAACATATACATATACATATATATTTTTTTTTCCTGGTTTTGCTTTCTTTATTTTCAGGAAAATAAAAAAGTAAGTCAAAATGTTCTTACTGTTTCTTTAGTTAGTCAAATTGCTACTGAAAAAAATATTGCATATACTACAATTAAAGATTTATTAAAGTAATTATTAAAGCAGAAATATGTCAGATTTAAATCAACAAATACGCTCAGAATGAGATGAATGTCGTTAGAAAATGGGCTATACTAAGAATAAATTTTTAGATGTTCTAGAAACATTAACTTTAGGAACTCTAAATGTGAGATTATCTAAATTATCTAATAATCAATGAACTGATCACCTATTGGAAAAAATGAACCTCATCAATAGCTTTATTCCTTCAATAAACAAAAGCAGGAAACAAAAGAATGTTGCAATTCAATGGAAGGATGACTCACAGGCTCTTTTCGGGGAGGCAATCAACAGAGCTATCTGAGTTTGATTCATTGTCTCCCCAAAGACCACATGAAACATTATTTCATTTGAATATTAGTCATCTTGCCATGATGAACATAAGTAAAATGGCCACCAAGCAGCTACAGCTCATGGACCAGCATCTGCTGAAGAAGATAAAGTAGAAAAAACTTTATGACAGCCTGTAACACCAATCAACACAGCATACTTGAGGGCTGCTGCTGTGAATATGTATATATATTTCAGAAACATACACTATAACCACTTCATTTACTCAAAACTAAACCTTATTTAAGAAACTAAAGCCTAATGTTGACAGCAAAATAACAACTTACTACCAGGGTAACCACATGGCCTCAAACAGACACAAAAGTATATAGCATAACATAGCATACCCCCCACCTTATATCCCCTTTGGGGAGTGAGCAACCAGCACCTCCTAACTCAGGTACTATTCCAAAATACTTGTTTTTACAATCAGGAGTCCCAGCCACAGCACATCCCCAAGTGTAGCAGGGAGTACCACTCACTCCACCCCTAGGTCACAGTAGGTTAAAATTCCCTCAATCCAAACATAGTGTCCAAGTAAAGCCCTCTTGGGGATGTGTACTTCTCCCCACACTGCTGTTGAAAGCTCCCACCTGGCACTCTCAGCACTCTCACCCACCTGGCACACATGTTCAAATAAACCAAAGATTCCCCATTCTAACACAATTCCAACCCTCATTGTCAAGTCCTGAGGAGTAGCTGGGTGACAAAGCCAACAGGGTAGGTCCCAGGGGGTCATGGCACTTCCCCCATCCCACCATAGACAACTCCACCCTCTGGGTCCCAACCCATCCCAGGGGAACATAGCAGAAAAGTATGCTCACTTCTCCTGCCCTGCTGCAAAGCCTCCATCTTAACTCAAGGCTGAGTTTTGAGCTCCAGGGTTCCTCCTGTCCAGGGGCCAACCACTCCTGGTTCCTGCCTGAGTCCCAATATAGGCAGCTCTCTGCTCTTGCTCCATGTCTCATCTCACAGGAGAAGGGACTGCTCCATTCCAAGCTCTTTGTGTTCCTGCCTGGATCCAGGCACAGCAGGCTACAGGGGCCCCTGCCCCCAGCTTCTTTCTCTGGGCTGCACCACCCCAACTCCAGGGCAGCTCAACCTCCCTCGGCTTCACATGGGAAGGGGCTGCTCTGGCCTGGGCTCTGGGCATGGCAAAATAACACAATAACTGGAATATAACAGAAAATTATCCCAATCTCACTAAATCCCATACTTTCCTTTAGCATTTTATTCTAGTCCAGTGTTCCACTGTTCTTACAATCAGAGTATTAAAGGTATCCTCTCTCTATCAGAGGTCTCCTCTCCAAGCAAGAATGTGTGATTCACATTCACAGTGGAGGAGGGGGGAAGGATTTCCTTTGGTGGGGAGTGTGAATTGATAACAGCTAAAGGTCCTTCCATTAGTCCATGAATACATATACTTTCAACTAATAGGCTCAGACCCAGAAGGCACCAAAGCCTATGTGACTCAATACAGCTGTGAATTGCCGAGGTTCAAAGGAGATTGATCCTTCAGATGTTTACAATTTAGCATGAGCCTGGGAAACTGAACTCAAAAAAAAAAAAAAAAAAAGAAAAGAAAAAAAAGAAAAGAAAAGAAAACCAACAAAGATCCCATCTTGCTTGGGCTCACACAGCCTTTACAAGATTCAACAAAGTAAGTCAATACTGATGGCACAAAATATTGAGAGGCACTTTGGTGTAGTTGGTAGAGTGCTAGATTTGGCATCAGGAAGAGAAGAGTTCAAATTCTGCCTTGGACATGTGATAGTTTTGTGACTATGAACAAAGTACTTGAATTCAATCTCCTCACTTGAAAAATGAGGGGTTTCAAATATGTGAATTTAAGATCTCTTCCAGCTCCAAATCCATGAGCCTATAATATAATTAAAACATAGTACTGGTTTAAGAAACAAAAGAGTCTAAAAACTTTTAGACAAATCAGAATCCTCTGACTTATTAAGCATTTTCTTTCAAGAAACAAGTCAGAAGGTGATAGTAATTAGGGTTATGAAACAGCATAAATAAAATGAAATTACTTGTATCAACACAAGAAATATATAGTTATTGATTAAAAGTTAAGTTTCAGTTCAGTCAGACTATTGATCAGTTAGAGCAAAGATCTTAATGTCAAATCAGAAGGTTCATTGAGAAGATGATATTGTGGCAAAAACTTTAATCTGACTTACCATATTTTATCACATAATCATTGCCACCACATACTCATCATGTCCTGTTTTTTTTTTAGTTCAAAAGTTGGTTTATTATTGGTTTCTATATAGCCTTTCATTATATAATTGTCACATGGCATAATACTGTTCATCATGCCACTTAAAAGGTAAACATAGCATCAGTGTTTTCACCAGTGGCATACAGATACTCATTTATCTCACTGGGAGCCAAGAGCCTAGAATTCTCAGCACAAGCGCATTGTCAGTATATTTTCAACAGCCGACTTGCATGGTTTGTTTAGAGCACTGCAGTACTAATGGTATTGTCAATCAATCTAATGAAAATCCATCGCTATGAGGGGAGAAGGCAGGCAAGCGAAGCTGTCATGAGCAAGTCATGTGATATAAGACTTGCATCTTCCCAATTTTAACATACATTCATGAGTATTCCATGCATCCTGATCTTGCATGAAAAACAGTTTAGTAACACAAATTTTTTTTTCAGTTTATTAATACAGTATTTGTCTTCCTTCTGTCAAACCCTGAGCCCATGGCTTTCCCCAGGGCCACCTGGTAAGATGGAGTGGGAGGTATTCACAGGCTGCAAGAGACATGGAAGGATCAGGAGGACAGGAGGAACATTCAAAAACATTGGGGTATAGAAATGGTTCCATCACATTGCAAAGAGGATGAGGAAGGCCACCATCAGGCAGAAGAGCCTCATGGCCTCAGACAGGGAAAAGCCCAGGATGGTATAGGAAAAGAGCTGCTGCTTCAAGGAGGGGTTCCTGGCATAACCAATGATGACTTCCAAATACAATACCAATACCAGCTCCAGAACCAGCCACCCCCACAGTGGTAACCCCAGCTCCAATACACTTGGCTGCTGTGTCAATGTCCCCTGAGACAGTGCTAGTTTGGAATCCACATCTGGTGACAAGTGAGGTCAAGGGACCTGATGCTGCCAAAATGCTGAGGTTCTCATCTGTCTGAACCTCTGGCCATTTTAGCACCAGTGCAGATAGTGGTCTACTCAGTAGCTGAGAGTTGCTCCTCACAAGGGCAGGGGTAGAGATGAACTTGGCTCAGGCATACATTCTCAAGGTGTGAGGGGCAAAGCTGAAGAGCTGCTTCATTAGGGAGGCTCGGTGCTCACGTGGGGGGCCTCTGGAGGGGTGAGTTTGCAGAGGAGCAGTGCCAACACAGATTCTTTTAAATTAATATGAGCACATTTTTTTAAAAAATGCTTCCCATAATGGTTATAACTCAGTTTTTTTCACACACACACACACACACACACACACACACACTCAGAATTGTGGCATAAAATCTCTGATGATTATGTGATGAAATAAAAATAAATTGTCAATGATAAATACTGTGAAACAGAAATATAAAAAAAATATTTAACGTGATTATCACCATTTCCTGTAAATTTTAACTGCTATAAACAGAGGAAAAGGAGCATTCCATAGGATCCACTATTCATCTGCTGCCCTACCTAGTTGAAACTCCACAGAATAAGATGGCCCCTGGACTACACCTTCCCCCCATTTCTTGAATTCTTTCTGTGTTTTTTCTTTCCTGTTAGATTATAGGGAAGTTATAGGGCCATAATGGAATGAGTACTGGAGTCAAGAAAATCTGAATTCAAACTTGACCTCAGACCCTGTGAAAGTCACTTAACTCCTATTTGTCTCAGTTCCTCATCTTTAAGATGAAGACACACTGCAGAAGGAAATGGCAAAACTGGATAAATCCATGGGGTTATGAAGAGTTGTATATAACTGAACAAATAACAATATTAAGAACTTTAGGTTGCCTGATCTATTGCTGATACTGTGCACATGCTTGGGCTGCTAGGTGGGACAGTGGAAAGAGGGCCCACCTTGGAGTCAGAAGGACCTAATGTCAAATCTGGCCACAGAAAGTTACTAGTTGTGTGACCCTGGGCAAGTCACTTAACCCTATTTGCCTCAGTTTTCTCATCTGTAAAATGAGCTGGTGAAGAAATGGTAAATAACTTCAGGATCTTTGCCAAGCAAACCCCAAATGGGGTCACAAAGAGTCAGACACAAAATAACAGCAATTCTTGTTGCTGATTTTGGCATTTTATGTTGTTGTAACTATTCAATCTTTTCATCTAAGTTATCCATTTTGTTGTTGTATAATTGAGCAAAATGTTTTCAAACAATTTCTTGTGACATTGTTATGAATTCTTCTTTTTCATTTTTAATATTGATGATGTAGTTTCCCTCTTCCTTTTTAAAATTTGATTAGTCAAATGTTTATTTATTTCATTTATTAGCTCAGTAGTGGTTTTGCTTTCAATTTTATTAATTACTTTTAAAAAATTTTGAATTTTTCTTTGGGTATTTAGTTGAGATTTTTGATGTCTTTTTTAGGGTTTTTTTTTTTAGTTGCATGAAATATATAATGAGTGAGTGTGACAGAAACCAAGTCAATGCTGGTTTGGGTTTAGTGAGGGGATGAAATGAGACACTAGTAGGTCATTCATTTGACAGTTAACAGAATGAGATTTACTAGGCCCTAAGATAGAAGGATGCCCAAGATGGTTACTGTAGTACTTAGCTAGGGTAGATGTACCTCTTTCATTTCCTTATGAAAACATGTCCAGGAAACAAGGCAAGGTGTGATGATTCACACAGCCTCAGCATGTCCACAAACTCTGAAGAGCATGAACTCAACATAGTTTTTGCACAATGAAAGAAAACAAAAATATTATAAAAGAGAAATAGGTAATTTTGATTAAATTAAATTGAAAAGTTTTGCAGAAAAATTCAATGCACCTAGAATCAGAAGAAAAAAAAGATGGAGATTAGAATAAAGTCCTAGTATGAAAACATCTGTAATAAAGCTCTGTCATCCAAAACCTACAGAGTGGACATAATTGTTTTACATTGAGTCATTCACTGACAGACACATGATTACATAATATGAACAAATGGTTTTCAAAAGAAGAAATGTAAATTATAGACCACCCCCTGAAAATCTGCTACAGTCAGAAAAATGCAAATTGATACAACTCTCAAATTTTCACCTCTTGCCTATCAAATTGGGGCAAGGACTGGAAAAAAGCAGAAAAAATACTGTTAAAAGAGCTCTGGGAAGGCTGGAATACTAATTCACTGCTGAAGGATGGAACTGCAAATTGTTCTAACATTTTTGAAAAGCAATTTGGTATTATGCAATAACAGTTGCAACCCACTGTATACCCCAAGAAGACTGATGACAAAAAAAGAAAATCTACATACACACAAATACTCACAGCAATATTAAATTACCAAAAGCTATAAACAAAATATGGTTTCAGTGGTTAGAAAATGGCCCCAAAATTATGGAATATGAAAGCAATGACTATAATTACTTCATAAGGATCAAATATCACAATTATAGTGAAACAAGAGAAAACTTGCATGATACACAGTGAAAGGATGCATCCAAAAGAACAGTGCAGACAGTGGTGAAAATAGTCTTTCTCTATTACTTATACCTACTACTTTCCACACAAAATAGGTATCTTAGCTTATTCAGTAAAAGACAGATTTATTCTTGATATCTTCCAGAATTTCTGTTGTCTCTCAAATTTTTGTGTTTGTCCTTCATTCTCAAAGAGGACCGTGACATCAGGGAGGTGATGACATGATTTGCAGTGGATTTTGATCTGAGTGAGGGAGGGCTGTGCAAGGTCACCAGCCTCACTTTCTCCTCCTGAGCCATCTGGGTCTATTGGCCAGATAGTCATCTACATGTGTCATAAGAGCATTTGAAAGTTAGGAAGAACAAAGTATAGAGTTTTGAAGTTGAAGGAAGGAGGACCCGAGTTTGAATTCTGCCTACTAGTTGTGACCCTGGTCATATCACAGCCTCTCTGAACCTCAGTTTCCTCATGTGTAAAATAGGGATAATCTTAGGACCTACTTTGCAAAGTTATTGTGAGGAATAAAAAATAAAATATATAAAAGGTTTTACAAATCTTCTAGCTAGTACTATGAGTTGATGTAGTCTTAATAGTAGTAGTAGGAAAAGCAACAGTAGCAATAATAGCAGAAATAGTAGTAGCACTAGGAGTAGGACTAGTTATAATGAATTTTGAGACCCTCTCTATTATCTCTGAAGTGAGAACTTTGAAAGAATATGTAATCTGGATAGAAATTTAAAATGATATAGAAGACAAGAAAAAAAGAATATGGCAAATAAGGTCAAAGAAAGGATTCTAAAGCATTGGACATTGGTCCTTTTTGTTTTAACAGTAGAAATTTGATTCTGCTTTTTCATTGTGTTTGGATCAACTCAGCAAAGAATTTTTAAATACATTATTGTTTGTAATTCATGCTGTTGTTGTTATCTTTGTACTTTATGTGGAAATCACAGAATTTTAGAGTTAGAACATAACTAAGATCTTACCTAAGATATTTTATTCATTCATATTCTCATTGTACAGATGAGACCCAGAGATCTCTGCCTTGCCAAAGTCACACCTTCTAGTGATGGCACAATAGGGATCAGAATCCAAGATTCCTGACCTAGTTTAGTGTTGTTTCCACTAAATCAAGATAACTATTTTTAAAAAAGCAGGTGACTTCAAGCAGTTTATATGGAAGCACAGAATATATAAGCACATTGTGCCATTTTTCCAAACATATCCCAGGAAAATGTTTCAGAGAAGGTAATTTGAAAAAAAAATAAGAGGGTAGAGACTAGACGCTACTTTCTTGATTTAGGGAATTATGGGATTAGGAAATTCTCCCTACAATGTACATCAGAATCTTTTCTGCAATTTAAAGTCTTAGAGAAAAGTGAAAAGTGAAATGACGCTGAAATTTTTGATGATTAAAAAGGTTTGAGAGACATGGCTTCCAGGTAATTTAATCATTTTATTAATAAGGTCAGCAGATTATTAATAAAAGGATGGTCATTTGGCCTCTCTCTTAGACCAAAGACAATCATGGTGGCAGGCTCACAATTATATGCCCTTAGGTGCTCAATGGTAGGCTGAGAGTGACTCTTGGGCCAATAGACTATTGCAGACCACCTCCCAGTCTTGGATCTGTTTCCACCCAAACTTGAGTACAACAGTTAATGCAATCTCATTATCAATAATGTCCTTCAAAAAACTGAACTTTCAAGACTAGGGGAGAATTCTGAATCTCCCCAAGATATTGGTTATTCACAAGATGATAGAGCCATATATATCAGAGTCAGAATTTGGACCCATTTCTTTCCATCTCTGAGGATGGCTCTTTATCCATTTTGACACACTGCCTTTAGACTATAGCTCACTAAAAAGGCTATTTACTACCATACCTAATAGACCAACAGTGGGAAGAGGGAGGGAGTTTATTTTCATTCATTTTATAAGAATGGGTCATGTAAACCAGATGATGAATTCACAATCCTTTTTAGATGATCACTTTGTGATGAAATAACTTTTTCCCTACACTAGTTCGTATTCCTACTTTTGTAATGTCTACAAGTATCTCTAGTAATGTTGCTAAATTCTCAAGGTAAAATTTTAAATTTACTTTAATTTTATACTTTCTAGGTAACTAAGTGAAGAAGCAGATAGAAACGAAGACCTAAAGTCAAGAAGACCTGACTTCAAACTTAGCCTCAGGTGTTTAGACTGGGCAAGTTGCAACATCTGGCTATTTCAGTTTCCACATTTATAAAATGAGGATAACAATAACACTTACTTCCCGTAGTTATTATGAGGATCAAATCAGATAACAGTCATAAAGTGCTTTGTAGATCTTAAAGTGCTATATAAATGCCTGCTATTATTAAACACATGATGCAACATTTTAATAAAAAAAAAAAAACAGTTCAAGATCACAGGTTGAAAGCTAAAAGGGACCTTAGAAGTCAGAGAAATGAGGAAACCTGGGAAGAAGAAAGCTAAGCGGAGTTCTCATGAAATCTAACAAAAATGACTTCATCATAATTTCAAGAAAGCACAGAATATATAGATAAAAATAGAAAAGGAAAATAATATGGAATTTTTTGCATCTTCTGTTAGCTAAATGATATGACTGCATAGAAAATTGGTTACATGGTACCCATACTAGGAAGTTAATGACCCACTCAAACATTAAGGTCACCTTGCTGAGGACCTGGTGATTTCCATGATATGCTAGTGCTAAAGAGATACAACATGAACAGATAGATTATATTCTCAGCAGATCTTAGGTTTTCTTTTTCTCTTTGAATCCTCAGCAGCTACCTCAGTATACGGTAGGCACTTAAATATTTGTTTTAAACACAAGATATAATAATGTCATCAGGCAATTGACAAATTTTGAGCTGTCTGTCAAGAATCACTTGACATTAATGCCTAGGTTATAGGTAGCTCCATAATTTTATAAAATCAAAACATACTACTCCATCTTTTGCTCATAGTATTTTCCTAAAAAGTGCTTGTGGATACATATTTCATTTTCAAACAAACATTACAAAGGACATGAACCCTCAAAAGCAATTATGACTCAAGAAGTTACATGCTATGTTCAAAGAGACAGGAAAATCTATTTTTTTTAATAAAAAAATGTTACACTGTGTGTGTGTTTGTGTTTACGACCATTTGGAAACACTTAGAGTTGGGAAAGGAATATTAAGGTGTGCGCTTAACCAGGAAACTAAACTTTTGTCAGTTTCAGACATTCCATAGCATTCCCATGTGGATGCACGTGTATTGTGCGAGAAGCAGATCCAGAAAGCCAACCTAATGATTCCATTCAGACCATGACATAAATTGTGGTTTATGATGTGTCACTGAAAACAATGAGGTGAACACAAAAATACATAGTATATGTTAGTTTCACAGAAATTAAAAGAAAAAGCCATCTGTAAGAAAAACAAAGTTAGAAACATATGGCGAAGCAGTTCTCTCAAGCAAAGCGAACTGTAAAATAAATCACAAAACTGGAGTGAAGTGAATAAATAAAAAGCATGCCATTGTGAAAACAATGTTCCTTTCTGAAGGATTAATTATATAGTAAGGAGCTAAATAGGGATGTTGTTACATGAAGAACATTTTGTTTCAAAGGTGTCAAAAATTGTCAGATAATAAAAATGAGAGGGAAAAATCATTGGTATTATTGTCTATATTTGCAGATTTTCTTTCTCCAAGAACATTCATTTCAAGTACTGCTAATTAATTTCTCTACCATATATTAAATAGAAAAAAAAGCCTAGGAACTTTTTCCCCTTTTATTCACAAAGTAAATGCTAAGCTTAATAATCAACACTAATTTCTTAACTTTCTTAGGATAAAAAGTTATTTTATGATTTATACAGTAAAAACTAATTTTAAGGAGCTACAAAAAGCAGACTGATACCAGGGAAAAATGTTTAAAATAAAAATTTTTAGGATGGAACAGGTGGATCATAGCATACATGCATCCTTTAGGTGTTGTTGTCATATCAAAATGGTTTTCATTTTATTGCAGTACTCCCATGCTACTTTTTAAGATTTTTAGTGACAACACAATTACTTATTTGCCTTGATAGAATGAGTTTCCTCAAGGTAGATTCCCTCCAGGGGAGGGGAACCTCTGTCCTGGAGGCTATTTGTGGCCCTCTAGGTCCTCAGATGAGGCCCTTTGACTGAACTCAAACTTCACAGAACAAATACCCTTAATAAAACGATTTATTCTGTAAAACTTGGACTCAGTCAAAAGGCTGCATCTAGACCAAGAAGGTTCCCCACCCCTGCCCTAAACCAAAGAAACCAAAGAAATCAGAGGTCCACCAGACCACCACCCCCTGCGCCACATACCAATGTGCCAGGGACTGTGAAAACAACTGACCAATAACCTTTCATACTTTGTCATCATTGCCTATGCTTTTCCATAAATCTTCCATAGAGGAAAATATTCAATATCCTGCAGTTCTTGTTGGTGCTTTTGATATCACAGCATATCAACATCATGAGAACATTCATCTATTGTAGCTCAATCTCTTTATGACTGATCCAACAATATTTCCAGTCATACATATACTTAATCATATGTTCTAACAATACTACTAGTGTATAAGTCATAACTGGTAAAATTCTATGTTCATCATGAATCTTACCGCTGTCCTTTGTGTTATATATCGGGATGTTTCCTTAACTGTATTGTCCATGATTTTCAGCCACAGAACTCAAACATTGGTGTCAAAGGGATGAACTTTTATACCTTTGAGCTGTTTGAGATTATTGAAATTATTGTCCAAAATTCAATCCCAGTTGATTTAGTGCCATTCTTTTCTCATCAAATTTACTTCCACAAGTACATAATGCTTGACTTGTGGCTTGGATTGAAACTAGAGCATTGTTGGTAAATCATACTCATAAAAATGTTATAGAAGCACTAAAGTCGAGATATGAGGAGTTATTGGTGCTCACCTCTTTTCTGGGGGGAAGGGTAAAGGGGAAAGGGACGTAAAAATATAATGCATAGATAGAGTACCAGACTTGAAATCAGGAAGATTATAGTTCAAATCCCATCCTAGACACTTAACAGCTGTGTGACCATAGCTAAATCATTTATTCTCCATGAGCCTCAATTTCTCCATCTGGAAAATGGAAAGGGTAATAGCACTTAATAAAAGATAATACCTCAGTCAGTTGTTGTGAAAATCAGATAAACTAAAATATGCAAAGGGATTTGAAAATTCTCAGTATGATGTCTAAATATCAGCCGTTATTATTTTTGTTATCCTTTTCCTGTGTTTTTTTGTTTATTTTTCTATTTGTTTTGTTTTGCCGTTGGACACAAGTGGCCCTAATTTCTAAGCACATTCTTTTATTCTGTTAAAGATTCCATCTGACTGATCAAATTGTATTTTTCAGAAGCATCTATCATTAGATTTGTTCTTTGCATTTCTTCTTCTTCCTTTGTTTATAGGATGAGGGCACAAGATAGCTATGGGAGTTACACAGGACATAGTTACCTTTTCTAAGATAGGACTGTAATTTCAGTGGCTCCAACCCATTATTATAGAGTTTTCTCTCCCTAACTAGAACATAATCACAAGCCATTCATATAAATCAAAGCTCCATTTCCAAGGGCAGAATTATTTCTAACTCGGGTCAGCTCCATTAGAACATAAGCCTAACATGGTAATAAAAATGAAAATAAAATCCTAGCCCAGGCTACATATTGCTCCTACCATGTGATACTTGTCTCTAAAAATTCCCAGTAACACTGAAGCTTGGACAAAGGACGTACTTTAAAAGCATTCTTATGCTTTAGAAAGATCTTCTCGTTTATTTCCCTCTTGACAGATTATCCTTACAGTATGCCTCTTGATATTGCTGGGATGCTAGACAGATGCTAGACACACCTAAAAACAAATGCATTGCAAAATCACAAATAGAGACCATGCAAGATTATCAATGGTGCCTGAAGCCCACAGTTGTCAAGACAGACCAGTGGTTCCTTTCTCTCACATTCCCTCACTTTCCCAGGCCTCCCACAGGTGACATCATCTAGCATCATCATGGCAAACTATTGCTTGCAAATAATGGCTGCTTAATGCATATTTCTTGAATTGAATTTAAAATTGTGCTTTGATCAAACTAATTGATTAAAATACTAAACATTAGCCACAGAATAAAGAAAAGACTCTAAGGACAACCTAGATAGAGACCTTTCTCCAAGCCAGTACTGGCTTTTGACGTCTGTTCATTCAATTAATTGAGAGTCTATCAAATAATAGTACAGCCTAGACTATATCTCCTCAGGTTGTCCACAAGGACAAATACTTCGTCAAATATTTTGATAAAATTTAGATAGACTATCTGTGGCACTCAACAGTCTAATTACCTTGTGAAAAAGGGAAATGAGGTTACTTGTTTTTGATGAAACCATTACCGATCATTGCCTCCCTTTCTAATGTTCACAAATCATTTCATTAATAATATATTCTTAAATGTGAGTCAAACTTACTGATTTATAGTATTTTGTTGTTGTTTAGTTGTTTCAGCTGTGTCCAATTCTTTATATTCTTTCTTTTCAAAACATCAGAATATTTCCTTCTCCAGTTTTGCCTTACTTCCTCTATACTCCATGATCTTATGAAGATCATTGAAAGCTTTTACATCTTTCAGTATCCTGAAGTATGCTTTCTTTTCCATATGGTGGCTTGAACTCATTGACCACAATTTAGTGCTGTTAACCCTTCAGTTTTCTTAAGTGTTAATTCCTTAATAATTATGTACCTGCTTTTCCTCTTAATCCAAAGATAATGTATCCTGGAAGAGCAAATGGCAACAAAATAAAAATTGACACCCTCTATCTATCTCTTTTTTTGATCTGCCTCTTGAATTTTAGAAAATAAACACATATTTGTTTCAATCTCCTTACCATTACTTATCATTAGCTTTATTCCTCCTGACACTATTTTACATGACAATGCTAACTTTTTGTATTCATTTGAATTTGTTCCTATTTTCTATACATGTCAAAATTTTTATATTTATTTTAATTTATGAGTTCACCTATTTTAAATCAGCTATGTTAAATGGCTACTCTTTTCCTTTTCAGTTGAATGGCCTTTCCTTACATCTCTAAAATTTCATTCTTGAGTTCTCTTCTTTCTTAGACTGATTTCATCTGTAAAAGTATAAACTGCTGAATATTATTTAGCCTTTCTTTGTGTTTGCTTTGAAATCTACTCTGTCAAAATCTAGGGTAAAAATCAGATTTCTCTTGACCTTCCTTTTCTCTATCATAGCTTCTCAGAAGGAATGGTCACTTGCCTCTAAGATTCCTAAAAGTATTTCATCAATAAGTTCCTCCAAAGGCAGTCAGCTCACAATGACAAACAAAAATAGCCACCCTACCACCACCCTCCACTTTTACCACCTTTTGAAAAATGTTATTTTTAGCTAAGAGAGAGCTAGAACAGACATCCTAACAGTTTAAGTTCCTCATCACTACTATATTAGGCCTCTAAGTCAGGTTTCAGATAAGTTTCCAGAATTCCTATCTAAGTCTTTCTTCCCTCCATGTGGCTTAGAGTAAATAATACCACTTCTGTTTTTCCCTCTATTTATCATCCGTATTCTCTTGACCGTGATTATCTGCTTCACATCCTAAATTTCTCGGGTAGGACTTCTATGTACTTATACCTACTCCTACAATTCTAATGCACCACTCTATACATTGTGTTCCTTTTTTGAATTGCATCTACCTCCCAGAGCCAAATTTCAATCATGAATACTAACCCATCCAGGCTCAGTAATACAATTTTACAACCTTGCTAGAATCTTTGTTTATTGTCTAATCTCTGTTGTCTTCATAAATCATGTATCCTATGAATTACTCTCTTCTGATATTCTTCTTTGTAGGTTATACTTGCTATTTCCTGTGGTCATTGGTTATATGTACATGAGTGTATCTGAGTGTGTGTGACTTTCGTGATATGTGTGCTTCTGTGCATGTGTGTGATTTTCTCTGATCCCCTCCATTGTCAGCTGAGAGCATCCATGATGAGATTCATAAAACTTCTCCAGCACTGAAAACAAATATAGATATTAATATAGATATAGATATTATAAAGAATTTCCTAGAATCAATTAATTTAACAAACTATTCATATATAAATTACACTTGTAGAATATATTAGTTGTCACTTTAGTATGTGTTCTTGTTTTACATATGTAAAGAATGTTTATATGTAGTTTAATTCTCCAAATATTATATCAATTTATTCCTACTGGACAAAATTATTTCAGTTCAACAAATATTTATTATGTTCCTGCTATGTGCAAAGAACAGTGCTAACACATATAAATATAATAATAATAATAATGTCCATATACTGGAATACAGGACCAAGATACATCTACCAAGAAGAATATGACATACATGTAAAAAATAGTTGGATATGACAGAGGTAATGGAGAGATTGAGACATGGTACAATAATAAAATTAGAGGAGGGAAAGAGATCATTTTCAGATGAAGGAGGGACATGGATTAGAAAAGGCTTCCTGATAGTGATGATAACAGAGCTGAGTATTAAAAAGAGAAGAGAATATTAATTTAAAGGAATGGAGGGAGAGGGGTCAATGATTTGGGTGTAGCTTCAAGAATTCAGGACAAAGGTCAGCTGCTCTGCCATACATTCCAGGGTGACTTAAGGGTGTGAAGGAAGGTGTGATGGGAATAAATGAATTTACAAATCTTAAATCCAAATATCAAGGGGTCCTAGGTGTTAGGGTTCTTACTGAGGAAGAAACAATTTAATCCAAAAAAATAGACATGACCTGACTCAGAAGAAAGCCAGAAAAGCCCATTGGATATGGCCTTGGCTCATAAAAATCTATAAGCATTCTCTAGAGGGAAAGAGTAAACTATCATAAATTGATGAAATATGAGACAATAGCAGCAGTGAACTGGAGAAGGTGCCTAGCAGAAATACTGAGAAGTGTCACCTTGAGCAAGTTAGTCTATCTCTCTGGGCTCTCTTCCTCATCTATGAAATGAGACAGTTGGATTAGATGACCTCTCAGATCCCTTTTAGCTGTAATCTTCTGAATAAAGCACCCCAGTAAAGAACAACAATAACTGTTCAGAGAAGGCATTTGGAGGCGGAGAGGTGTTCAGTTGGTGCTCAACTCAAGGTGTATGAGTCACAAGTCTGATTTATGTTGCAACAGTGACATAAGAAGCAATGAAAGAATATGCCTCTGTGTGTGTGTGTGTGTGTGTGTGTGTGTGTGTGTGAGAGAGAGAGAGAGAGAGAGAGAGAGAGAGAGAGGAAAGAGAGAAGTGGAATTTTTCATTATTATTTTCCTTTCCTTGGTCTGTCTTTTAGTTTGACCTGGTAAGGAAAAATATTGGATGGGGGCTCATATATTGAGGCTTTAAATTGAAGCTGGCCTGAAGATTATCTTTTATCTGAGAGTGGATCTGGACCATATAGGCAGAGAGTACATTCTAGTATGCAGGGGGACAGCCTGTTTAACTAAATGAAAACAAGAATCAGAGATCAAGAATAGGAAACAGCTGGATGTCTAATCTTACTGGAACACAGAGTACATAAGAGAAGTCTTGTGAAATAAGTCTGGAGAGGTTTGTTGGACTTAGATCTCACAGGGCTTTAAATGTAACTAAATGATATTATATTTTATCCTGGTTGGTTGTTGTCCTTTATTCTTGAAGAGGACCAAGTCAAATGCAAGTCATGTCATCATTTCTCTGATGTCATGGTCTTTGAAAACAAGGGACAAACACAACCTGTGAATAGACTGAGTTGCCTGAGTGTGGACCTAGCTAGTTGGATGACCCAGCTCATACTCTCCCTTCTGTCTCCCCCTCCCCTTCCTTTGGGGTTTACTGGCTAGATGCCCTTCCTGCCTTCCTTTCTTCCTTGTAATTCCCAAAACCTTAAACCCAGTGCACTCTGAAGGCCATAGCTTAGACAACAATAGGTCCCTATCCAAGCTCCATTTAATGGCTGGCTTAGAGTGATTATCAATAGTAACAATTTCTGTTTCCCTCACAGCTTGATTTAGTTATTATTTTTCTCTTTTGTTCATTTAAAGGGCCATTCCCTGACTACTTCTTAAAGAGGTCTATTCACTCAATGGGTATTACCTCCTTCTAAGTGAGCACCTGAAAAGGCCAATCTAAGAAGGCCAAGGTCTCTCAATGCATCCTGGGCTATCTCCAGTCATCCTGATGAATATCTGGCCAGTGAACCCAGATGGCTCAAGAGGAGAAAGTGAGGCTGGTGACCCTGCACAGTCCTCCCTCACTCAAAACAAAGTCAACTGCAAGTCATGTCATCATTTCTCTGATGTCATGGTCTTCTTTGAAAACAAAGGACAAATATAACAACAATTTTGGTCCTGAAGAGGACCAAAATGAAATTACTATGATAAAGTCAAGTTTCACTGTGTCTGACTGTGGCTGATCAGATCAATATGAGCTCAGAAAGATCCACCACAGACTGGATACAGATAGTCTGTGAGAACATTTGGGGTGAATACTCTAAATCTGTGCATCTTATGTTTACTTTGAGCTAGACTATATAGAGAACCTGAAATGTTTTGCTCTGTTTGACAATTTTTATTCATTCATTCATTCATCTATCTATTCATTCATTGATTTATTTATATCTTCACTCATTTATTAATCAGGAAAGTGACCTGGTCAGATTTATACTTCAGTAAAATAATGCTGGAAGCTACCTGAAGGACAAATTATAAAAAGAGAATTGAGGCAGAAAAACCAAATAAGAAAGTACTAAACTAGTCCAGGTGATAAACAAATGAGTGATAACTCATTTACTAAGTGGTAACTAGAAATAAATATGAGAGTTATAGAAGTACAATTTACTAGACATGGTACCGATTTATACAAGGAGTGGGGAAGTAGAAAGAGTTTATAATATGGTAATTTCTCCAAGGCTATGAACATGAGTGACACAAAATGATGGTCATCAACAAAATAGGGAAGTTAATGGCATATGTGGGGGGAGAATGTTGAATCTCATTTGCAAAATACTTGCATATCAACAGTACCAATACTTTAAGTGAATATTTTGTAAGAGGTATAAGAGTTGAGCTATTTTGCACATACAGGGAAAATTAAATATCAATTGTTCAGAGGTTAGATAGAAAGCATTGTTTCATTTACATTGAATCACAAGTTTACTAGAACTAGAAAGCCTTTTATATATTTGAGTTTACTCTTGCCATCAATTCATCACTGCCTCTATTCTTACTTAATCTTCCTGTTCACTAATGGAAGCTATAACTTTTCCAGATAAGGTGGGATTATATGAGGGGTAGGGGAAGGACTATAACTGGATTCAGGGGAGATGGCTCTGACTCTTAAGCAATATTTGACTGATATCAATCATTAAATCTCTGTGAAGCTTCATTTATTAATCTGTAAAATATTATTTATTATATTATTATTCTCATCCCAACTACTTTGAAGGGTTTATTGTTGTCAGGAAAACACTGTAAAAATTGAAACTCTATGAAGAGAAGCAGATGGGGTGAGGTAGTTCCAGAACTTGCTGTGCAGTTGGGAAGAGCCTGTGGGTTCAAGTCCCACTTGGGTCAGCCACTGGCTAGAGGACTTTGACCAAATGCCTTAACTCAGGCAATTCTCCAAGTCTAGACATGGCAGAGTAGTTAGCCAGTCTTCTTTGTTAAAAGGGATTTCTCTATTCTAAGTTCAATATATCAGTGAAATTACAGATCCTGCTCACCCACCACCACCAACAAACATGATGCAAATATAAAATAATAATATAATGTATAATAATAATAGAATTAGATAATTAATAATAAGTAATAATACAATTATATTATTAAATTATTGATTAATGGAATATTGAGATATAATATTAACATATAATATAATAATATAATTAGAATATTAAATGTCCCCATAGGACACATTATAACCGGCTATGAGTCAGAAAACCAAGGTTCAAATCTCACCTCTGTCACCATGACCTTGGGCAACTCAATCTCCCTGGGCACAGTTTTCTCATTCTTAAAGTGGAAGATTAGAACTAGATGGTCCCTAAGGTCTCTCTCAGCTCTACATCTAGAATACTGTGATTATTCCTGGTTGATAATCAGCCAAAAATATTTGTTTATTGCGTACTGTTTGCCAGGCACCTTGCTAAGTGTCAGGGCTGTACTGTCACCCTCAAGGAGCTTACAATCTAAAAGGGGAGTCAAAAATGCAAAAAAACTATGGTATAAATAAATTATATGTAGGATATATAGGAACTGATCCACAGAGGGAAGGCATTAGAATTAATATTGGTAATGGTTTCCTATGGAAGGTAGGATTTTAGCTAGGACTTATGGAAACCAAGGAAGCCAGGAGGCAGAGATGAGGAGGGAAAGTATTCCAGGCATGGAGGACAACCAGAGAAAATACCTGGAGCTGAGAGATGAAATGTCTTATGTGAGGAATAGCAAACAGGTCAGTGTCATTGAATCAAAGAGTACATAGGACAATCTAAGTTGTAAGAATCTTGGAAGGGTGTAGAGGGAAAGGGTTATGCTATGAAGGGCTTTGAATACCAAACAGAGGATTTCATATTTGATCCTGGAAGTAATAGGGAGCCAGTAGAGTTCATTGAGGGGGAATGGGCAGGAGGAAGTGATGTGATCAAACTTGCACTTTGGAAAACTCTTGACAGCTGAGTGGAAGATGAATTATAGTGGGGAGAGATTTATGGCTGGCAACCAACCAGCAATAGTCCAGGCTTGAGGAGATGGAGGCGTACTATGGTGGTAATAGTATCAGACAAGAAGAGGAGTATTGTAGAGACATTACAAATGTGATATTGACAGGTCTTAACGACAGATTGAATGAGAGGAGTGAGTGACAATGAGTGACTGAGAAAAACACTTAGGTTGTGAGACAGGAGGCCTGGGGGGATGGTGGTACCCTTGATAATAAATAATAGAGAAGTTTTAAAGGAGATGATTTTAAGAGAAAGATATTGATTTCAGTTTTGAACATGTTGAGTTTAAGACATCTACAAGACATTCAGTTTAAAATGTCCAAGAGGCCACTGGAGGTCAGCAGAGATTAGAGCTAGATAAATAGATTTGAGAATTACAATCGTAGAATCCAGCTGATGGGATCACCAAGTGAAACAGTACAGAGGGAGAAGGAAAGAGGGCATAGGACAGAGTCCTGTTGATCCATGGTTAGCAGACTTGACCTTGATAAAGATTCAACAAAAGAGACTGAGAAGATAGGATAGGTAGATGGAGAACCAATAATGTAGAGAGAAAAGAGTTTCAAGGAGAAGAGGGTGTTCATCAATGTCAAAAAGTAGCAGAAAGATCAAGAAGGATGAGGATTGAGAAAAGACTACTGTATTTAATAATTAAGAGATCACTGGTAATTTGGGAAAGAGCAGTTTCAGCTGAAAGATGAAATCAGACACTAGATTGTAGAGAGATAATTTCAATAGAAATATGGGACTATAATGCAGGTGAAAAGATCAAATGAGTGTTTTGCTTTTGTTTTTAAATGGGGGAGATATGGACATGTTTGTAGGTGTTAGGGAAGCAGCAGTATTAGGAGAGATTGAGGATAAGTAGAGAATGAGAATAGAGAGGGCAATCTGCTAAAGAAAACCAGACAGAATGAGATTTCCTAGGCATGTAGAAGGGCTGGATTTGGCAAGGAGAATTGTTGCCTCATTGTGTGAGACAATGAAAAAGGACATAGTGGTAGAAGGTGCCTGGGTGATGTGAGATGACAAAGAGGGGAGGGGAGGACCTTTTGGCAAATGATCTCAATTTTTTTTCAGTAAAAATATGAGGCAAGTTTCTCAGCTGAGACAGTGGCAGGGGAAGGGGTCAGAGAATCAAGAGGTTCATGGAATTGTGATAAGGAGTTATGAAAAGGTTTGAAAGAGCCACTATGGTAAGTGAAATAGCAACTTAATTAATGCTTGCTTAGCAGCAATCAGGGGTTCATTTGTAGTGGATCTGATCCACTACAAATCATTATGTGATTTTTTTTTACCTATATGCAAGAGAGAGAGGGCAACAGATGGTGAGAATGGTCAAAGGCAGAGCACAATAGGTAACATGATAAGGGTTTACCAAGGAGTCAAGATAGGAAACTAAGAGTGTAGGGTTCCAGGGTTTGAAGGTCACCATGTGGACAAAACAAGGCAGAGGGAGATGTGGAATGCCAAGTTATAATGATCAGATAAAGAATTTTCAGGGTTCATGAATATTCAAGTAGTATATTTGTGGGTGGTGGTAAGGTGAAGGGTATGACTTTGTGTGTGACTAAGGTGATATAGAAGAGTAAATCATGGGAAATGAATAAGTTGATTAGCTGGGAGGTCAGGGTGTTGAGGGAGTAATTTGGGGGATTAAATTTTACATATATACATATATATGTGTGTATATATGTATATGTTTATATGTATAATATACACACATACATATATACATGCATGCATATATATCTATCTCTATCTCCATCAACCTATCTCTATAGATTTACAGATCTAGATTTAGATATATCTGTTGAAGTTCTCTTGTATGAGGGGGGACTGGAAATGAGGACGAAAGACTGTGAGCCAGGTACTGAATTCACTGGGGGAAGGAAGGGAAGTGTCTTGGAGGTCTAAATAAAGCAGCCACTCAGATTTTGAAGAGATAATAAATGTTGATTATTTCATGTAATTGTAATGGTGGTTCATGATGGTGGTAGGGAGAAAACCAGAGTCGTAACAGGGAGCAAGTAGCAAGTGAGTCTGGAAGGATAACTGACAACCAGTGCTGGAAAGAGAGGTTAGAGAGGCTGTGTTATCAAGAGGGAGTCAGATCTGTGTGAGCCAGAAGATGGAAGGAGTGGTTAAGGAAAAGATTTAAAATGAAAGTAAGTTTGTTCACATCCATATAATGTTTCAAGCTATATAAAACACTTTTTCCCTTCACAACCATCTTGTATAAATTTTTTAATCCCCATTTTGTGGTTGAGAAAAACGTGGCTCCAGGAGGATACAAAACTAGTACCATAGCTGGAATTTAAAGCAAAGTCTTCTAATTCTAAAATGAGGGATCTTTTCACCCTGTCTTCCACTTTGGAGATAGTGATAAAAAACAAAATTCCTTGGTTAATGTTATTTCAGCAGGCATTCTTATTCATTTATTGCCTTTCTTGTATTTAATTTGCTGAAGTTAGAAATGGATACACTCAGCCAAAAGAAAATAAGAAAAAAAATGAATTTGTGCTTTACAAATGAATTGAGGGCACTCTGCTGGAGCCTAGCAGATTATTGTTATGTCTACTGAGGGCTACAGAACTTAATGAGAATATGTATAAAAATAGACTGTTTTCAGAACACATCATCCAATAACTTAGAAATCATTGGTTTCTTCATTTTTTTAATATGAGAAAGTCATTTTCCCAAATCAGCTACATTTTTTTTCATGTTTTAATTCTAATGCTATTTAGTTTAACTTTTCCTAATTGATGTCTGGAATTTCACTGGAAAAAAATATATCAAAATTCTGCCTTGCTTCATCCTGTTAATATTTCATATATCTCATATGGTTTCACACTCAATAGCAGAATGTGACCCATTTAACATGACTTATTTGAAACACAGTTAAAACAAAATTTTCCATACTTTATCATTTTTAAGAAAATTATGAATTACAAAATAAACTTACCAAATAATTTTGTTAGAACAGATTCTAGTGTTTAATTGCATGACATGCTGCAATTTATCACATTGCTAAGATAACCTGAAGATTTAAAGCAAGGTTGCTGAATGAAGTCAATTTAGTAAACTGAATTATTTATACTAAAAATTCAAGTTAATAATAAAATTGATATTTATTGAAAATTCAATAAGATTTTAAAATTTTGGTTCAAATACTATGCTTGCTAAGAAGCATTAATTCAATTATTTAGGTATTGGCTGATGGGTAGAGTTGAATCATTTGAGTTAATGAGGTAATTTCTTTTAGCCAGACCAAGACAAAACAAACAGCAGTGCCACCTACTGCCAAGACTGCTTTTTTCTGAAGAACTGCAATTTAAAGAAAAGAGAGAAATGAAATAGACTCAGATAAGCATGAATAATAATTGACTTAACTATCCTTCCTCATACTTTCTCATAATGAAAATGGTCACATTAAAAAAAAACAAAAAACTATTTCTGAGGCTCATGGTACTACTCGTCTATTTATTTCCTCCCTCATTCTTTCCAAAAAGGTATAACCAGGGCTATTTTTTATACACATTACATGAAATTATTATTACTACAAGGATTCAGTGTAGTAAATCTTTTTAATAAAAACAAACAAACAAAAAGTCTTTGTAGAGTCAATAGGAAGATTCAGCTATTATAAGCTTTTTATTCCTATCTAGGGTCATTCATGGTGCTTGGCCTATTTGCTCCTTGCCCTGACTTCAAGTATATAAAATCTGGAGTCAGTAGACAAAGGAAACTCATTCCAGGGGGAGGTAGTAGTGCCTCTTCTGTCCTTGGGATTAAATCTTTGTACAAGCCAGTAAACTGGTGGACTCTATGTGTGTGTGTGGGGGGGGGGGGGAAGGAGGAGAGAGAGAGGGTCCAAGGGAAGAGAGAAGAGAGGAATGAGAGAGAGATGCTGGAGTGGTTTGCCATTTTCTTCTCCAGCTCATTTTACAGATAGGTAACTGAAACAAAACTGGGTTAAGTGACTTGGCCAGAATCGTATAGTGAGTAAATGTCTGTGACCAGATTTGAATTCAAGAAGATGTTTTCCTAACTACTGGACTGCCACTCTATCCACTACATCACATGCTGCCTCACTTATCTTGTTTAAACAAATACAATCTTTACCATGAATTATGGTTAAATGTGTGTTCGTCCTTCGTTGCCAAATAAGACCATACCATCAGAGAAATGATGACATGACTTATACTTGACTTTGTTTTGAGTGAGGGAGGGCTGTGCAGGTCACCAGCCTCACTTCTCCTCCAGAGCCATCTGAATCCAGTGACCAGATATTCATCAGGATGACTGGAGATAACCCAGGATGAGGCAATTGGGGTTAAGAAACTTACCCAAGGTCACACAGCTAGCAAGTATCAAGTGCCTGAGATGAGATTTGAACTCAGGTCCTCCTGACTCCTGCACTGGTGCTCTATCAACTGCACCACCTAGCTGCCCATGGTTAAATATATAACATCAGGAAAAGGTTACTGCATCCTTCAAAATAGTATTGATATATAAGTTCAAATAAAATTTTGCTTTGTTTCTGTGTGTGTATATGGTGTAAAATTAAGTAATATAATTTATTTATTACAATTATAGTATGATCTGTACATAGACATGATTGGTTTTCTTTTCCAAGTTACTACATTGGGATTTCTCTTTTGGAACTGCTCTGAGGGCTAAGTTCTGAACCAGACAAGACTATGAGGCTTGTTTGCTTTTTGGTCATGACTCATGTTTTACCAAATACTATGTTACCTAGTTTTATTAATCCACCTCATTCATGAGACTGGATGCTAAATGACTTTTGAACTAGTTGCAAAAATCAAATCCATCTTTAAAAAAAAAAACTGAGACTATTCAAAGAATGTGTCATGGGTTCTGAAGTGGACTCCTATTTCTGGTCTTTCACCCACCCCCTTCAAATTCCTCCTATGCATGCTGCCAAAGTAATTTTCCTAAAGCAGAGTTCTTATCATGTTATATTCCTCTACTGGAAATACACACACACACACACACACACACACACACACACACACACACAAAAGTCTAAACTTGTTGATTTGACATTCAAGGCCCTCTGCAGTCTGGCTCCAGTCTTTCTTCCCAAGTCTATTTTGCTTTACTTTCTCTCATACATCCTATACTATATTAATCATGGCTCTTCATAAACCTCAGGGTTTTTTTAAATCGAGTCCTTTCATTTTTCAAAGGAAGACCGGAATGACTTACCCAAAGTGACTCAGGTAATAAGTAGAAAAGCTGGGCATTGAATTTTGTCTCCCAATCTACTGCTCCTTCTATTACACCACCATTTGTTGTTCTTTACATATATCCTACACTTCGAGGCCTTTTCCTGGTCAATTTTCTACATCTATAAGTATATTTTCCATACCATATTTACCTCTCAGAATTCTACTTAAATTTCAAAGTGCAGTTGAAAAACCATGAAGTTTTCCCTGCTCTTTACTCAGCTATTTCCGTCTTCTGAAATCTTATAGCAGAATTTTAATTCCTCTCTCATACACTTCTTATACTCTGTATTAACATATTTTATATGGTGCTGGATTTCTGGCTAAAATATCAGCAGTTAGAACCTAGAGGAGCCTAGCTCCTCCATAAACATGCCAATAAATCTCTAAAAATTCACCATAAGCAACAATCATAAAGAAAACTAAAAATAAACAGCTGTAAGCTTCCTCATCCAGTCCAAGACTGCACAGACTGCCAGCAATATGCAGAGAGAGAATATGAATAAAGACTAGCCAGGGAAAGGCAGAAAGCCCAACTCACAAGCAGCCAGGACCTACAGCAGGGGAAAGACTAGCCAAAGCAGGAGAGATGACTAGACCAGCACTTAGGCAGCAAAGTACCCAGGTCAGCTTGCCTAAGTCACAGCAGGAATATAGGATAATACCAGGGGCCAGAAGAGTTCAAGCAGCCTAAATAAGTCAAAGAAAGAGACAGAGTCAAGACTGGGCCAGAGCACCTTCCACAAAGCTCTACTTTAGCCACAATTGGAGATGGTCAAATCAGCACTCAAGTATATAGGGTTCAACCTATAAATCAGGCAGCCTGCACCTGAACCAAGAGGCAAGTAGCCAGCACTCAAGTCACAGCAGGAGAAATTTGGGTTCCTTTTGGGTTACAAGAGGGAATGAAGCCATCCCTTGGGTTTTGGTCTGTGGAAAGAGAAGAAGACAGAGGCTAAAACCTAAGTTGGGCCAACAGAGCTCTGAGCCAAAATTAAGGTATTTCTGCACAGAAAGGGCAGCTAGGTGGAACACCAGTACAAGAGTCAGGAGGACCTGAGTTCAAATCTCACCTCAGACACTTGACACTCACTAGCTGTGTGGCCTTGAGCAGGTCACTTAACCACAATTGCCTCCTCCTAGGTCATCTCCAGTCATCCTGATGAATATCTGGTCAATGGATTCAGATGACTCTGGAGGAGAAGTGAGGCTGGTGACCTGCACAGCCCTCCCTCACTCAAAACAAACTCAAGTGCAAACTCAAGTGCATTTCTCTGATGGCATGGTATTCTTTGGCAACGAAGGATGAACACACATTTCTGCACAGAGCAAGGCCTAGTCTTAGCCACTTACTCTCATTCAGGACCAATCAGGACCTGCTCAGGTCATCCAAAAGCATGAAAGAAAGCATAGTCTGAGACAAACACAAAGCCCCAGTTTAGAAACTAAACCTACAGATATAAGTAAACAGAAGAAAAAGCCAAACTTAAAGAAGAAATATTACGATTTGAGAGAACCCCAAGAGTTAAACCCAGGGAAAGAGAATAAATACACAAGGCTTGATAGAGTCGCAAAGAAAAGAATGCTCTGGATACAAGAAATGCAATAATACCTGAAATGAATGAAGCAAGAGTAACAAAATATGACATCAAATACTATGAAATCCAGAGAGAAATGAATAGATTGGACAATTCGTAGCTTAGAACAGAAGGTGGTAAATCCTACCAAAGAATAGGACTCACTAAAAATTTAGAAAAGGTCAAATATAAATCAAAGACTATGAGAAATTAATAAATATTAAAACAAAATCAAAAGATTTAGAGGGGAAAGAAAAAAGAAAATCGAGGTATATTCTACAAAAAACTACTGACTTAGAAAACATGGAGAATCTAACAATGATAAAACTACCTGAAAATCATGACAAAAAATTAATAGAATAAAACTAAGATGCCATATTTTAATAATTAATTAAAACTGAGCAGATCTAGTAGAACCACAGCCAAAATCAAAACTTTCCAAATCGAGGAAAAAAAAAATATTGCAGGTAGCTAGAAGGAGTCACTTAGCAAGGGACCACAATCCAAATCATAAAAGAAAAGATCTTAGAATACAATGTTATTACAAGGAAAGAAGAAAAAAAGGTAAAGCAACAACAACTACGATTAAATAAAGAGAGAAGAGCATAATAGAGTAAAAATAGATTGCTTCATGTATAGATTACTAGTATTAAGCACACTCCTCTTCCCCTACCTTCTCCTTTGTAAAGTGTGGGGGAGGGGAAGGAAAATATACAAAAGAATACAATGAAGGGAAGTGACTAATTAACAATCCTAACCATGAATGTGAATGGGAAAAACTTACCAATAAAACAAAACACTAAATTAGAATACAAAAACATGTTGTTTACAGGAATCAGATTTAAAACAATATTTGCACAGAGTTAAAAATAGAGTGAAATGTTTTAGGCTTCAAGTGAACTCAGAAAAACATGGGTAGTAGATATTATGATCTCAATTAAGGTAGTAGTTAAAATAGACATGATTAAAACAGACTAAAAAAACTTCATAATATTTTTAAAGACTTCAAAGGTTATATACACACATACATGCAAACACTATGGAAATGAATGCATATGGGTATATATGTAAATATATACCCATATGCATTGTATACATATGCATTGATTTCCATAGTGTATATATATATATGTATGTATATATACATATATAATAGGCTTACATACATATGTTATGCACAATTATATATCAATAAAATAGGTAATTAGATGCTATGTGTTTCAGTGTTTATATACATATGTGTATGTCTCTGTGTGTATACATATACATGTGTGTACACATGAGCACACATACACACATACACAAAGTATAGGCATTGAAGTATATACCATCTAATTACCTAAAAGAGAAGTTAATAAAATTACAAGGAGAAGTAAACAGTAAAACCTCAGCATACTCCTTTCAGACCTTGTTATTGTTGAGTCATGTCTGATTCTTTGCCATAGGAACTGGAATAGTTTGCCATCTCCTTCTCCAGCTCATTTTACAGATGAGAAACTGAGGCAAACAGGGTTAAGTGACTTGCCCAGGGTCACATAGCTAATATATGTCTGAGACTACCTTCAGGCCCACCTAGCTGCCCCTTTTAGATCTAGATATATTCTATCAAATATTTAAAATACAATTACTTCCAAAATAACATAAACCATTTGTAAAAATATAGGAGAGGGAATATGATACAAAATATTGATAGAATATTAGCAAAGAGGCTACGAAATTTTAGAAATAAAGATTATATAGTACTTGATTGGATTTATGTTAAGAATTCAGGGCTGATTCAATATAAGTAATACTATAAAAATAACAGACCATACTAATAACAAACAAAATAAAAGCCATGTAAATACAAAAGTAGATAATGGAAACATTTTTTTTTTAAATCAAACACTCATTTCTGCTAAAAGTACTAAAAAGCACAGGAATAAATGGATTTTTCCTCAATATGGTAAATTTTATCTATAAAAAAGCAATAGCTAACATAATATGCAATGGAGAAAAGCTGGCAGTCTTTCTAATAACATAAGCATAAAAGCAAAGATTCCATTGCCAACACTATAGTTTGAAATGTTAGCTGTAGGAATGAGAGGAGAAAAAGGAATTGAGGGAATAAGCATAAGTGAAGAAGAAAAAAAACTATGGCTTTTTAGAGATGATATGATAATCTATTTAGAAAATACTAAAAGTCAGCTAGAAAGGTATTGAAACACTAACTCCAGCAAAGTTTCAGGATGTGAAATAAATCTATACAAATCATCAGATTTTATATGTATTACTGACAAAACCTAGTAGGAAGATATAGAAAGAAAATCTACACAAATAATTACAGAATATATAAAATATTTGCAAGTCTATCTACTAAGATACACATAGAATTATATGAAGGAAAAGCTTTCAACAAATCAAATACTCAACTACAAAACACTCTACAAAAATCAAGATAGAATTAAATAATTGAGGAAATATTAATTTTCTATAGTTAAACTTTGAAAATAAAAGTTCTAATACTACGTAATTATTTAAGCTGTTTGTTGGCATATCACTCAATCTACCAAAGTGTTACTTTATATATAGAGAGAAGAATGATAATAACACAATTCATCTAGAAGGAAAAAATAAAGTCAAGAATCTCAAAGGAACCAACAAAAATAAAGTTGGTAAAGGAGGGGATCTATGTTGTTACCATAATTATTTGATATGTTGCCAGTAATGCTAGCTATAGGAATAAAACAATAAAATGAAACTGAGAGAATAAGCATAAGCAAGAGGAAACAAAATTATTTTAGATGATATGATAATTCATATAGAAAATCCTAAAAAGTCAACTCAAAACATATTGATACATTAACTTCAGTAAAATTCTCAAACTCTATTACAAAGTTGTCATCACCAAAACTATTCAATGTGGATTGAAAACCAGAAAGATTGACCAAGAGAAACATTTACTTACAGAACATGCTAAAGGTAAAAAAAAAAAAAAGAAAAATCAGCATAGTTTTCAACTAACTTCAAGACCCCAGCTCTTAGGGTAAAGATTCTGTTCAACAAAAACTCCTAGGAAATCTGGAAAGCAATATGGTATAAAATTAGGCATACAACAATATGGATCATTATAAAGTCCAAATGAACACATGACAGATACAAAAGGTAATATCATAAATGCATTTGATGAACAGTTAAAATATATTTTGCAATTATAGACATGGAAAAGATGCAGTGAAGAAAGGATCACAAAATATAAAATGGACATTTTAATTATATAAAACTGAAAAGGTTTTGTACAATCAAAACAAATATATTTAGAATTAAAAAGGAAAGCTAGGTTAAAAAATCTTTTCACATTTTTCTGATAAAGGTCTCATTTTTATGATATATGGAGAACTGATCCAAATTTATACCTCTATTTCATGTCATATTTCTTTCTGTAGTTATTTTAATTCTTTTGCTAGAATGCAAGCTTGTTATGAATAATCACTGTGATTAATCTTTGTATCCCCCTCAGTTCCTTTACACATAACAGTTATGAAAGTGTAATAGGACTTAGTTAGCAACCTATGAAAATGCTGATCACCCTCTTCTCCTTGATAGTCTATCTAGTTTTTCAGGTTACTGATCTCTTGTGGATCTCCTCATACCTATTTGACTTCTCTTTCTCAGGCTTTTTTTTCTGGTTCTTCTTCCAGGTCACACCCAATAACTGTTAATATCCTCCGAGGCTATGTCTTGGGCTTTTTTTCTATTCTCCCTATATACCATGTATTTCATTTGATGATCAACTTCTGTGGATTCAATTGTCATCTCTTTATGATGGTTCATAAATGTATTTAGCTCTAACCTTTCTACTAACCTCCAGTTTCACACCTCCAACTGCCTATAAGACATCTTAAGCAATTTGCATGTTATCTCACTTGACCCTCAAGAAGCTAGTCTTTCTGGTTCCATGACTGACTCCCTTTTTACTAGTCAATACTGGTATACAAGTTGTTACTGGTAGTATTAAAAATATATTTACTGATTTCCAACAGTAAGGAAGTATTGTGCTGTATTTTGCATTGATGCACATAAGAATGATTGTGGGGAACAACCAGGAAAGAAAAATTTTATTTTTCATATTGAACATAATTTATAGTTAACTTACCTCCAAAAACAATGTATAAATAAAACCAGGAAATATTTTAGGCTTTGATTTAGGCTTCAACTTCTTCTAGGGGGATACTGTTAGGGAATATCTGTATGAATATTTTGAATTGAAAATAATTTAAGACAAGTTAGGATTTTCTCTGATGTTAAAGATAATTCTGAACATCTGTGAAGGTGTTTTTAAAATCAAAATTACATCAAATAAAATCAATCATAACTATTCACTTTTGCTTTGAAACAATGTGGTAGAAAAGATTAATCAATTAATACTGACATTTGTTGAGAGTATTAGCTGAATGAAAGTTTTATTTTGAAAAACAATTTGCTCTTAGCAAATGCATTCTACGTGTGACTTGAACTCTTAATTACACAATTTCATTCCAGACATGGACTCCCACCTTGAACGATGTTTTATAATTTTGTGTCTGAAGTAATTTTTAATAGGTGTAAGCTATATTGAATATGTACAAGCAATCTCTGCAAGTAATTAAACTTTCATATAATAAATCCAAAGGGATCAGGGACAATGTGCTCTGAGGATAATGCTTTTCTTCCAAATCATATTGAAATCTATACGGTATTTTTTAAGTGACAGCAAAAACTTAACTATGCAAAGAATTGATTTTCACTATTGAGATTTCCAATACACTCTACTTTTGGACACAAAAAGTTTGCAAACTAACAATATTAAAATATTACATTTTTCCACAGGCCACCTCAAAATTTCAGTTCCAATTTTTGGATCTAGCAGATAACTTTCACTTGCTAATGACCATAAGTATCTTTTCAAGTTCTGTCATTTGATGTTTGGGCTTACTATATCATAAATTTCTTTAAGGAGTAATGCAAGCAATTTAAACAAAAAAATTGTCATTATCATTAAAAATATTAAGTACCTATCTGTATGTGACATTGAGGACTGTTAAAAGTAACTTAGAAAAGGCTTTTTTGTAGTCTATGAGCTTTGGAAATAAGGATTGTCTTTTACCTTTTTTTTTTTTTTTTTTTTTTGTATATCCAGCATATAGCAGGATGCCTGGTTCATAGCAGGTACTTAATAAATGCTTACCAACTTGTTGACTGACTGACTAGAATATACAGTTGATATAGAAACGATAAGCTAAACAGGTCTAATCCTTCTACCACACAATCATCCTTAATATTCATAAAGAAAGCTATCACAACCAGTCTTAAGTATTCTCCTCCCCATGCTAACCACGGTTCCTTCAGCTAATGTTAACTTATCTTTTCATATCAAAACACAACAATAAGTTGTATATAAGAAACACAGCTTAAAAATAAAGACATGTAGAGAATGAAAATAAGAGCCATAAATAAAATATTCAGTTGACTAAGCGACTCCATAAAAACCAAACAATAATAATTCTATTATAAAAAATAAAAATTAAAATCCATAATATGAGAGATAAATAGGCATACTACATTATACTTAAAGGAAGAAGTCATTAAGAAAATCAAAGAACATTATTATAATTAAACTCGCATTCACTAAAAGGTCTAAAATCTAAATTCAATCTTTTGGAGAATTTTAAAATTTATTGTTCCTCAAGACCTTTTCTTTCCTAAAAGAATTGCTTTGGCTACTTTTCAGAAAATTTTATATAATGTTTTATTATCATAATTCTCTATCATTGGTATTATTTCTATAGTATTCCTTGACAGATACTTTAAGATATTATTTATTTAAGATATTATGATTATTATTATTAAGTCTCCACTTAAATATGTATTTTGCCTGTTTTCTTTCCTAATTACTACTTATTGCATTGGTTATATTATTGCTTGTAAAAAAAAATGTGTTTAGTATTTGTTTTTTTACGCTGATTCACAATTTCTCTGACACCTAGCACGTAGTTTATAATTGAAAGGGGTCCTAAGAAATATTCCATAATTCTTTCAGCTCTAGATTTTTCAAACAGTTTATTCAATTCCTTTTTGTCTTTATGGATATATTTTTCTGTTGGATTTGTCCAACTCAAAGAAGGGAATGTTAGAGACACCCACAATTATTGTATTACTATCTATATCTTACAACTCAATTAACTTTGCCTTTATGAATTTAGATCCTAGGTCTTTTAGTGAATATATGTTTAATAATAATAATATTGGTTCTTGATTCTATTAATCTATTGTTCTTGTAAATATAATACAGTATGCCTGTTTATCTCTTAATATTATCAATTTTCATTTTTTGTTACTTTTGATAGCATTATTAGAGTTCTGACTCTTATTAATTCACCTAATGAACTGGATATTTTATTCATGCCTCTCATTTTCATTCTCTACATATCTTTATTTTTCAGATGTGTTTCTTATATACAACTGATTGTTCTTTAGTCTTGTTACTACTCACTTTTGTTTTATTATATTATTTAATCTTTAATCCTCATATTCAAAGATTTGATTGTCAAGTTTTTCTTTTTCTACATTTATTTTGTATTTTTATCCCTTTCATACTTCAAGATTTTTTTTTGTCCTTGGGCTTAGTGTCGTTTATTCTACTTAAATACTAGCCTATTTCTATTGGGTCTCTTGCCCCTCTCTTTTCCCTCATTGTTAACCAAATAACAAATTTTTTGAATTTCCTTAAATTATTTCTTTCTTTTTCTTCCCTTCTTTTTTTTTTCCTTCCAATTTATCTCCCTATTTTGACTCAGGCTCCTTCAAACTACAATGCTAGAAGGGAAAGCACAGTTTCAATCTATCTCATAACTCTACTCTTTAGTCTCAAGGTTGAAGACTTCTGTGAAGGGGGAAGTATATATCTAGGATCATTTGATTCCTCTGCTAGTCTTCAGGTGCCCAGATTGTAATTCATTTTATGATTACTTTTCTCTTGAATTTCTCCTGTTTAAGGATGATGAGGCAGGAGAAGAATGGAGCCATCCTCAGCTTTGGCAGGAAAACTACTGCCTCTTGCTCTTCTACCACCACCATTCTGTGAAAGAAAAGGAAGAGAAAAGAATAAAAAGAGTAAAAGAGAGTTGACTATGGACCAGTCCTGGACTCTGAAGAGTACAGGTATGCGTATGTACGCACACATACACACACAATTTTATATACATATACTATATACATATACATGTATACTGTGCATGTATATATGTATATGTATGCATATGGGTTTATGTATATATTCATATGCAAATATATGTATGTGTGTATATATACATGTATGTATGTGTATGTATGTACGTATACATATACATACATACATACATACATATATATATCCACACTGATACTCCTTTTAGATTGACTCAGACCAGTCTCACTTTTGGCTATTTCAATAAAATCAGAAATAACATGGGAAAAATAAAGTCCAACCACTATTAAACTTTTATCTTCAAATAAAACATTAGTATTCTATTCAGATACTACAGAGTCTCTTTTATGTTGGGGAAAAAAGATAAACTATAGTTATCTTTGAAAGCAAGCATATTTTCTTGGAATTTTGTGTAAATGGCATTTGCAATACTAATACTGAGACAGTCAGCTCTCAGTTTCACAGAAGGTCCCCCGAGACTTTAAGCAACAGTGTACTTCTATGGTTGAGTAAACAGGGTCAGACTGATGGCTTTGTATACAGTGACTAAAGTATTATATTATGATAACAACAACTAACATTTCTACAGTCTTTACTATGTTCCAGGCACTGTGCCAAGTGTTTTATGATTATTCTCATTTGATCCTTAAAACAATGCTGGGAGGTAGATATTAAGTGACTTACCCAGGGTCTTACAACTAGTAAGTGTCTAAGGCCAGATTTGAATTCAGATCTCCCTGACTCCAGGCCTGGAGTCCACTGTGCCAACTGACTGCCTCTAAGAAGCAAGGGTAGCATAGCAAGCCAATTTATGAGTTAGAAAGCCACTCCTTAAGGTCTTAAGAAGCTTAGGAAGCTTCCTTCCTTATGACAGAAAATAGAGAATATAAAGTGGGGAAGAACATGTGAAATCTGACTGTTCAAAGAGTTGTGAGGATTATTTTTTTTAAATGGCATTGAACCTCAAATCAATTCAATAAACATTTACTAAGTATCTATTATGTGGAAGTCACTATGCTGATATAAATAAGAAAAAGAAACAGTCTGCGCTCAAGGAGCTTATGATCTAATAGGGGAAAACATCATGGAAAAGGAAGCTGAAAAATGGGCGGAGTAGCAAAGAGTAGGTACCTAGTTACCTGATGCAGGGACATGTTCCCTGGAGTTAAAGCCAAGCAGGGAAGCTAACAGAAAATCGAATTACTAAGAAGAGTGTGAGCCATCTATAAAGGATGGCTTTGGAAAGAGTTTGGTGCTCCTCCCTCCAGTCCAATCAGAGAGGAGAGAGAACTGAAGGTGAGTGTATCACCAAGACAATATTCACAGTACTGGTAGTGACTATGAATGCCAGCATAGTTCTCAATCACAAAACATAAAAGACTCTCTATATACAAGGCAGAAGAAAAACATTTATTTAAGCACCGGAAAACCAAATCCCAGAACCAGAAAGCAAAATCCGTCATGGTGACCAAGAAACTAATACACATGATCACCGCAGAGGGCAAAGCCATTCTCAAACCTCCCTTCCCCCAGCCAGAGCCTCCTCACTGTCAACTGTCATAACGTGTTGGTTGACCTGTATCAGTTGGTCTCCATTCTTCCCCCTCTGACCTAACCCTACTCACTCACTTCCTCCTGGTTCTGCTCCACCCTTCCTGTTCTGCCTCTTCAGCAAGCTCCTCCCACCACATGTGACCCAAGCTTCCAGGCTATTTAAACAGATCATATGGGCCTATTAATTAACGAAAAAGATCTTTCCATTTAAATTACTATTACAGCGAGTTGAGAAAGTACAGAGTATGCTGATTCTTCTTGCTGATGAGATTTCAGGTGATCACCTTATCCTGCGGGGGAGGTATTTCTTTTATTCTTCTGGCATAAAAGATCATTTTATAGGTTCAGTGTTTTGAATACACGCACACACACACATATGTATGCACATCATAGACAATTAAGTCAACTAATACATTTTTCCTTACCTTTCATTTTCTCTTCTTCCAGTATAGGGGATTCACGTGTAACAGGAGTTCATACACAGTTGGTCCCTAAGTTTTGTTACTTGCTATAACCCAATTCCAATCATTCATAGCTTCTTAGATAAAACTTATGCTTTGCTTCTTATCTATTTTACTTATTTTTCTTCCTACAATCATTCTCCCTTGGTGAATTTAATCAATCGCATAACTTTAATTTTACTACTTCTATGTGAATAACCTAAATTTACAGAGAGACATCTATAGGCTTATTGTAAGGAAAATTTTTCTAACCATTAGAATATTACACGAATAGGGAGCCTTAGGGGATAGTGGACTTTTTCTTGATAGAGGTCTTCAAGCAAAGTCCTGATGACCACTAGTTGTTCCTTTCTAGGGAAGATTCTTCTTCAGATATGGTGTGACCTCTAAGGTTTGATCCAGTTTTCAGAATCTATAATGCCAAAATCTATTTCTCAAGTCCCACATCTTTGCTGAATTGCAGTCCAACATTTTCAAGGTTCATGTCCTTTATGTATCCCTTCCCCAGATTTCCTTCTGTTGATGTCTAGTCCTTCCTTCCAGACCCAACTCAGATTCTACCTCCTCCTTAAAACTTTCTCTGACTGTCCCACTGCCCTTCAGGTAAAAAATGAGCTATCTTTCTCTCTCTGAATACTTCTCATAGATTTAGCTATAACATTTTGGTTGTTAGTAGAAAACCAGGCAGATGTTGTTAGCTTTGACAGCTCTGCTAAGCTCCACTAGTGCTGTTTTCATCTTGTTTCTGATTGCTTTGAATAGCAAATTTTATGTGTAAAAGGAGTGTAAAAACTCCTATGCAGTTTTGCTAAGTAGACCTTGGAATGATTTGAAAGTGCACAAACTAGAAACCAAGAGGCATAACAGTAGTTAAAGGCAATGCTGGACCATAATTCAGATAAAAATTTAATCTGAGGCACTCCCAGAGGCAGTGGAAAAAAGGACAATCTTAGCCTAAAGGCTTCTACTGGGTTTTGTCAGCTGCAATAGCCCTGATTTATGACCGAATGAGTTTAGCCCACTTGCAGAAGAGAAAGCATGGCATATAAACTCCAATCCAGGATGTGGCTGTTGTAGATGACCCAAGGAGGCTGCACAGCAAACAAAGATCAGATGATGGCAGCAGAGACCAGCAAAAAAGTAATTCGAAACTATTTAAGAGAGAGAGACGCAGCACAGAAAAGCTGAGGACACTAGCTCACTGGAGAAAAAGGGTCCTCAGAGAGCATTCCCCAGAGGCCAGCAGAGCTTGATGACAGAGGACATCAGGGCATCAACAACAGCAGAGGGGTCATTTATCCCTCCTTCACATGTGCATTGACCATGAGTTTGCCTACATATGTATTCATCACTCAAGTTTTCTGGCCACACAAATTCTCTGCATGTGTTCTTCCCGGGAAACATTGCAAGCTTGTATGTCTGAGTGCTCTCTCATGACTTATCTCGCTATGTTGTAAGATTAAAAGAGTTTTTTTTGTTATTGTTGTTTTGCTTTACTTTGAACTAGCAGCCTATCGTTTGTCTAATAAGAAATATATCATGGTGAATAAATATTGACCCACAAAGTAGCTGGTATCTGATCTAGCTTTCCAGGAACTTTGTTCAGGGTCCTTGTCTATAGTATGTTGATCTTCAAACTCATCTCACTTTCTCTTAAATGATAATTATTTATGTATATATCTTTTCCTCAAATAAGTTTTTCCTAATCCTCTTTTATTCTGATGCCTTCCCTCTGAGACTACCCCCAATTAATCCTGTATGTAGCTTGTTTGGATGTAGCTGCTCGCATATCATCTCCCCCATTAGTCTGTGAACTCCTTGAGGACAGGAACTGTTTTTGCCTTTATTATATCCCAGCACTTAGAGTATACGTGCCTGGCACATAGTAGATGCTTAATAAATTCTAGTTGACTGAATCCTGTTAGATTTCAAGTTTCCTGATAGCAGGACTTTGTGTTGAATTTACTTGGATCCTCAGTAGTTAGCATAGTACTTTGTACATAGGGAGTACTTAATTAATATTTGTTGAGTTGAATTAAATGGAATTGAATTGAATTTTATGGCAAATCAGCTGAGGCTAAAGGATATGCAATCACATTTTACTGGTTTAATGTTTTAACAGGTTTTTTAAAGTCTGCTATAAGAACTAGAAGCAAAAGAGCTGCCCATTGAATGCAGAATGGACCAACAAATTGTGACATAAGAATGTAATGGAATATTACTGTACTGTAAGAAATAATGAATATGAAGAATACAGAGAAATATGAAGAATACAGGGAAGGCATATGAAATAATATAGGATGAAGTAAAAAATAAGTAAACATTATACATAATAACAGCAATGTAAATGAAAAGAATAGCAGCAGTCATCAAAACTGAACATCATGTAATTAAAATGAGTAAGGTTGGCACTTAAAGAGAGATATGAAAATGTACTTCTTTTCTTTGCACAAGCGGAAGGCTATAGGTGTAGAATATTGTATACACTATCAGCTTTATGTCGATGTATTGATTAGTTTTGATAAACTGTTTTTCCCCCCTTTCTTTTTAATTTATCCATTTTTTTTATTACCAGGATGATTCTCTGATGAGAGAAATGGGACAGTTATATTTGGAAATGTAAGCATTACAAAAATGAAAGAAATCAATAAATTTTAAAGGATATTCTAATGACCTAATAACTATTTCCTTTACAAAATTGTGTAATGATAGGAGGAATGATTTGGAGTCAAGAGACCTGGGTTTGAATCCCAATTTTGCCACTTGTTCCCATGTGAACTAAACATACCTCAGTTTCCTCATCTGAATTGATGATCTCTAAGGTCCCTTTCTGTTCTAAATCCTTTCATTCCTAATTATGATGTACTTTGGTAGCATGTGAAAAAATGTCAGATAGTGAATAATGATGAAGATAACATAGTAACACATTGTTTCTTGGTTGCCATCTTTTTTGGTCACTTAGCAGGTCAAATATTGATACTTACAACTTTGTTTAAACCAGCGAGATTGAAGAAGTAGAAAGGAAGAAATGTCAACCTTTATTTTTTTAAGGATGTTTCAGGTGGACAAACATCATCAGCGACAACAAAAATGTCCTGAACACTTGCTACTGTTTATGAAAAAGGCTTACCTGGCCCTCTCCTCTCAGATTCTCTGTCTCTGTTTTCTTTCTCCTCTGTGTACAGTAAGCTCCAACTAAGAGAGTAAGATCTTATAGTTGGTGTTAGTTAAGTTTACATATTGGCAAAAATATAGTGAAACAACAGAGTGGTCAAGTCAGTATGGCACAGGTGCTGGGGGAGCAACGCAGGCAAGTCTGAAAATGTCCAAGGTGAAAGAATATGATCAGAGATAGGGCTAGTAATAGGAAGACAGATTAAACTCTGTATCTGTGACTCACACAGAAGAAATTATCAACCCATCAGAGTATTAAAATAGAACATACTTTGTTCTTTTTGTGTGGAGGAGGGGGAGGCAATAAGGATCAAGTGACTTGCTGAGGAGCATATAACCAGTGAGAGTATGAAGTCACATTTGAACTCAGGTCCTCTTGACTACAGAGTCAATGTTCTATACTCTGTGCCACCTACCTCCCCTATTGATTTGTTCTTAATAATGGAGAAGGGAGATGATTTTTCCAACTATAGGGTTATCAGATTGACTTTAATTCCAGGTAAAACTGAAATTAAGCATTATTGAAAAGACAGTTTGTCAGCATGTAGAAAGGCAAGCAGTAACCACTAAAAACCATCATGGATTAATTGCACATCATGCTAAAGTGGTCCATTTTTTGGTGGTAAATCAGAAGATTGCTGCAAACATAGTATATGTGGATTTTGGGTAGGTAATTGACAAACTGTCTCATAATATTATATTCTTATGGTTTAAGAAGTCAGCTTTACAACTATAGGATGGGGAAAAGACATGATTAGACAATAATACACTTGAAAAGAACTTCAGGGTTTTAGTTTAATATGGTTTAGGTTTAATATGTCAGCAATGTGACAAGGCAGCTGAAAAGCCAAATAACAAAATCTGGCTGCTTTAATGAAGCATAGAATCTAGAATGAGAGAAATGATAGTCTTATTGTCATCAGCCCTGGGCAAACCACATGTTATATTGTGTTCAGTTCCCTCATCTGTAAAATGATCAGGGTGGACTAAATGATTTCAAAGGTCCTTTCTAGCAATAGCATTCTGTGATTCTTTTGATGTATCTATGTGAAGGTAGAGAACATATCTTTTCTTTGATTTCATCTCTGTAGCTAAACTTCAAGTACAATCATGGTCATAGTGAATGTTCAATTAATATTTATTAATGAACAACACATTAGCATATATCATGATCAAAATGAGTTATTTTGTACCTAAGGCAAAGATATAAGATTTTTACCGTTTCTAATGAAATGCTATATATAATTAGTGTGGTAGAGGTATAGTTTATATATATTTTTTCTACATCTCTTAATATTGTGTACCCCAAGATCTATTGGCCACAGCTTTGGTGCAGTGGAAAAATGCTTACTTTGAAATCTAAGGAACTGGCTGCATAGTCTAGCTCAGGGGAGGGGAACCTGCAGCCTTAAGTCCACATGTGGCCTTCTAGGTCCTTAAGTGTGGCCTTTTGACTGAATCAAAAATTTACAGGACAAATTCTTTTATTTTTATTAATACATTTTTGTTTATCTTCTATATTCTTATCTTTTTAAATGAACATATTTGAAATCTAAAGAATAAAGTAAGTTTCAACAAAATAATCCTCCCAAATTGACTGGCAAAATTAAAACACTGGTAAGCCACACAGGCTAAATGGACAGCTGCTATGCTCATTATTTAGGTTTAACTTCCCCTGCCCTGACTGAGGCCACTACCACACAAGACTGGTTGGTGAGAGTTTAAGGGGGTTGAGTATGCCAGTTTGTTGTCAGCTTTTGACAACAGTGCATTGTATTTCTGTTTGAAGTAGAATCTGTCAATAGTTTCACAGCTCAATAGTATTCTTTAAATCTCTTTTATTAACAGATCATTAGACTAAGAGAACACTGAAGAAAGAAAAATTTTTTAATGAGGATTAGAAATTGCAATATTATCTTTTATTTGCTAAAGATAACATGATTTGCTTGCTTTGTGATACTACAATATAGACTTTACAGAAATTCAATGCTCATCAGCATTATAACACCATAAGGACCAAAAATATTTTAAATTAGAGGGAGAGGCATGAAAGGTTGTATTGTAGAAGTTAAAGATGAAAAACAAAAGCAAAGACAATTCTTTCAAGCAGCAATAAGACTTAGAAATAATGCCACTGAAGCAACTTATAAAGAAGCTTTATATACACAGGAGAAAAAGGGAAGCCATTCAGTGATGTAGAAATTATGAAAGAATACATTGTTGAAGCTGTAGGATGCTTAAAACCCCAATAATATTTTAAAGTACAAACAACTGCCTCTTTCAAGGAGAACCATAACTGATCAGTAGCATGAATTAGCCTTCAACTTCACAGAACAACTTCATGCAATACCTCAAAAGGAAAATATGTATTATTCAATTGCTTTTCATGAGTCAGTTGATACTACTAACTTGGTTCAAGTTTTATACATCATTCCAGTCATAACAGAAGATTTTCTTCGCTATGAACAGTTACTTGCTTTGGACACTTGCAAAAGAACATGGAGAATAGATATCTTCAACAGCTTTCAAGATAAATGTTGTGAAATTCGACTGAATTTGGTAAATTTAGTGAGCATACATATAGATCGTGTATCTCCCATGACAGGAAAACATGAAAGGTTTTTTGCACAGATTAAAAATAATACTAACAGATATAGATGTTCGCATTTCTTTTCATTGTATCTTGCATCAGCAAAATCTCTGTGCTAAAGCTACTGTTTTTGCAACAAGTTATAAATGTTGTTAACCATATTGGTGCAAATGCACATCATCATTAGTTTCATAACATACTAAAATTGAACAGTGAGGTGGTGAATTTGCCATATCATTCTTAAGTGTGGTGGCTGTCGCAGGGACAGGTGTTAGCCAAAATTATATCTCTGTAAGAACATATAGTCAAATTTTATGAAGAACAGAATCAGCAATGTGAATTATTGAAAGATTTCTATAGAAAGGTTGCAATTTTGTCAGAAATCATGTCAGATCAAAACAAATATTACTTTGTGTAGTAACACTAAGGCTGCATGGCAGGGACAGGACTCAGAACAGACTTCAAGGAGTCACCAGCAGCAGCAGTCCCTAGGTAGCTCAGCCCACAAAAGCCACAGACAGCTTCAAAGGTCAGTGAGAAAGCTTTTTCACTTGGGTGAGAAGGGAACGTGGTCTGGACTGCCAGCAGCAGCCACTGCAGCAGCAGCATCCATTTTTGGAGCCTTTTGCCTAAAGCCCCTGGGGGAATTAAGCAGCTCACATGAATCTCAGCCCTGAATCAGGCCCTGGGGTAAGGAGAGGAGCACTGGTGTGGTGGAACTGGAGGTGGCTGTGGAGAGGGAATTCTACTCATAGATTCTGGGCATAAAAGTTTTTGATTGCTCTTGGACCAGTGTGCAGACCAGGAGAGGAGTAAAGTCCTCTCTCTTGATTTTGCCACTTTGGAGGAACTGAGAATTTACAGGTCCCCAGATTGTACCCTCCTCTTGACAAAGAACTCAAAAGGCAAATAACTGGCTGGGAAAATGCCTAAAAAACGGAAAAAATAAGACCACAGAAGGTTACTTTCTTGGTGAACAGGTATTTTATTCCATCTTTTTGGATGAGGAAGAACAATGCATACCATCAGAGGAAGTCAAGGCTTCCAAAGCCTCCAAAATAAATATGCAATGGTCTCAGGCCATGGAAGAGCTCAAAAAGGATTTTGAAAATCAAGTAAGAGAGGTGGAGAAAAAATTGGAAAGAGAAATGAGAGCAATGTAAGGTAACACTAAGTCTCTATCTGATATGTGGCAAAAAAAAAAAAAAATCCAAGCTCTTTTTCAAGACATTTCTTCTTCAAAAAGAAACTTTTGATGAAGATTCTCCTCAGTTAGCAAAGATGATTGATACGCAGTATGACATATGTGAATCATTTGAAGAATTTGCAGATATTATAGACCATTAGTTGAAGAATACAATGAAAGGTTCACTGACTTTGAGAATCATGACATCACATTCAAATTAATATTTCAGCTTCACCTAGTTGATATCACCAAGGCACCTAAAGAACTCCAGATGGAATTGATTGAGCTTTCAGTAAATGACATTTCAATGTTACTGTTAGATGCTAAGAAAGATCCAGTTGAAATATAAAAAAACACATTAGAATACCTATACCTTAAGCAATATGCCTGAAAAATGCTTTTTTACTTTTCAACCACTTATTGCTGCAAATCTACATTTTCCTAAATCCAGATACCCTTAAGGTCACAAATGACTGAGGTCCATCTAGACAATTAACTGAAAATGTGGACCTCCATGCTGTAACAAAATATTCAAATGCTTTCCAACAAAAGCAGAAACAACAGTCACTGACAGGTTAGTTAACTTTAAAATTAGCAGTTTTCATGTTTTTAAATTATTAAATATATAGTAGAGTTTAAAAAATAATATATGTTGTTAAGCATATCTAATTGAAGTTTCTTGAATGTGACCTTATTTAATTATAGCTAAATATTAATAAATATGAAAAGGTCCCCCACCCCTGGTCTAGCTGTTCTATTTACAACCTGTGTGACCTTCAGTAAGCCATCCCCCCCTTATGGCACTCAGTTTCCTTATTTGCAAAATAAAATGTTGAACAAAATGACCTCTAACGTCCCTTCTACCTCTCAAATCATCAATGCACCTCTTATGGTGGTTCAGAGCATACAATTCATCATAATTTTCTAATGCTGCATGACTATCTACTAAGCCCTTCTAAAAATCCTCCATAGATGATCTACCTCACAAGCTAGAGATCTTCCTTTTAATATTTTGAGAACATCAGTACAGTAATTGATGTTCTGCATCTCCATCTCTCATTTTCACTATATGTCTAAACCACTTACTATTATAGACCTGTCTTTTATGTCACCTTTATGTAAGCTGTGATATTTGCATGTGTACATATACGTATATATCTATATATACAAGTACATATGTATAGAACATTTATTTATACGTATATTGTATTTATAGAGTGCACTGGACCTTCAATCAGAAGACCTAAGTTATTGCCTGCCTCAGACACTTCTATATCCATATGATCTTGTGGACAAATCACTTAATCTCCATCATTATCAATTTTTTTTATTTGTGAAATCGTAGTAATAATAGTACAAAAACAAGACTGTTGGGTGGACAAAAAGAGATACTTGTAAAGTGCTTTGCAAACTTTAAAGCACCATATAAATGCCAGTAATCGTACTTAAAACATAAATATCCACACATGTGTATTTATACACACAAATACAAAACAATGGCTTCTGGACAGGTGTTTGGCTGAAGACAAAACCTATGTACCTCTCTTGGATGGCCCTGCCCCTCCCCTTCTGTGTGTGGAATCACTCTTTCCCAGCTCCTCCCTTCAGGTGTGCAGTCCAGTCCCCATCTCTTCCCCCATTGAGAAATGCTTCCTTGAATCTGCCTCAGAAAATGGCGCAATATGGAGATAAGCTTGAGGCCACCATGGCAACTGCTTGTGGGGGAAACAACTCCAGCTCTAAGTTCACCAAGTCTCTTTTCCCCCAATACCATCATTAGGCAGCTAATCCTTTGTCCAAGGGGCAACATCCAGATTCATTGTTATCTCTGCTTTTAGGGACTCTTTTCTCTTTTCTTCCCCCAACCCCCTCCCAAGGTTGGTAATTCTTTCAAGCACACTGCTCCATCCTCACTACCAAAATGACAAGAAAAAAAACTGTCTTTAATATGGTCAAAGCCTCTAGGTTTCCAGGCAGCAAGTAAAATGAGCAGCAGAATCTTTTATTTTCCCAAGGGCAGTGTCCTTAAGGCACATACTGCATTTATATATGTGTATACACATACCCACATTCATATGCACACTCTCTATTGCTATTCTTCAATAAGATATTGACAAATAACTTACAAATTTTACTATATAAATATATAAAATATATATAAAACTATATAAATTTTACTAAAATATTCAAATTACTGAGCTATACTCAGTAAAGAGATCTAATAATTACTATCCTGAAACAAAGTTAGTTATCTTATTTTAAGGAATAAATGGCTTGCTAAGCTGTCAAAAGAAAACCAGGAATATGTTAGCAGAGACTGGAAAAAACACACATCTGAAAACAGACACTAAAATTTTTATTTGCTCGTGGATCTAAGGACTTCAGGAACTTCCTCTAGGCCCCAAATAAATCATTATGTCAGTAAAAATAAAACACTAATAAGAATGAAAAATATAACACAAAGCAATAATGTTTTATTTCAAGGACTCCATGCCCTCTGCCATCTTATGTATCATTTCTTATAACTGAAAATATGGGAAATATCAGTAAAATCACAGTCCAAAGTCTCTTAACATAATATATAATGATATTATGTTAATAATATATCCATATTTCTTTTTAAATTTACAAATTATGTAATATAAGTATGATCATCAGCAAATTGAAAACACTCAGAGAGTGATATTTTCATCCTTTCTATGTGAAATATTGTTTCTTATGATCTGTTTTTTTTAAATTTGTTTTCACACAACTCAGTAATCAAAACACTTCCTATAATCCAAGGTATATAAAAAGGAAATTTAGCTATAATATGCTGGTAAATATTTTCTTTATAAACAAAATATTCATATATGTATGATATAGATGATGATACAGATTATATATATATATCGCAGACCTTTCAAAATTTGGGTTTATTTTCATATTTATTATGAATATATATAGATTTAGTCATTTATAAACAGATATATCAAATAAAAAAATTAAAAAGTAGAACAAAATATCACAATACTTATTTTTTCTGTTTTTCCAAACAAAATTCCTATTTTCCTTGCATGCAACACAGTTTATAAGTGTTTGCTTTGAACCATACATTTTACATTTGGTCAGACTAAATGGTCTTTCAGGTGAACTGACATGTTTGATTGTCTTGAATCAGTTTTTGTTAAACATATTAGGGAAGTTCAAAGAGAAGTGATTCATAGAGTAACAAGGGTTCCTCATTTTTGACATAGAAAGTGAAATTGTTTGACTTGAAGACTTCAGTGTATGGCTGTGTGAATTCAAATTTGCCCAAAAAAATTGTACAACAAAATGACTTGTTACTAGATAGTAAAATGAAAATCCTGGGTTCTCAAAGACTATGCCAGCAGACATTTAGCTCTGGCGGGTTCTGCCAAGTTTTGAGTACGGAATTGGCAATGGCCTGTTGACTTCATATTTGAAGATCAACCTAATAAAACATGGAGGGGCTCATCATTAAAAATGGTGAATAGGTGACTAACATTTTTGGCCATAGAACATTAGGCACATTATGTAAGGCAGAGAGGGAGTGCAATTTCTATCAGTCAATGAATAAACATTTACTGTGTACATACTATGTGCACGGACTGGGTTAGGCACTGGGGACAAGAAGAAAAAAGTGAAATAGTCCCTGAGTTCAAGGAGTTTACTTCTTATCGGGAAAGAAAACATGTTTCTGGAAGGCAGCAGTAGAAAGGGTAATGAATTTGGACTTTGATTTGAGTCACAGCTGTCATTACTAATAAGACCTTGGGCAAGTCATTTAACCTCTTGTTCTTTAGTTTCTTCATCTGAAAAATTGGGGAACTGTATTTGATAACTTTAGCTTTCAATCTATGGCACAATGGAGAGAGCACTGTTAAGTCATGAGTTCAAATCCAACCTCACATACTTTCTAGCAGTGTAACTTTTAGCAAGTCACAACTTCTGCTTCACTTTACTCACTTTACTATAAAATGGGGATAATGGACTTACCTCCCAGGATGGTTGTGATAATCAAATGAGATATTTGTAAAGTGCTTAGCACAATGCCAAGCCCATTGTAGGTGCTCTATAAATGGTATCTGTCTATCTACATACATACATACATAAATATATACATATATGCATATATGTAATGTTGCTAGAATAGGAAGATCTTCCCTAGCAATTAATAGGTCTAACACATGAAGTCTGTAATCACATGGAGCCTGAATAACATAGAGCTCAGACTGGGAGGTGCTTGCCCAAGGAGAAGAGAGAGAGAGAGACAGAGAGACAAAGACAGAGACAGAGAGAAAGAGAGAGAGAGAGAGAGAGAGAGACAGAGACAGAGAGAAAGAGAGACAGAGAGGGAGGGAGGGAGGGAGGGAGAGAGCAGGCAGAGCAGAGAGAGAGAGAGGCAAGAGGCAAGGTGGAAATGAGTGAAGGGAGGAATTTATCTCGAGGAACTTGTTTTCATGGGAAGACCTGAGAGAAAGAAGGTTTAAGATGTCAGTGTTCCCTGGATTCATAAGTGCCCTGGTAAATCTTATCTCCTGGTATTCTAATGATGTCTCAAATAAATATTTTGGTTTTGCCTCTGAGGAAGAGAGTTCATTATAGTTTGTGAATTTATCCTGGAAATATGCATGCATATTCATAGCAGCTGCTATGGGTATCCCATTGGCATTACAATATAGGATACATATATTATGTATAATGTGCAGTATTTAATACATGTTATATGCATTACATCTGTAATATGCATACAACATATATAAGTATATAAAAATAAATGAGTACTTCCCATTCACTTACTGATTATCCCTCATTATCATATTCATAATCATGATCCCAAATTCTACGATATGCCCAGAATATATCTGGATATTTTCTCATTAATTAAATAAAAATGACAACCTCTTTCTCATTAATTAATCAGTTAGTTCTGAGGTCCAACCACAATTTGTTAGATATTACATAATAAACTAAAGAAACTTTTTCCCTTAAGTAATAGCTCATCTTCCTATACAAATCAAAGTCTTAATCTCCTAGGACTAAATAAATATTATGATTACTAGCTACACAATTTATTAAGTGTAAAACACAAAGATATAAATTATTATTTAAAATATTTTAGCTGTGAGAAAAACTATGGTCACAGTCACCTCAAATCACCACTATTAGTGCAGATGGCTTATTAAAACAGTCCCACCGTTTAGTTTATTCAAGATATCTTTCAAAGTCTGTTTTTGAGAATTTTCCTCCTCTTTGAAAAATAAAAAGTAAAACAATTCCATCAAGAAAATCTCTCCATTTTTTTGCTTTCCCAAGACGCTTTCAAATACTCTTCATGGTTTCCTGTTTCTTAAACAGACAGTAATAGTTTGAAAAAGATGTTACATTTGTCCCCATTGTCAAAAAAATGTTTAGTCCATTGAAAATAATTTTTGGATATATCAAATCCATGTTATATTAAATCATCATAAATTTATTCTGTTTGTAAGTTTAGTACTTCTAATTCTATTGTGATCTACTGATCTTTCTATATGTATTCATAAGTTGGTTGATATTATAGGCTCACTACCAACATTTCAAAGTTCTATGGCTTCTTTTCTTTTTTTTTTTTACCCTAGGGAATTCTGCAGCTAAAGTTATAGGCAACAAATGTACATTTTCTGGGTTTATCCGCTATCCTCCTCACCCTCTACACCCTCCCCCCATCCCCCACTGCATATAAAGTGGGGTCTGCCTCAGTCCTAGGCACAAATTTCTGCTTTGGGCATTGGTTTTCCTTGAAGCAACATCTATTTGTTTTTTTTTTTTTTTTTAGGAATTCTCTGTGCTGCCTGGGAAACAAGCTGTTCAGCATTCTCAAGCTGCTGTTTCAATGTCGTTCCTTTGTTTCAAGCTGATAGCTTATTTTATTTCTTAAAGACCTAGCTAGGCCTCTGCTCTACCCTTCTTTTCCATTTCTTCTTCACCTGAAAGTTCTCACATACAAATTTTTGTATCCGATTATCAAATTTTTGCCTAATTTCTATTTTAAAGTCTCAACTATTCTCTGAACACTAATATCTTTCACCAAGACTTTGTCATCTTGCTTTTAACTCATGAAAAGAAACTAGGGACTCATACCATTGCTAGTTTCACAATAATGCTTTTTATTTGCCATCTGCTTCCTTCAAATCAAAGAAAAATTCTCCTCTTAGAGTGTAGTTGACATATTTGCAGACATTTACTCTACATTTGTAATAGAAAAAAAGCCTTGTTTCCTTGATTTTATCTTGATGGTAATGTTTTTGTATCAAATTGTGGTGATCTGCGGATTATGATCATTCATTCTTAATGTTTTCAGGATTTGGGACAAACTTGTTTTTTGATGCCGATTGTTTGAAATTCCAACCAATTCTGCAAAACTCTTTTAAGTGCATTCATCACTCATATTCTATTCAGTACTTATGGAAGATAATTCTACTTCTTTGATTAGACTGTGCTAATGGTGATACATAGTGAACAGATTGTTGGGACCACTGGTCTCTTACTTCATCTTCACAAACAATGAATTTATCTGTTGTTAACACTTTTTATGGCTTTCTCTAACCTCAATCTTTCCCTCAAGTGGTGTTTCAAGGTGTTTTTCACTATCTAGTGAAGGGGACTTAGATTCAGACCTTCCCATTAGAGAGTTATCTTTTGGGTATAAGAGACCAAGTTTTTGTCCCTACTCATCAGTAAACAGTTACATTCAACTCCAAGTATTTCCTTCAACCACCCTGCAGCCACAGATTTTCTCATGAAAGCCTCTATTTTCTCAACCAACTTCAAAGGGTCATATGAACATATTTCAAGATACAGTCCCCTAATGTAAATGTACCTGGTATTTTTAAATGATACAGTAGGTTGAATAATTCACCGATTATTTAATGATTATACTTCTCAACCTTATATTTCTATGAACTGCATTTAAATCTTCCAAAATTTACTCTTGATTTTCAGTATTCTTTTTTTGCGTCCTCTCTTAAAATTAGGAGACTCATGAATATCCAGTTCACAAACCATAATGCTTAATAAATCTATCAGTCTCCATTAAAAAAATAGAGATAATATAAAACTATATTTAGCAACTGATTAAATATGTGAGGTGACAGAAAGTGAGATAGAACAATACCTACACCAGGAAACTGGATGAATGCAAGGATGATGGTACCTTTAGCAGAAAATACAGAAGTTGGAAGGAAGAGTGAGTCTGGGGGAAAAGTTCATGACAATCGTTTTGGGGAGATATTAGTTGCTAAACCTCAGTAACTACTCTGTGGTTTTATACTCCATCTCTTTTCTTCCAACTGCCCCATGTATCTTGTGCTTTTATATTGGAGTCTACATCCTCCTTCCTCTTGGATGACTTCTTGTTTCTCTGAAGTCAGGACCCCCAAAAGTAAATGGAAGCCATCTACAGGCAGTTTCCCTGTTTCTACTCCTTGGCTAAGGAAAAGTGATGACCGTTCAAGCTGGCTATAGAACATCCAGTTTGATACAGCTCATTGCCTTTAAGTACTTCATATACTTAATTACCTCATAGTACCAACTCCTATTTTTCAGGATGATTATATATTACTCTACACTTTAGCCTAGCTGTACTTGCTATTTCCCCATACATGATATTGTATTTGACTCCTGTACCTTTCATAGGTTGTCTCTTATTCCTGGAATTATCTCCATCCTCACTTTTACCTCTCGGAATCCCTAGCAACTTGAAGGCTCAGTTGAATTGTCACCTCCTTGAAGAAACTTTTCTCTCTGTTCTCTCCTTACTCAGCCACTCCACCCTTTATTGCTGGCCATTTATTTTCTATATATGTTGTGTATTTGTCTGAGAATATACTGTGCCCCAAGTATGAAGCTTCTTAGTGTTTTTTGAGACATGGACCCCTTTGGCATTCTGAGGAAATCTATGGATCTCTTATGTTGTAATGCTCTGAGATCCATAAAATAAAATGCATAAGATTATATAAGAAACCGATTATACTGAAATAGCTATCAAATTTTTTAAAAAATTACAGACTCCAGTCAAAAATCTGCCTTAGTAGAATCTAAATTTCTTGGTGGCAGAAACCATTTCACTCTTGTATTTTTGTATCTTCATTATATACTATAATGTCTAGTACATAACAGCTGCTTAATAAGGGCTTATTGGTTGATTGCTTAAATATATGTATATATAACACATATGTTTGCACATGTGTATATAATCAGTGGAAAAAATGCAAATTTAACATTTATAACTGTCAATGGATTAAGTTCTTCATTACAGAGAAAAAAATTAAGATAAGAGAACAAAATATGCAAACTTGCTTGCTAGACTTAAAATGCTCTATATTCTCTCTCTAAATTAAATCTCATACTCTCTAAGTTAAATCAAGGGATGGAACAAAAATGATTATATCTCACTGAACTCCAAAAAAAGCAGGAGTTGAAATCATAATCCCAGGTAAGGCAATAACAACAGTTGATAAACTCAAGAGAGACAAATAGGGAAGCTACCCTGTTCTTAACAGTACTATGAACAATGAGAAAACAATATTAGATGTAAACATACCAAATGGTATAGTATCACAGATCTTAAAAGCAAACTGCTAAAAGACATTAATAGCAACGTAATAATAGCAGGAGCTCCTTTTACGTGATCTGAATCACTTAACTTTGCTGAAATTCAGCTTTCTCATCCTTGCAATTGGAACAGTAATAGCAGAACTTACCTTGCAGTGTTGTGTGATGATCAAGCGAGGCATTGTAGGTAAAACCCTGAAGGGCTATACATACACTACCAGCTATTATTTTTATTGTTCTTAAGTCACAATTCAAGTTTTTTACGTAGTTCATATAATTAACCAACTTGTATCTTATCTATCTGCACCTAACGTGGATCCTTCAAAAGTATTCTATGATTTTTGTTTAATTAATGAGACAGAAATGCAACGTAAGGGGAAAGTCTGGAGAGGACTATGATCTAAATTTGGAAAATGTTACTTGAGGACTCAAAATAGAATGAGTAAAATGTCAGAATGTCAAATGTGGCCACCATTTGAGATCATTTCTTCCATGGTTAAATTAAGGTTGCCATATGTCTGATATTTGTCCAGACAGTCTAGACATCAAGGTTTCCATCTGGCGTCTGGGCAAACCTGCTGAAAATCTAGGAGTGCCACAGCAGCTGTTCCTGCTATCACTCCCTCCAAGGCTTAGTGTCTGCCATTCCTGGATCCCAACAAGGCAATTTTTCGTTTGGATTGCTTGGAATTTCAGTATCACTCCAAAGCTTTAAACTGAGGCTGCAGAGGAAGTTAAAAGGAAAATGTTTTGAGGAAGAGACAGAAGGTCCAGCAACTCCAAACTGAAGAATATAAGACAGAAAGGCCCTGAGATAGAATTCGGCCTCTTCATTTTAGAGGAGAAATCTGAGGATTTTCCAAAGGACAGATCACAGGGTCCAGACTGGAATCTAGAAAGCCTGCCTGCAAGTCCAACGTTATCTCCCTAAAGCAGGAGCAGGTACTGCCCACATCTCCTCACTTTTAGTGTTTCCCAGGTGAGGAAGGCTAGCCTTATCTCTTTCTCTATTTACCCATTTAGCGGCTGATTTGGGATCTACAGAATGGGCATTGTTCCGAGCACACAGAGGACGTGCTGGCCTACGCGTAGACATAGAGTTGATGGAGCAGGGCCTGGGCTCTGAAGCCTCCATGACGGGCCGAGCGCCAGGCCAGGCACGAGGGCGTCTCAAGGCCGGCAGCACTTCGTTAACAGGGCTACATCTGAACTGAAAAACAAAACCTTTGGTCGGCCAGGGCTTCAGCCGTGCTGGTAACAGCCTGAGGACACCCTGGAGACATCCAGGAAAAGGCACGCTAAATGGCACAAGGGGGATGAAGAACTTTGCAAACGCCACCACCTGGAAGTTGGGAGGGGCGGGGTCTGCAGCACAATAAAAGATGTCTAGAAAAACCCGGGGCAGGCCCCACGGTGGAGCCTTTCTTCCTCTCTTTCTCTCTCATTCTTTCTGTCCTTCCTTCCTTCCTCGCTCTCCCTCTCCCCTGTTTTCCTCTACGTTTTACCCTCAATACAGGGGATTACACTCGGATTTCCTAAAGCGCACGAGCACAAACGGAGAGGGAAGCGTGAGGCCCCTTTCAATGTCGGCGCTGGGGCCGAGGGGCCTCCCAGGGCCTCGGGGCCGCGGCGGGGACCACGACCTTGAGGAAGGCCTTGAAGAGGCGGAGAGGGATCAAGAGCATCTGATCCCTGGAAACTAGAGTCGTGACTTCCCTCACCCACCCCCGCCTCTGCTGCCCCGCACGGTGGGAGGAAGGGCCCCCGCAGAAGTGCAAGAAGCGCCGATGGGCGCGGGGTGGGAGGGGAGAGAAGACGGAGAGTGTGGAGGAGGGGGTGCGGGGATGGAGGGCGGCAGCAGACCCCTGGGCCCGACGCACGTATACAAGGAGGCAGAGTATTGCAGGGTGAGATGCACTGAGAATCTTGGTTGTCGAACATCCGCGGGAATAAAAATGATCTAAACTGTCCGCACCTGGAACAGGTATCACTCGAGGAAGAACGGGGATCTTGCGCATGCGCAGCAGTTCTAAGAGAGTGCCACCAAAAGCTTCTCTTTCACTTTACGCTCTTTTCGCCCCGCTCCTGTCTCCCTTTCCTCGGATTCATTTTCCTTCTCAGGATTAGTTTTACTTTTTAAAAATAAGACTTTTCGATTTAGGCAGGGGCCTCGGGCGACGTCCGCATCGGCGCGATGACGTCATAAGCAGCCATATTGGGGGGCGGGGCTCGGCGGCTTCCTAGGGAGAGCGGGAGCTGTTACTCCTTCCCTGATCTTCTAGTCCTTTCCCACTCCTCCGCCCCATTTCTGGTACCTGGGGTCGCCTCTCCCCATCCCCCCAGCCTAGGCCGCAAGAGCTCGGGAAAGAGAACGTCCCCGGCGGACGGCCGAGTGCGCGCGCACGTCCCCGGAGCCCCCCGCCCCCGGCGGTGGTGGAGCGGCTGAGAGGGCGGGAGTGGAGTGACCGGGCGGATCCAATTTATGTGGTCAAGGGGGGGATAATTCAACATGGATGTGTGCCAGGCCAGAATTGGTATGATGAAGAGGGAGAAGGCACGGGGCGGGGAGATGAAACGGGGACCAAGGTATAGGCAGAAGTTTTCGCTCACTTAGGACCGCCCCCATCAGACTTCCAGGGCCCCCCTCGGGGACAGCGCCCGAGGCTTGCACTTGACCTTCGGCCCTCGGTTCCCTTCTAGGGCCTTTCACGCGTCTGCCCCTCCCCCACCTGCCCCACGCGGGAGCGTCTAAAGGCCGAACTGGGCCTTCAACTCCTCTTAAAAAAAACATTAAAATGGGGTTCAGCCGAACGGAATCACGTCCGCCAAATGGAGAGGTTCGGAGATAAGGGCTCTTGTCCCTCCATCCATTCTCTCCGGGGCCCCTGTGGGGGTCCCACGGGAAGGGCAGCTCTTGGGGTTCCCCCCCTGTGAATGAGGTCTGTCCCGTTTCTTAAGGAAGCAGAATGGGGGAGGGGAGGGGAGGGTAAAAGGCCACGGGAAAGTTTCCAAAGTCACCTGTCCTAGGCAGGAGAATTTCAGGTGCGGTGGGCAGATTCGTTTAGTCTTTAAATGATGACGTCAGCCCAAATGTCTTGAGGGAATATTTTTGACGGTGAAGTGCTGATAATGGATTTGTGTGTGTGTGTGTGTGAAGGTTGCGTGATCTGTGCTTTATTTGAAAATATATCAGGCTCATTAAATTTAATTTGAATTCTGAGGATGTTAGGTTCTCACCGAACAAAGCCTTTTATTAAGGAGGTTTGTTCTGTAAAGTTTGGATTCCGAGGGCCCCACTTGAGGACCTAGAGAGCCCCCGGGGTCCTCCAGGCTGCGGGTTCCTCCCCTCGGAGCTAGGAGAATATATTTAAGTTCAGTGTTGAGGGAATGTGCATGGTAACTAGGGCTGATCCCTGTTCATTTTATACTACTCGATTTTTAGTCAAAGTGTTACAAAGGCTTCCAATTCTTGGAAAGGTCAGGGAAAAACCAAATATTGTGTTGGTCAAAGTGTTTGTTCAAAAAAAAAATAGAAGAAAATAGGTGGTGACAACCTACTTAACAAATATTGGGTTAAGTGCAGCCATATCTTTTATTAATTTTTTTGTTGTTGTTTAAGATCATTCAGACTTTGAGCTAGAATGAGTTGAAGCCCCTCTATTTGGAACACTGGATTATATTTTTTTAATAAATTTATTTTTTTAAATTTTATTTATTTTCAGTGTTCTGCAATCACTACCATGTAACTTTGGATTATATTTCAAAAAGTGTTTTGATGAAAATATTTCTGGCTTCAAATTTATGTGAACAGACGATTCAAAACCAATACAAAGAATACCTTTCTGCAGTATGTCGGGGAACTTTTTCTGACTTTGGTGTCTCCTTTCACAGCAAGAATGAAGCATATCAACCTGTCCTTTGCCGCTTGTGGATTTCTGGGGATCTACCACTTGGGGGCAGCATCTGCACTCTGCAAGCATGGCAAACAATTCCTAAAAGTTGTCAAGGCCTTTGCTGGAGCTTCTGCAGGATCTTTGGTGGCAACTGTTCTGTTAACTGCACCAGGAAAAATAGAGGTAATTAAGTAGAAACAAAAGAGGTGCCTTGTGGAGAAATTAGGAGAAAATATCAAGACTTACTTTCAGCTTCTCCAAAATGTTAGATTTGAAAAATAGGCTTGATGGAGAAATAAAAAATATTAAAAGCCTGAAATGGAGTCATTTGAAATCTGTGCCTTTCCCCTTCCCCCTATGCATGACTTTTTTTTTTTTTTAAAGATGATTACATTGGGGAGAAGCTGAAGGGAAGGAAATATTTTATTCTAGTTTAATTATTTGTTCTTGGATCCCAGTTCTGTTTTTTCTCAAAGGGAATTTCTTTTATAAGCATACATAGAGATACATGTTTCTCAAAGCTTCATAAATTGAACAACCTCTATATGTCTTTTGTCTTCAAAAAAAAAAAGTTCCACTTTCAAATATGAGGACAAAATTCCCTATTTTGGACTCAGTGACAAAGAGTCACTTTTGATGCAGCCTAAATATCTTCAGTTCAGTTCTGTTGTCTGATTTATAGATCTAATTCCCAAGTTCTTGTTACTATTTTTCTTTGATACTCCTCTCCCCTTTCCCCTGTCCCCCATGTAAGGAAAATTGTCATTGTCACCTGTTTTCTTTGCAGGGTTATTTTCATCACTATTTAACCGAGTATTAGTGCATTTATCTGCTTGTAACTAATCTCCTAAAAATGTAAAAAGAGGGTATTGTATTTTAAAATAGAGAGTGATTCGAAATTTAGTTTTTCATTCAAGTCAATGCAGATTAAAAAAAATAATAAGCATGTTCTCCAGCACTGTGCCATAGATAACCTGAGCAAGATTAGATTAGATTATATATGTAAAAGACTTTGCATGCCTTAAAGCTTTACATAAATACCAATTATAAAACCCAGTCTCTTACTTAAAGGAACTTATTTAGTAGGAAACATTGGAGGCTAGTATTTTAAAGCCATTATGTCCTTTGCCCCAAAACATACCCTCACCTCCCCATAATGTTCATCAATGCAGAATTAAATAGTTATGAAAAATAAAATTGGAATTGCAACAACAGAGGAAAAGAGCTTATGTGAATAATACAGCAGAAACAGAAGTTCTCAAGTACCAGAAACTTCTCCTTCCATTTTGTGTTTGTTGTATTGTAGAAACAATCCAAGTTAGACAGTTGGAGATGCTACTCTTAGACTATTAACAACGTAATACAGTGGAAAGAGTGCTAGATTTGGAACTAAGGAACATAGATTTGACTTCCAGCTCTGCTACCTATATGACCATGGAGAAATGATTTAATCTATCTGGGCCTCTGTCCCCTCATCAGTTGAATGAGGGGTTGGGCTATTTGACCCTTGAGATCCCTTTTAGCTCTAAATCTATGGTCCTTTGGCCATTTTGTACACTCTGAAGCAACATTTCCCATGTGGGTTGGTCAGGATTTTAATTCGGTATCACTTAGCAAGGCAAATATATAAAGACCTTTGTATTCTTCGCTGCAACTACCAGAGTACTAAGTATGATACTTTTTTGTTTCTTGGTAGGGCAAAGGGAGGATGGAAGGGAACCTGTGATTTCATTTTTGTAGAGAAGTCCCTGTGAGAAAACTCCCTTTATCCAAGTAGATCACTAGTTGTTCTGTAACTTAGAATCTTAAAATGTTCCCTTGAGAGCTTAAGTGTTACTAGGCCAATATATGCCAGAGAAGAGATTTGAGTCTAGGTCTTTATGATTCCCAGGCCAGCTCAGTAGCCATTATGTCAAGCTGCATGAATGAATGAATGAATGAATGTATGAATATATGAATATATGTATGAATGAAGCCTTTACTTTGTTCAAAGCACTATGCTAAGCAATGGAGGTACAAATTAAAAAAGTAAGACAGTTCCTGCTTTCAAGGAGCTCACATTCTAATGGGGGAGAAAATATATGGAATATTTCAGTGACAAAACAGATGTTAATACTTCTTCTTTAAAGTCATTTCCCCTGACAAAATCATATTATATTCTGATGTAGAACTATTTGACCACAGTGCCAAGAAGTTCTTGGTGACAAGAACTTTCTTTTCTGGGTCTTCAGTAACTGGCTGTAGCACCTGCAAGAAGGATTTTCAGACTGCATCTCCACAGAACATGCTTGCCAGGATGGATTGGGTTTAGGGTGTTCAGGTGAGAAGCTGATAGTGAGGGTAGTGGTTTGACTTGCCTGGCATATACTACCTCCTATTTCACCCTCAGGGTATGTTGCTGTTTCAGCTAGGGTGGCTTGCCTGCTCTGTGAGTAGCAGTTGTTTGCCAGTTGGTGTGGATTGCTGGCCCCTTCCTCACAAAAATTGCTCACTCAAGTGTCTCAGGACTGGGTTGAAAGCAAGACAAGGTCTAAAGGATATTGCCACTCCCAGGGCTGTTGATGGCGGTTGACCAGCACTTTTTGCTGGTGGTGATGAAGAAGATGGGCCCCTTTTCTACTGTGATCTCCCTCCTACCTAACTCTACTTAGGACTGTGGCTTCTGTTTTCTTTGGATTGCCACTGGGGCCTTTTTGATATGTAATGACTTTACCATTGATAAAGGTTTTAATAATGTCCAGTCTAAGCTTCCTTGATAGACAAGTAGTCCTTAATTCCTGTCTCTTTCTTCTACATCTTAACTAACTAGAAAGAGCATGGGATGTAGAGTCAGAAGGCCTGGGTTCCACTCCCGGCTTTAATACTTAATGGCTGTATGACCTTCAGCAAGTCACTTATCCTCTTGGGCCTTAGTTTCTTCATCTATTAAATAGAGTTTGGATTAGATGGCCTTTGATCTCCCTTCCAGCTCTAGATCTGTGAGCCTCTGATCCCTCCTAATTACTATGGTCAAATTAATTGATTTCAACAACTATCCTACAGCTGACCTTATAACTGCCATCATCCTCTAACATGTTAATTTTAATTTGTGAATATAGGGATACTTCCTTCTTTCCCCTGATTTGTCAGCAAAAATTAAAATTTTGCTCATTTGCTACATTATTAAAATTTGTCCAGTTTACATAACTAGATTTTAAAAATAAAATGTTTTGTCTAAAACTGGCACTGTTGTAGCATTCCTTTTGACAAGTTAATTTCATCAAATAACTAGGACATTCAAAATTCTGTAGAGCAACTAGTTATACTGATTTGTTTTTCTTTTTGTGATTACCTAACTATGCAATCACATAACACTGAATTAATTATTGTGTGGGGGCAATGTGGTCTGCCTGGGGTTCCTTGTATACAATATTCCTTGATCCCATCTCCATGCTTTTTCACAGGGTATTGCCTTGTGCCTAGTCAGCCATAGAGATTCCCTTGGTTATTTCAAAGCTGCATTAAAATACAATCTGCTATAAGAAACTTATTCTGCTTTACTGTTTGCTAGTCCTGGCCGTCCCCCCTCAAACTTCTTTTATTTGGACTTTATTTTGTATTTAATTTTAATTTAATTTAATTTTCTAGGTAAAAGGTCTTTTCATTTAATATAAGCTCTTTGAAGGCATTGGCTATTTTGTTTTTACTTCTATCTCAAGAACCCAGCCTAGTTCCTGGCCGGTACATAGTAGGTGTTTAGTCAGTGCTTAATGAACTGCATTAGAACCCCACCTCTGTTGTTTTCTACCTGTATTATCTTGGCCTTGTGCTTCCTTAGGACAGTTTCCTGATCTGTAAAATGATCGAATCGGACTCTGTAGGTGACTTTTGAGGTCCCTTCCAAGTCTAGATCTGTGAACCTATGAACTTAGATTGGCTCTCATGATTTCTGTCTTCTTGCATTATATATAGAACTACCTTCTCCTTATTTACCAGAGATGCCTTTAGCCAGTTGGCCATGAAGTATTTATTGCATAAAAATTTCTCACTTAAAGGATTGGTATTCATGTCATTAGCTATAGTATGCTTCCCTCATTCCTTGTCAGATCAGTTTCCAACTGATATATACACACCCAAATATTTTCATTGCAGTGAAAAATTAATGAATTCACATTTTATACATGTATAATTGAGCCAGAAACAGCTGACACCAGTTATCTTTTAATTGCAGGGCAAATTAAGTCCTTGATATATTTAATACTTGGTTGACAAACACTTTTCCCAAAATGATTTGTGGTTAAGATTTTGTTTAATTCTAGTGAATATCTTTTTTTTTTCAGGAATGTAATGAATTTACATACAAATTTGCTGAAGAAATTAGAAAGCAGTACTTGGGTGCCATAACACCAGGTTATGATTTTATGGCACGTTTAAGGTACTTATTTCTATTTCCTATGTACTATGTCTTATGTAAAACTAAGAATATATGAAGACAAAGTATTGAATACTTTCTGTACAAACTATGGCATACTCAGCACTCTCTCTTTTAAAATATTTACAAGGTGTTCAATAATTAAAGGTGAATAATGCTTATTGTTTTCTCTTTAGAGAAGGCATGGAGACCATTCTTCCTTCTAACGCTCATGAGATAGCAGAGAATCGACTTCATGTATCTATCACTAACACAAAAACCAGAGAAAATTACTTAGTTTCACATTTTTCCTCCAGGGAAGACCTTATTAAGGTAAGAAAGTTGCATGTCATTCTGTAAGAAATATGCCAGAGTAGTGATTTTTTAAAAAATATTTGTCCATTTTATAGAGATTAAAAATTTTTTGAAATTCTAGATGACTTTTTATACTTCTTAAACTTGTTATAGACTCCCCTGTAAGAAGTGGTTCCCCAAACCTATGTAATTTTCTTATTTATTTCTGATCATTTTCAGCTTCATTTCTGATTCTGTTGAGTGAGCTTGAAAATTAGTAGCATGAGAATTAAATATGCATGGGAAATTCTCTGACTAGCCAATTTACAATTAACAATATGCTTCCTAAGATAATGGGTTAAGGGAGATGATGGCTGTAAATGGAAAACAAGCAAACTCCATCTTTTAGTGTCTTGGGTAACCTGTGTACTTTTTGCAATTACAGCAAGCTGCTATATATTCTGTGATATGAAACTTCATTTATTTGGGCTAAGTGAAGAGAGTGCCATTCTGTTATGGTGAAAAATCCACATTTCAGAATTATTCTTCAAATGTATTTTTACTACCATGAACTAGTTGGTTGACTACTAGATGATGAATTCTTTGGCCATGGAAACCCATGCAACAAAGAAAAATAAAATATGCTTAGTTCTTAACCCTCTTCCACTTCCACAATGGCACTGATAGGTTAGAGAGGCTGTGACAGTTGCAGATAAGGAGCAAGCAACAGACATGTTGATAATATAGTGGTGGTACAGACCTAGCTGCTTTGACTCAATATCCTACGCCCTTTCTAGTGGAAGAGGAAGAATGAAGAGGTAGGCAGCAATGACTATTATATTACCTTCAACTGTGACAAGCTCTGAGTCACTACATGAGTCAAAATGGCCCCAGTGACCAACCAAAGCAAACAGAAACCACAATTATAGATAGTATCAGGTAGAGGAGAGGTCACTGTAGAAAAGGGGCCTACCTTCCTCATCACCTCCAGCAACCACTGCTAACCATCTGGCATCAATAGACAAATTCATGAAAGAGTCTGGCAGTGGCACCATCCCTCAGACCTACAGTCTTGCTTCTAGACGGCACTCACAGCCATCAGCTGTGAAAACAACTCCTGTGTAGAAGGAGCCAGCTATTGGAAGAGAGAAGGGAGTTGTGGCCAAGTAGAATTATGGCTCACAGGCTTGCTTTAAAGTAAAAAAAAAAAGTTGGCAGAATTAGTTTCAGCTTTCACCCAAAAGGCAACAAAAAGCACCAGTTCATAGTTGTAAAAAGACAAATATGAAGATAATTGTAACTTATTTACCAACATCTGTTGTGAAGGATGAAGAGATAAAGGAACTCTATGAAGAACTTGACAAGGTTCTCCAGCATGAAGTGTGCAGAAGGGTAGGAAAAGTGTTAAAAAAAACAAAAACTTTTGAATACTGAGGAGTATCACTTATATATAATGAATGCTTTCTTCATTTACATTTATTTTTATATAAATGTGTATATTATTTATATAATGAATTTATATAATGAATGCTCTATATATGCATATAAATATGCACAAACACAAAAGAGAGTTGGAAGGTGCTAAATAAACTTGGTTAATATATTACATCGCAAAATATGAATTTGAGCATATTCCAATAGAAGTAAACAACTTGTTACTCTTATTGGAATTATATCAGAATAAACTGTGGACAGATAGACTACCTGCTTGGGAGAGCAAGGCCAAAAATCAACCTCGAAATAAAAAGTAAGAAGTATTAGTAAGAAGAACTACAGTAGCTTCAATGTGATCTATATAAATAAGCCACTAAGGCTAAAAAATAGGAAATATAAAAAGACAAGAAAATTATCATTTCTTTCTAAAGTTTAACCAATATAAAATACACTATAAGGAGGGATGAGTCCAAAAGAGCCCAGAATATGCAGTAGCCAGGAGATATGTGATCTTATCAATTGGAGGTAAATGGTATCCAAGGGCAACACAGATTTAAAATACAAAATAATTTGTAAACACGATAGAAGAAAATTGGAGAGATTATAAGTAGTATTGCCTTTTAAAGCAGCAGAATAGTCTAGAGGAAGCTTGGTATAAAATCTAAGTGAACTACATCATCCCCAAAACATTGATGCATGAAACAGGGCTAAATAACAAATAGATGGTATTTTTTTTAAATGACAGTGTTTCTTCAGTAATCTATTTTCAGTAGCAGCAACAGAGGAACTATTGTATTTGGGTCCCCTATATCCCAGTTCTCAGTGTGCTATTCAAAGAAATAGAAATGTCACTAGAAAGATGAAATAGGGAAGAGTGGCTGGACCAAACTAATACACAAGGAAAATCCATGCTGCAAGAGACACAGTCTTGAAACTGTTGAGGTGATCATATTAGAAGATATATATGAATATATCTATTAAACATGCACACATGCAAAGGAAAGAAAAATAACAAAAGAATGGAAAAAAATATCGATGATGTACCTGTCCCCCCCATCCCAATATGATCATGAGAACATAAGTACCTACATCTCATATGCTTTTTTCATTTTTATAACTCTTTACTAGAATTATCTAACATGCATATTGAAGATATCTTTGATGAAGATATGAGAAGGGAATGTGCAGGCTTTAACAAATAACTCTCTATACGTATCTTTGAAGTCACACATTTGACTAAAATGTGCTTATAATACAAAAACCTGATGTTTTATTATTAATTACAAAAAGTAAGCAAACAAAAAAGACTGGTTTACCAAAGCAAAGTTCAGTCTAAAAGGTCTCTTCTAGCAATACATCTCTCAATTATATGCTAAGCATAGAAACAATTCCTTGATAATTCACTCACCTACATAACTGTGTTCTACAGTCCTCTGATTATTGAGGTCAAGCCAGACAAAACAAAAAATGTATGCTTGCCTAAAGCAGTTTGTCATTGTCATGGAGAATATCTTTCACCAGAGCCAAATGGAAGAGTTCCTTGTGGATGTTGGTGTTCCTGTTGTTGTTAGCAGTTTATGTTGTAGTTTCATCAGTTCCCAGAATATTACTGAGCCTCCTCCATGAGATTAATGATTACTAAAGCATAGCACATATATTGGCAATTTCAGAAGCATAGAAGAAAAAAGAATTCCTCAGTAGATCAAAGTAGGTCAAAGAAACAGTTCTCAGAAGAATTGCAAACTACTAACGAACATATGAAAACAATGTTCCAAACTGCTAATACCAGCCAGTCCTGAGGTTTGACCTTGTTCAGTCCTGTCTTAACTCTTTGTGACCCCATGAACCATACTGTCCATCAGGTTTTCTTGGCAAAGATACTGGAGTGCTTTGCCATTTCTTCTCTAGTGGATTAAAGCAAGCAAAAGTGAAGTGACTTGCCCAGCATCCTACAGCTAGTAGATGTCTGAGGCTAAATTTGACCTCAGAACTTCCTGACTCCAGGCCCAGTGCTCTATCTATTGAGCCACCTAGCTACTTGTTTGAGACTTCAAGTCAATAGATTGGCAAAAATTACACAACATGGCACTGGTCAGTGTTGGAGAGGTTGTGTAAAGACATGGTCTATTGGTGGAGCTGTGAATTGATCAAACAATTTGCAATTATGAGAACATAACTGAAATGCAAATACTTTTAATTCAGAGATTTCACTGCTAGGCATATACCTCAAGAAGTTCAGACATGAAAAGAAAAATCATATACATACATACATACATATATATACATGCATACATACATATATACATACATATATACATATACATACACATATATACATATATATGTATGTATAGCAGCACTTTTTATATTAGCAAAGAACTAGAAACAAATTGGATGACCTTTAATTGGGGAATGTCCAAACAAGTTGTGGTATATGAATTTAATGGCTTAGAAAACAGTGCAGTGCTTTTAACTCTCTCAAGCTGTTCCCTGGCATATATTTAAAAATTTTTTTCCTTGTGATGCTTTTTGTTTGCAAATCTTAGACAAGTAAAATCTCTAAAGAATTAAAATTGTGGGTGAGCCAAATAGCAATGGAAAGGTGGATTAGTTGCAACAGTCAGCTAGGTGGCACAGTGGTTAAAGCACTGGGCCTTGAGTGAGGAAGACCTAAGTTCAAATCCAGCCTTAGGCACTTGCAAGCTGTATGACTCTGGCAAAGCCCTTAAACTCTGTTTATCTCAGTTTCCTTGTCTATAAAATGGAAATAATAATAATACCAATTTCCCCTGGTAATTATGAGGAACAAAAGATATAATATTTGTAAAGTGTCTTGCACAGTGCCTTGGCATGTAATACTTGTTATTATTAGGGAGAAGCATGCAGATTAAAACATAGTTTCAGTAATGACCTATGCTAATGTGGCAAAAGAGGTATCAATGAGGAAATGTATGATTAGAAAAGAAGTCTTCTCATTGTCTGCTGACCAGCTCCACTGAACCCTATAGAATGTTTAAAAATATTCTACAGGATGGGGAAGAAAAAGAAAGCATTTTTTAAATTTTCCCTTATAGAATTGCACTGATGAGATCATGATTTTTCCTTCCTCCCTTCCTTCCTTCCTTCCTTCCTTGCTTCCTTCCTTCCTTCCTTTTGAACAATAGGCAAAGAAGGGAAGCAAGGTGCTTTAATTTATAGAAAGAGCACTGGACTGAGAGGATACCAGCTTTCAAGTACTAATTCTGTAATTCACTTGTATGATTTTGGTCAAGTCACTTAAATTCTGTGACCTCAATTTTTATAATTATAAAATGAGGATTATTATTATTATTTATGATTCCTTTCGCTTAAAAAAAAGGATCTTTGGATCTCATAGAGAATTTGCACCAGGCTAGTGAAGCGCTGCTGAATCGAATTCCTTTGGGACTTATTAGCATGGTAATAATTTTTATGTAAATGAATACTTCTAAAGTACCTGAAAACAAACACTTGTAATCTTATTCATACCATTAATTTCTCTAGCAGATTGTTTCCTTTATAGTATAAAGGTATGTTGAAGCTCATCCCAGGTCCAAAGCATTACAGATTTTGGATATAGAATCCAAATAGGTTAATAGTTTGCCAGCCAATTAATGAGCCATATACATATGAATACATGTATATCTCTAGCTTTATAACCTGTAAAAACTAAAGATGCTATTAGTTTGTCATTCACCATAAATTATAGCCCAACCATAGAACTGAAAAGAGCCTTGGAGACCATCTAGCCCAACTGGCCTCAGTTTCTTCATCTGTAAAATGATCTTTCGTGATCTTGGAAAGTCTTAATATTCCAAAAGAATACTATTTGCATGTATTTTTGTCATAGTTGGACATTTGTTTTGATATTCCATCATCAGTCATCATTACTATCACAGCCGACATTTATGTGGTGTTCTAATGTTTCAAAAGCTTTTTTATGTGCACCATTTAATTTTATCCACACAACAACCTTGTGAGAGAAGTACAATAAATGTTGTACCCGTTTTACTGATATGGAAACTACAGTTGAAATATGTTGGGTGTCAAAGGTAGGATTTGAATCCATGTTTTTTCTGACTCCAAATTCAGCACTCTTACGTTTGTACCATATTGTTTTTCTGACTTGTTATTTTCTTAGTTGTCCTGATGACCAGTCAAACCTATCCTGCTGCCTGCATGCTTACCCTCACAATCATTAAGCCATTAAATTCCCCCGGATTCCTCTTCTATGCTTTTTTGGAACCTTTATTCTGTTACTAACAAATTCTCCTTTATTCTGGATCACTTTCTCTTATAGACCAAGTCCTACAGGGTCACATTAACTAACACTTGGCTTTCTGCTGAGTTCCCCACTTCTCTCTCATGCTGTGTGGTCCACAGGACTTGAAAGTGGAGTCAGTCCTCTTAACTCACTCTTCAGTGGCCCTACTCTGATTCCTATCATTAGTAATCAGTCTTTTCTCCTTAAAATTTGTGTCATTCAAGTAGATGACTTGATCCCTGGAGTAACAGTAAGGACCAACAGATTTAGAGCTTGAAGGACCTCACAGTGTGAACTACAGTGCTTTTACTTTACAGATGAGGAAAACTTAGATTGATGGAGACAGGGGACTAACCCATGGTCACCCACAGGAAATGGTAGAAGCTGGGACTAAAATCTAGGGGGTGTGGTATGTGGTTTGAATCTCATTATCTTTCCACTGTACACTTCCTGCTCTCCTACTGTCCTGCATCTTCAGAGACTTCAGTAAACAATTGTTTGTGGTTCACTGAACTTCTTAAATTTTGTGGTTTCCATTCTGCTTTAATTACCCACTAGAGCAGTTATATCTTAGACCTTACCACCACTCAAAATTGTTTTACCTGTAAGATCCTGAAGTCTGAAATTTTTGTCCCTGATTACAATGTCTTGTCCTTTCACTTTCTGTCCCATATCATCATCAGTTCTTGCAGTCTATCAGCTACCCTGATCCTAATTCCTTTCTTCCCAATTTTGACCCTAAGGTCAATCATTTTAATTATTCCTTTTCTTCCATCTTTAACCTTTTACCCTTAATGGCATTCCTACCTTACTTTTTACTTTAGGTAGCACTTATTTACTTCTCTCCTTCCATACTATTGAGGGGTATTGTGCTGCTTTAGGAAGTCATGAAATTATTGTTACTTGGCTCACTGCAAATTAATTTATCTGAACCTTCACTGCTGTACAGTAGTCCTTTTTCTAATCTGTTGACTGCCTCTCTATTCTAGACATTCTGCAGCTGTCAGAGGGCATAGAGATAAGAACTATTCTTCCTGGCAAGAAGTTACAAAAAAAGATACATTTGGGTCTATCATAAGAAAAAAAAAACAACTTACAATTAGAACTGGCTAAAAGTGAAATAGACTGCCTCACCAAGCAACTGGTTTCCCTTCATTGCTGCTCCTTAGGTATACACTGGGGAACCACTTTTCAAGTGTGTTGGAGAGGTGATTCTCTTTTAGGCATCATTTGGTCTACATGGCCACTGAGATTCCTTCCAACTCTGGCTATCTGTGATACAGAATTGCTACAAAAGCAATTCGAAATCCTGTCTTCCCCTTAAGGTCCCTAACTTCATAAACTTACCTTTGCTCTTAGAAGATGACTTCTGTTTCCATTTGCTGCATTTGAGGCCATTTCATGTGAACTTGCTCAATTTTATTACCTAAATATCTCAGTGACCTTTCCCATCATCTGCCTTCCAACCTGAGGAAGAGATAGGCTTCCTCCTTAGCAAAATTTATCTCTCTACTTATACTCTGAGTCCCTTCCTCTCACATCTCCATAATCTTACTCACTTGTGCTCCTCCATGTAATCTTTAATTTTATCCTTTCTAATATTTCCTTACTCTTTTACCTGATAATATACTGAGATTTCTCTATCCTAAACATTTTCACTTGACTAAGCTACCTTCTCTCTCTGTCTGTCTCTGTCTCTGTCTCTGTCTCTCCTCTCTCTCTTCCCTTCTCCTTCTCTTTCTCTCCTCTCTCCTCATCCTCTCTCTCTCCACTTCCTTCTCTCTCTCCACTTCCTTCTCTCTCTTCCCTCCTTTCTCTCCCATCTTTCTCTCTTCCCTTTCTATCCCCTTCCTCTTTCTCTCTCTCTCTCCCTCCTGCCATATAGCTAGAAAGCATGATCTCTGTTTATACTCTCTCCCTCAAATACTTGCTTCTTGATCCCTTGAAATTTGGCTTCCACCTGTGCTATTCTACAGAAGTAGTTCTCTCCAGTCATAAATGAAGCCATTATTGCTAGATTCAGTTACCTTTTTTTTCTTTCCTTGTTCTTCTTGACTTCTCTGTTACATTTACTCCTATTTACCAGTGCCATTCTCTGTGATTATCTTCATTTTTGGCTTCCATGACACTGCTTTCTCATATTTCTCCTAATTCTCTAACCATCTATTCTAGGTCTCTGTCAGTTCCTCATCTTCCTTCTTTCCCTTAAACAATATTGCTTCCCAAGAATTGTTCTTGTTTCTCCTTTATGGCTTCTTCTGTGAGTTTATTTGTTCCTATAACTTCAATTATGCACCTCCCCCTTTTACAGGAGACTCCCTAGTCAATTTTTGCAACTCTTTATTTTCCATATTCCTGATCCTGTATCTCCAGTGGTGATAGTTATCACCTCCTGGATATTCTGCTGGAACCTTAGACTCCATATGTCAAAAACTAAACTCATCTCATCCATGAAGCCTATGTCTTCCCCTTACACTATTTTTACTGCATTTTTAGATTTATATTCTTGGACTCGATCATCTTTGACACTTCTTTCTCTTTCCTTCCCCTTCCCCCCACATTCATTTATAGACAGTTCTTGCTTTACATAAGTTCACATTAGGCAAATTTGACTTAAGATAAAGAATTGAAATCCAAATGAGGATTCTGCATGAGAATCTGATTGAACTTCTAGCTCCAAAGATTTTAGAAGAAAGGGAAGCTTTAGAACCTGAGGCTGAACCAAAAAGGTTCACAATGAAACAGTTGGCAGAAACATTGCATCATTTGAGTGAATTCTTTTTTCTCTTACTGAAAAGAAGGATCCAAATGCTTCAAGATTTTTAAAAGTTCAAAGACTAGTTGAGGATAATATTGCTTGCTATTGTCAGATATATGAGGGGAAAAAAGAGCGCCACTGTCCAAACATTTCCCAGTAGCTTCGTAAAAAAGTTGTGCTGCTAACTACCAATCATTAAGACTAGGTACAATGGGTAGAAAAGGGACAACATACTGCATACCTGTGTTAACTTTACTGCAGAAGTACTATGCAAGTTTTATTATTAACTTTATCTTTCATTTAATAATTTTGCCTGTTACCATGGTATAGTATTTATTATGTCTGCATTTTAGTACAGCTTATGATTTGCTTGAAGGGATATCATTTTGTGTATACCTTTGTTAAACTGGGTGGGTAAGTGAAAATTCACAGTATGTAAAAATCACTTTATGTAGAGGTGTGCAGAAGGACCCACTTAGTAAAATGAGAGCTGTCTATATTGACCATGTTCTACTCAGCATCATGGCTTACAACTATCCCTTCCTTTCCACTCTTTTAGACATCCTAGTTTGGGCCTTCATCTGTTCTCACCCAGACTACTATATATAGCTGTTTACCATATGTAATAATTTACTCGCTAGACTTCTTGCCACCAAGCTTTCTCCTCTTTAATTCTTCACAACACTACCTAAGTAATGTTTCTAAAGTATAGAAATGCCAACTTAATACTAAAAACGGTCAGTGGCTTCCCAATATCTATTGAAACAAATATAAATTCTTTGCATTCAAGGCCCTACATAGTTTGACTCCAATATATATTTTTAACATTATTTTACACCATTTCACTTCACTTGTTTTGTTTCAGTCAAATGAGTCTGAGAAAGCAAACTCTTTGCTTTGCATCTTGTACCTCATCTTCTCTCCTTCCTTTTTCTTCCTTCTTGCTTTGCCTAAAATGTGATTCTCCAATCCCTACATATGCTTATTTAAATCTTTCCTTTAAGGCCCATTTTAAGTCCTGTCCTTTTATGAAATTTTTCTTGGCTCCCTCATATTAACACGATTTCTCCTTGTACATTTCACACCTCTTTTGCATCCTAATTATTTGTGCACAACATCTTTTCTTACTCTCTCTCTTATTGTCTGTTAGATTAATACCTGAAAGCAAGGTCTTTGTTGGATTTTTTTATTCTCAGTGTATAGATTGGTGCTTAATAAATATTTGTAAGATTCTAAAATGAAAATTTGGATTTTTTTATTTGTGATTTCATTTTCATGAATTAGGTTCATTCAGTTCATCTTTACTTGCATATGATCTACAAGAGCCCTTCCATATTTGACATTCTCCATGATTTGAAATATTTCCTGTACCTCATAATATTCTCTTTACCCCGCCCCCTTCACCCAGCATTCACCTTTTTTTTTTTTTACTAAGCTCCCTGAAGTTCAGGACCACTTAGAATGTGAGGTGAAGGACATGTAGGTTTTATGGAACTACCTTTTAGCTAAGTTTGTTTTTTTAAATTTAAGAGGTCAAGCAAGATAGATTAGACTTATGTCTGGAGTAGGTGAAGAGCACCAGAAGGTACCCAACTTCATAATGTCTTCCTCCCTATATAATCTCATCAGCTTGAGATTCATTTAAGCATCTCTTGATTTTGGATGCAGTTAGTCTCATTATAGTAGGTTTAAGATATGACTTACAACTTTGAATCAGATATATTAAATTAGATCAATACTAATCAACACAAAGGAGAAGCCTCAAGCCTCTGGGAACACGAAAAGGAGATCCCATGCTGGGGCAAATCATATTATGGCAGGTTTCTCTCAGCTAGCGCCTCCTTCCCTTTGGATCCTTAAACTACTATTTTTTTCCCTTTAGTTTGAATTTTTTGTAAATTATTCTACCCAGCACTAAGAATGCTGAGGAAATACCCTTTATTCTAATTGTAGTCAGTTTTAAATCTCAGGCATGCTTCTGGGCTGCTTTTCATCAGTATGTTCTTAGGGAATTCTGACTAACATTAATTTAGATTTAATATTAATTAGTCTTATGCAAAATATAACTAGAGAAGGTAAATTTTTTTAATCATTTAGTGTATTCTTTAGAAGTGATTTTAGGATTAACAAGTATATTATTTTGACACAACTTTCATGCATTTATACAAAAATATTTCATTCACATTTAAAGATAGAGGCAGCTCTATAATTCTATGACTCTGAGTATATAGCAGGAACATAATTATATTTAGGCATTAGGTACATTCTGAGTATAAAAGGAAACTTTTTGTAGAACAGGGTCTATAGGAGAGCCTCAGAAAACTCAAATTTGTCCTCCACTCCACAGCAAGGATATGCAACCAAGGATTCAGTGGCATTTATCTTCTCTAGACCTGGTCTCCTTTTTCTTCATATGGAAACACATCTCATTATCAGAGTAGAATTTAGTGAAGAACATGGTAACTCTTGGGGTCTACAGAAATCTACGAAGTCAGAAGGACCCTTCTGCATTGTGTGTGGGACTTTTAATGCCTTGGGTTACCATGAGGCTGCTTCAATTGAGGCAGGGGCCAACCAAGTTCCAGGGACATGTTCGTTGCTTTTTAGGGAAAACTAATCTCTACTGTGTGAAACAAAGGAAGTCTGATCCTACCATAGACTGGAAGGATTGTTAAAATTTTGCATACTTTAATATTGTGAATTAGAAGAGTTCAGGCAGCTCTAGATGCATAATTCTATCAAACTTTTTTGCATTTATTCCTTCCTCAAGTTGGAATGTCTTTCTGAATTCTTACCTTCTTCTCAATTTAGCTCAGGTATGGCTTCTTCCATTTTTAATTTCCCTTAATCCCTCCAGTTGTAAGTACTCTCTTCCCAGTTCAAATATTCCAGGAATACTTGGGCTTCATCTCTTCTTTTCAACCAACTTTTTGTTTTACTTGCCTTGTGTGCATGTTGCATCCCTTCTAATAGAGCATAAGTACCTTGAAGCCAAGGACTGCCATTTTACCTTTGTATCCCCATCACCTTACCCTTAGTAGGAGAGTTCAATACTTGTTACACTGACCCATTTGGAGATATCCAGGGCCCATCTTGAAGGCCCCCTACCCTTATAATTATTAAGTTGATCTTGAGGTGTAAGTATATGTATAAATAGTAGTCTAAGTGTTTGATAGTGTCCACTATTACTTTGTTGGAAAAACAAATATTGAAGCTTAAATACTTTGGCCACCTAATGAGAAAACAGGACTCATTGGATACTAAGAAAGATTGAAAACAAAAGAGAGAAATGCATAGCAGAAGATGAGACGAGTAGATGGTATCATGAAAGTCATGCACATGAACTTGGAAAGACTTCAGGAGATAGTAGAGGCCAGAAGGGCTTGGCATGCCATGGTTCATGGGGTCATGAAGAATTGGTTAAAATTGAATGATTGAACAATAATTACTTAAAGAAAGTTGATTCTGAGAAGTATTATATATTTTCTGTCCTCTGACTCCTGCCTGAAACATTTTTTAAATTTATTTATTTTAAGTTTTCAGCATTCAGTTCCACAAAATTTTGAGTTCCAACTTTTTTCCCCGTCTCTCCCCTCTGCCCACCCCAAAATGCTAAGCATTCTGATTGCCCCTTCCACCAATGTGCCCTCCCTTCTCACACCCCTCCCTTCCTTTATCTCCATCTTCTCTCTTGGTCTGTAGGGCAAGATAAATTTCTATATCCCATTACCTGTATTTCTTATTTCCCAGTTGCATGCATAAACATTTGTTCCTAAAACTTTGAGTTCCAACTTCTCTTCCTTCCTCCCTCCCCACCCATCCCCACTGAGAAGGCAAGCAATTCAGCATAGGCTATATATGTGTAGTTTTGCAAATGACTTCCATAATAGCCAAGTTGTGAAAGATTAACTATATTTCCCTCCATCCTATCCTGCCCCCCCATTTCTTCTATTCTCTTTTTTTGCCTTGTCCCTCTCCAAGAGTGTTTACTTCTAATTGCTCCCTCTTCTGATTTGCCCTCCCTTTCATCTTCCCCCCACCCCCTGCTTATCTCCTTCTCCCCTATTTTCCTGTAGTGTAAGATAGGTTTTCATACCAAATTGAGTGTACATGTTATTCTTTCCTTGAGCTAAATGTGATGAGAGTAAACTTCACTTTTTCCCTCTCACCCTCTCCCCTTTCCCCTCCATTGAAAAAGCTTTTTCTTGCCTCTTTTATGAGAGATAATTTGTCCCATTCCATTTCTCCCTTTTTACTTCCAATATATTCCCCTCTTACCCCTTAATTTTAGATATGATCCTTTCTGTTCAACTCACTCTGTGCTCTCCCTCTCTGTCTCTCTTTCTACATATGTGTGTGTGTGTATGTGTGTTATCCCTCCAACTACTCAGATACTGAGAAAAATTTCAAGAATTAAAATATTATCTTTCCATGTAGAAATGTAAACAATTCAACTTTAGTAAGGCCCTTGTGATTTCTCTTTCCTGTTTACCTTTTATGTTTCTTTTGATTCTTGTGTTTGAAAGTTAAATTTTCTTTTCAGCTCTGGTCTTTTCATCAAGAATGCTTGAAAGTCCTCTATGTCATTGAATGACCATTTTTTTTCCCCTGAAATATTATATTCAGTTTTTCTGGGTAGATGATTCTTGGTTTTAATCCTAGTTCCTTTCACTTCTGGAATATCATATTCCACGATCTTTGATCCCTTAATGTAGAAGATGCTAGATCTTGTGTTATCCTGATTGTATTTCCACAATACTCAATTTGATTCTTTCTGACTGCTTACAATATTTTCTCCTTGACCTGGGAGCTCTGAAATTTGGCTACAATGTTCCTAGGAGTTTCTCTTTTTGGAGGTGATTGGTGGATTCTTTCAATATTTATTTTGCTGTCTGGTTCTAAAATAACAGGGCAGTTTTCCTTGATAATTTCATGAAAGATGATGTCTAGGCTCTGTTTTTTGATCATGGCTTTCAGTAGTCCCATAATTTTTACATCGTCTCTCCTGGATCTATTAACCAGGTTGGTTGTTTTTCCAATGAGATATTTCACATTATCTTCCATTTTTTCATTCTTTTGGTTTTGTTTTGTAATTTCTTGGTTTCTTATAAAGTCATTAGCTTCCATTTGTTCCTTTCTAATTTTTAAAGAACTATTTTCTTCAATGAGCTTTTGAACCTCCTTTTCCATTTGGCTAATTCTGCTTTTTAAAGCATTCTTCTCCTCATTGGCTTTTTGGACCTCTTTTGCCAGTTGAGTTTGCATATTTTTAAAGGTGTCATTTTCTTCAGCATTTTTTTGGGTCTGCTTTAGCAAACTGTTCACTCGCTTTTCATGATTTTCTTGCATAGCTCTCATTTCTCTTCCCAATTTTTTTCTCCACCTCTCTTACTTGATTTTCAAAATCCTTTTTGAGCTCTTTCATGGCCTGAGAACATTACATATTTATTTTGGATGTTTGGGATGCTGAAACCTTGACTTTTGCATCTTCCCCTGATGGTAAACGTTGTTCTTCCTCATCTGAAAGGATGGGAGAAAATACCTGTTGACCAAGAAAGTAACCTTCTATAGTCTTATTTTTTTCACTTTTTTTGGGCATTTTCCCAACCAGTTATTTGACTTTTGGGTCCTTTGTCAAGAGTAGGGTATACTCTGGGGACCTATAAGATCTCAGTTCCTCCAAGGTGGCACAATCAAGGGAGAGGAATTTACTCCTCAGTGGTTTCAAGCTCTGCCATGCTAGCACCCCTCCTTACCCCAGCATTATGCTCAGGACTAAGATTCATATCAACTGCTCAATTCCCCCAAGAGCTTTAAGCTGAGGGCTCCAACAGTGTATGCTGACTGCTGCCCATTGCAGCTGTTGCCTCCCCACCTCCTGGGGCCAAGGTAGGGGAGGACCCTGCTCCCTTCTTGCCCAGTTGAAAAAGCCCTCTCGCTGACCTTTGAAGTATCTTTGACACCTGTGGGTTGAGGGATCTGAGAACCTCTGCTGTTGCTGGGGATTCTGCCTCCGAGGGCTGCTCTGGTCTTGGGCCAAGGCTGGGCTGTGCTCTGCTCTGCATCCAGTGCAACACACCTTTCCCATAGGCCTTCCAGGTCACCCTGGGCTGGAAATCTCCTCCACTCTGTTGTTCTGTGACTTCTGTTGCTCTAGAATCTGTTGAGAGTCATTCTTTCCAGGTATTTTATGGGCTGTGGGGAAAAAGCTAGAGTATGTGCGTCTTTCTACTTTGCCATCTTGGCTCTGCCCCTGTCTGCAACTTTTTAATGCTGATTGAACTGAATGGAAGGGAAAGAAGAACATGTGTTATCCACCTTTCCTTCTTCTCCTGTCACATTTTGATCAGAATACCTGGAGATGTACCAATAGTCAGTGAAAACTGTATATATGTAACTTGATGCTGATTGACACCTCAGTTTTACTCTGCAAGTGATAGAATGAGAGAGAGGTAGTGGTCACCTCCAACATTTATATGTGATCCTGTCTACTTCAAGTATCCAGTTCATATAAACTTATGCATTTGTCAATGGTGACAAGTTTTTGTGTGTAATGACATTGATGAAATGACCTGGCTGGTCATTGGTTCGTTCCTGCAGTTATTTTCAGAGTATGTGCCTGAAAAAGAGTCAACCTATATCTAGTTAAAGCATGTAAATCTATTTGGGTGATCTACTGAATTTTATTTCCCATATTGCTATTGAGGCAAGATCTTCTAATATTTGTCCTTTTGTAGGTGAAATATGACTTAGTATAGTATAGAGTTGCAGCTGCACCATCAAGTTTTGTATAAAGCAACCTGACTCGTTAAACTCCACGGTAAACTTCAAATGTAAATGAAGCCTTAAGATGAAGTTTTATAGATACCTTTTCATTTTATTAATTCTAAAATTAAGAGAGTAAAAGGGAACACTTTTTTTTTCAGTATATTAAAGGAATAGTAGTTTTGGATAATTATAGTCAAACTGGACTTTTGTTATTCAGTTCAACATTTATATGTATGATGAATATCTATCTGCAAAACGTAATGAGCTAATACATGCAAATTACTGTGCTAACTCCTTGTATACCATGGATTCGTACTGTGGTTGTATCACTTAGTACCTGTGTTACTTTGTCAAAGTTACTCTGAGTATCACTTTATTGATTTTTTTTCTGTAAAAGGTGGAGTTTAGTCTCTAAGGTTCCTTCTATTTCTAAATCCATGATACTAAGACCAAATACCCTTCTCTACCATCAGGAAGCTTTTATTTCTAAGTAGGAAGGCAAGTTTCTTGGAGGCAAATGAGTATTTTAGGCTCTTTAAAAATATGTACGTAGATTCAATTCATTATGGCCTTGGAATTTACTAAGACTATTAATTTTGCTCTGGAAAATTCTTTAGATACAGTCTTATTATGTTATGCTGACTATGGTTGATAAAAGAAAACTTAGTTCTTGATTTTTTTTTAAAGCTAATTTTCCTGTTAAATTTACTTCGATGAGCAGATCTTAAGTACTTATGAAAAAATAGTAAGCTGTGACAAAACAAATACACTGTTTGATTTGGAGAAGTGACAAGTATTTTTCAGTTCATTGTACTTTTCATATCACTTATGTGAATTCTTAGCCTTGATATCTATTTTTTTTAAAGTAATTAGATAGCACTTTTCATCTGAGTACTTCAAAGCAATTTTCAAACATTATCTCATGAACTTCACAATATAATAGGGCATGAAAAAATGTATTTCCAGTTTTTAGGAATGAAGGTTCTCTTTTTTTCAAATTGTAAATTTCTTATTAGTATAATGAGATAAAATATTTGCATGGCTTCTTTAGTATTTAAATCTCTAAGGATATAATTTCATTCTAATGTCTTTGCTACCCACATATTTCTTCAATCACTTCTAAAGGGGAATGTAGCAATTACCTGTTACTGGCCATAAAAGTGTGCTTGAGGTCAGGTTTTTGTAAAGGAGTAACCAATTCAAAATAGGGAAAATTCAATTAAAGTAACAGCAAAAAGAGAACCTGTGCTATTGCCTTAAGTAGGATAGGTATAGTTCACATTGGCTATACCCATATTTGATCCCTGCCTACCACTGAATTATTTTGTAAATTTTAGACAGATGACTTACATGTAATACATGCTTTGTTTATTTTTTAAATTAGTGTAACTAATGTAGTGTCATACCAGTGCCATTATATTTAAAAATTAATGTTGAAACTTTTAGATGCAAAACTCTGTAAAGACTTTGCTTCATTTTATGTCAGATTTACCAATCTTACATTAGATTGCTATAGCATTTGGCACTAAACTTGCAGTGCTGCAAAAAAATGTGAATGCTATCACGGTGGAAATGTCGCTTTAAATTAAAGTGTTTTCATTATCACAGTACACATGTAATATAGGTTAGTATCCAAATTGTCTAAAATTATAAAATAACTATATTCTGACAGCCTCTACCCTTATAAACATCTGCCTTATAAACAACTTGCCCAGATGATTGGCTGTTCCCCATGCTCCCGGCAATTAAAAATATTAATAGCAGAACTTGCTAGTGGTGGAACTTTTAACATTCTGAAGTACTTGCCAGTATAAGAGGAGCCTCCATGAAAACTGCCGTCCTTGTCCTCCCTCTGACTCTGCAGTGCCCTATAAAGGAAACTCTACAGGAATCTTTCATTCTTCCCACTCAAAAGTTGGCAACTCTTGAAAGTGCTACTAGGAGGGCAAACAAGGGAGTCTTGCTTCTGTTTTCAGAATGTAGAGACAGGGACACTTGCTTAGCTCCGAGGAAAAAAAGAATATTTCCTCACAGGGTCATGTTAAAGGAATTATTAATAATTATTATTAGTTAATAATTATTAATAATACTCTAGAGAGTTAGCATGATATAGTGGTTAGACAGGCACGTGGTCAGGAAGAGCTGAGCTCAAGTTCAGATACATACTGGAAGTATAACCCTGAGCAAGTTACTTAATCCCTGCAAATTCTCTAAGATTATAAACTGCAGAGCAGTTCCTATCTGCATTATTAGGAGTTTCCTCATCTAGCATTCCATATACCACTGAAGTCAGAGGTTTGAACCAAAAAAGTCACAGTAATGATATAGTTAGGAAGAGGATATATACATAAAGATGATAAATAGGAATACAAGGTAGCAAATTTTAAGTGCCAATTTGATAGTTCACAAGTTGGAATTTGGAATATACTTCCTTATAGAAAAAATGCTTTAAGTATATTTTGGGTTAAATAAATTCTAATAGGAAATCCTGAGAATCAAACAATGAGGATACTACTCTTTTGAAAATACATAGTACATTAAATATAAATTGCTAGAAAAATGCCTTGTCTACATTTCACTTCCCAGACCATAACCCTTTTCAACTATCTAGATGGTAGTCAAAATTCTTTTTGCGTATGTAGTGGCCACTTTATAATGTAAACTGGCCAAGTTACAGGAACCTGTTCCCCTAACAATACTGATGTCATGGATTAGATTACACTATCTCAGACTGCAGGTTAAAATCCAGTGTAGAAAACAGATTAGGTGGTGGAGGGAGTTTCTATTGCAATAGATAATTGTACGTTTTAAAATGAATGCACAGTACAGACCAAATGTAGCAGATAGTTTGTTTCCATCTGTGCATACTTGGCCTTTAACTTTAGATTTGAAAAATTATTTTTACACTATTTTTACTTAAACAGAGTTGGTTGATTCAAAGAGAATTGATTTGTGTATACCTCTTGATTATTTGTAAGTATTCAGAAAACATCACATTTATTTTAATTACACATTTCTCAAAATATAGTATTTTTTCTACACAACCTGTTCCAAAGAAATGCAACCATACTCACTGAATAATAGAAGCTTTATAGGAAAGGAAAATAAATACTTTATCTTTCTTTATCATACATCCAGGTTCTCTTGGCTAGCAGTTTTGTACCAGTTTATGCAGGCCTGAAAGCAGTGGAATATAAAGGAGAGGTAATGTTTTTACATATTTAAAGATATTCCTCATATTAACCAATTTTTCCTCAAGCATTCAATTGTAGAATTGTCCTGAAGGTATAAAAAATATTCTGTGAATTAGTTCATAAATGGGTGTGCTTACTTAAAGAGAAGAAAATTCAAATCCTAAGAAGGTGGCATTGTACATTTTTGTGTGAAGATTTAAAGAAATGTTAACTTAAAAGATTTTATTTGAAGTTAGTGATTGCCTGAGATAGACATGTTTTTTAAATGCATAAATAGATTGCCTAAAAGCAATTACAAAATTAATGTCTGGATATCATTTTTTCCCATTTTTGTAGTTGCAGTTTGCAAACATCAATGCTTTAAACATCTTAAAGCTTAACTTAGTTGATTCTCATGAAATCAGTATTTTGAGTTTGATCATTAAAGAGGTTATTTTGTATTACTATATTCCATAGGAATAGTTTGTACTTCAAATTCTTTCTGCCTTGACTCTTCCTGGTCATTTGAAAAATATGTGTAATTTGTCATAAGAAGGTGGGTTAGTAAAATATGGATTACTTGCTTCAAATTCATTAGCAATACTGGAGATAAAAAAATCAACACAAATCACATATATTGTTTAATTGTAACATAATATTTATAAAGGAGATATAGAGTACATTTTTGTGCTATCAAGAAATGGTATTTTTGAAAAAATGGGGAGTCCCAGGAGAACTAGCACTTTAGGTGTGAAGGCTTGCCCAAGACTTTTTCAGGGCTGTTCATCTAACTTAGGTGTCCACCTGTCCCCTAACTCTCACCTGTGAACACAAGAAGTCATAGCATCTACATCAGCCACACCAGAGTGAAACCACTTTGGCAAATGGGTTAAACCAGCATGAGCTGCGTTAGGGGTTGTCTGCTTCAAGCATATGAAAACGTTTCCCAGTGGAAGGGGCAAATGAGAACACTTTATTCCAATGGCCATGAAGGCAACTGAAGCAGGCACTGTGGAGTACTTAGAGCTTGGTCAGACATCAAAGACACCAAGGTCATCTACTGCATCCAGAGCCATTGCCAGTCCTCCTGACTTTTGTCTTGCCATGGGACTTTGATGACTCTGGAAGAAAGAGTAAGGCACTTCTGTGCAACTCTGCCTCACTTAAATCCAGTTCACCCAAATCAATACATCACCTATGGTTGAACTGGTTCTATTAATAAAAAATGACAAACAGCAGTTTCTGAAGAAATAGTTTTTTTCAGAGAGTTTCATAATATCCTCTTTATCATGTCATATTGATGGTCTTTTGGGGTTTCTTTGGTTGACTTGACCTAAAAAGTCAATTGGTGAGCCAGAAATTATATTTTTAAGAAACTGACTTTAGTCTGTGTTGTTCATATTTGAGAGTGCTACATAGAAGTCAGATTTCATACTCTGGTGTGAAGAATAAGTTGGTAATGAATGAAATTCACCTAGATTGTGTCATTTCTATTCTTATTTCCTTTTCTGTTTTTTTCTAACTGGATTGCTTTAGTTAAGCAAAGAACAGTGCAAGAATAGAAAAATGTTTAGAAGGGAGTAGTAGGAATGAAAATTGAGGAAAGGGAACAATAAAGCTCAATGATGAAAAACAAGGAAATGAAATTAAGAGGATTCATTGAGGAGACTACAGCAGGGAAGCATGCATCTACAGTTCCACTTGGGTATGAGAAAGTACTTCCTAAGATTGTGCTAAATAATCCCATATTTTACAGTACTGCTGTTTCTGGTCCCCAGTGTATGTTTCTAATCAGGAGACCCCTGCCAAAGGACCTTTCTTATTTTTGTCATCTTCATGTCCCTGCTTTTTTCTAACAATGTTCCCAGTTAGTTGTTTAGATATAATCCAGTCATAAGGCTGTACCATGTATGTTGTATCCCAGGCACAAATTTCTGCCCGAATGTTTGTCCTACTTTTACAAACAGTCCAACTAATCATTCGCTAATTCATGTGATTTCTACCTCCTCAACATATCTTCCATCCATTCCTTTTTCTCCACATCCCAAGTATCCTAATTAAGGCCCACTGTCCTCTTAATTGATCTTTCTGCCTTGGGTTTCTTCCCACTGTAATCCATCTTTTCACACAGCTGCCAAAGTGATTTTCTTAAAACCTAAGTCTTATAATGCCTGCTCATAATTCTTCTAGCATTTAAAGCCCTTCACAACCTGGGAAAAAACCCATCTTTCCAGCCTTACACATTAATTACACTCCTTAACCACTGCGCTCTATGTTCCAGTCAAACTAACCCACTTGTTGTTCTCCCTGTACAACATTGTCTCCTCCTGCCTTTGCACTTACTCTCCTGCATGCCTGGAAATGACTCTCTCTCAGTTTTGTTCTTGGAAGCCCTAAAATCCGTCATAGTTCAACTGCATGGCAGCTGCCTAAGAAGTTTTTTTTTTTTTTTTTTTCTGATTCCCACGTGGTCAGTGCATTCCTGCATTGCGGTTATTTTGTATATATCCTATATTTATCTATGAATAAATAATCACAGTAGGATATAAGCTCCTTGAGAGCAGTAATTGTCTCTTTTGTATTTGTATCCTCTGAACCTAGCAATGACTGGCCTTAGTGACCTCTCATCAAATGTTTATTTGTACATTTTATTGTATTTTAGAACTTTACTTGATTTTATCTCCCAGTGATTGTTACTGTTTGCCCCTAAGATGTTTGACTTCTTAGCCCCTGGATTAACTCCAGGTTGCTGACTCTACACTTCTCACTTATTTTCTCCAACTTGGAGATTGCTATTTGACTATTTCTGGATATTGTAAGTGTCTAAGATCTAATCTAACTAGTCTTTGCCTTTAGAAACACCATGAATGTGTTGACTTCTGGCTCTGTTCCACCAACAGTAAAAGAACTATAGTGCATTTACTCAGGGGAGACTGCAGGTTTGGTTTTATTTTGGTATTTTTGTGTGTGTGTAAGTCATACATGATAATCTATTTATTTTTTTCCTCCAACTATGTAACATCCTTATCTTTCAGAAATTTCTTTGCTTATTTTTGACCTCTAGGGTTATTAGCAATTAACTACTGATCCTAGATCCTTACTCTTACCTAACTTTCTTCTTGTCCTAAATCTCTACATTACAAGTCTGATATTTAAATACTAGCTTTTCTCTTCTTTTGTCCATAATAGATTTTATTGTTTTAGTTTTCAAAATTTATTTTTATGAGATTTTGAGTTCTAAAATTTTCTTCTCCTTCCAAAGCTCCCCTCCTTCCTACCCAAGATAGCAAGATATCTGATACAAATTATACATGTATATAATCATATTAATCATATTTTCACATTAGTCATGTTGTGAAAGAAGAATCAGAACAAAAGGGAAAAATCACCAGGGAGAAAAAACAAAAGTGAAAATAGTATGCTTCCATCAGCATTTAAACTCCTTAGTTATGTCTCTGGATGTGGAGAGCACTTTCCAGCATGAGTCTTTTGGAATTGTCTTGGATTAATGTATAACTGAGAAGAAAGACTAGCTTTTGAGATTTTAGATATTTATGTTTTAGCTCAGAACTACTACTAAATTGTCAGATTTTTTTTTTCTCCTTAGTTCAGGTAAATTGGTTCTCAAAGGTTGTCTTTAACAATAATGTAAAGATTTTTTCACTAATGGGTGTTCTAGAAGGATGTATTAAAGAAGAATAATCTAATAATGTTAACCTTTTTTCTAAATTCTAGACCAAATTTGCTTAGGAAACTTATAAATTTGTATTTTTATCTCTTCCTTTCCAAACTCATGACTTCACTAATTCATATATTCATTGGCCTGTTTTAGAACTACCAGGAAAAAAAAAACCTCATATTTATTTTGTGTTCAGGGTTTAATATTGTACTACTTGTCATTTCCTCAAATCTCAAAAAATAAAATATACAGGGTTAATTTTTTAATTTAGTTAATGAAATCTGTCTAGGAGCCACAGTCATGGAGAAGTATTTTTCTCCCATATTTCTTCCTTACTCTTTTCCCATGTTGCTTGGCTTCAAGTAAAACTATGGCAAAGTTTATCTTTGGAGGCTTTGCTTGTGCCTTTCTTCCTTTTGGTACCTTCGGGTACTTCTCTAAGGCAAAAATATCCCTGCTTCAATTTCTGCCATTTATCAGAACTCTCCTGCTTTTTTCCCATGTAGCTCTTCTTTAGCTATTGCCCTAAAATCTGACAAATCATCTCTACCTAAGTGACTTCATATGTTTTAGCCCTTTAGTTCTATTTCAGTTTTAACAGAGGACACCAATAAATGAGAATTTGAACCTAAAGAAATTTATCTCTGCTAGTGGGTTTTCCAGCACTGGAGTAAGGCTTGTGGAAGAGTCATTTTTAGTGAGGGACTGTTTTGGTTGCTTTCAAATCATGTCATATAAGCAGATATCTGTTCTAATTATTCTTAAATCTGGCCCTACATTCAGAAAATTTGTGACTTTTCTATAATTGCATTGTAATCCCCAAATTACAATATTGTCTACCTTTAGAATCAGTGTTTTCCCCTAAAGTCAGCTGGTCTAGCAGTACATCAGCCACTCAATAAGCATTTACTAAGTGTCTACTATGTGCCATGCATTGTGCTAAACTCTGAGGATATAAAAAGAATCAATCAGATAGCCTCTGTCCTCAAGGAGAGAGTCCTTTGCCTTTATAGTCTAATGGGGGAAGACAAGAAATAGAATATGTTCAAACAAGCTATGTACAAGATAACTAGGAAATAATTTATGGGGAGGGGCAAAAGAATTAAGAGGTTTTAGAAAGGGGTTCCTGTGGAAGATGGAATTTTAGTTGGGACTTGAATGAAGCCAGGAGACAGAGGAGAAGAGAGAGTATTCTAGGAATAGGAGCCAGCCAGAGAAAATATCAGGAGCCAAGAGATGGACCATCTTAGTCATGGAACAGAAAGGAGGCCAGTATCATTGGATCAAAGGGTATATGGCAAGGAATTAAGGGTAAGAAGACTGGAAAGATGGGGCTGAGGGTGAAGAGCTATGTTATAAAAGACTTTGAATGCCAGAGGATTTCGTATTTGATCCTGGAGGTGTGATAGGGAGCCACTAAAGTTTATTGAATGTGGAGCATAGAGGGTAACATGATCAGACTTATGCTTTAGAAAAATCACTTTGTTGGCTGAGTTGGATTGGAGTAGTGAGAGACTTGAGGTAGGCAGACAAACAAATAGCCTATTGCAGTAGTCCAAGTGGGAGGTGATGAGGACCTCTACCAGGGTGTGTCAGTATCAGAAGACAGAAGAGGGTATTTTTGATAGATGTTTCAAAGATGAAATTGACAGGCTTTGGAACAGATTGAATATGTGAAGGGGTGGGGAAGTGAGAGACAGTGTGGGTGAGGATGACCCCTAGGTTACTAGCCTGAGAGATGAAGAAGGTGGTGGTGCCCTCTACATTAAGACTGGAAAATTTGGACAGTGGAGGTGGGTGGGATGCTTTGGAGTATAAAAAGAAAGTTCAGTTTTCATTATGTTGAGTTTAAGATGTCTACAGGATAACCAGCTCAAAAACTCTGAAGGGCAGTTGGAGATGTAAGAATAGAGGTCAACAAGAGGTTAGGGCAGATAAGTTGATTTGAGAATGATCAGCATAGAGATGGTATTGCAATCCATGTGACCTCATGAGAGACCACCAAGTAAAATAGTATAGGGAAGACCCAGGACAGGGCCATCAGGCACTTCTATGGTTAGAGCACATAACCTGGATAAAGATCTAGCAAAGGAAACTGAGGAGTAGTCAGGTAGATAGGAAAAGAACCAGGAGAGAATAATATCTTAAAACAAAAGAAAGAAACCTAGAGAGAAAAATGTATGAAGGAGGAGAGGGTGATCAGAAGTGGCAGATAGGTCAGTAAGGATGAGGACTGAGAATAGGTCATTAGATTCGTCAATTAAGAGATCATTGCTAACTTCAGACAGAGCAGGTTCAGTGGAATGATGAAGTTAGAAGCTGGTTTATATGTGATTAAAAAAAAAAAGTGAGAGGGTTGAAAGAGTAGGAATCTATGGCCTTTTTGAGGAGTTTAGCCACAAAAGGAAGAAAAGGTATAAGACAATAGTTAGCAGGTTTGAAAGAATCAAGTGAAGATTGGAGGGAGGAAGGAGGTTTATAGGTAGTAGAGAAGAAAGTGAAGATAAGTGAGAATGGGAATGATAAGAGGGTAATTTGTTGAAGGAGACAGGATGGATCAAGATCACTTATTGTAATGCCAATCATGGCAGCACACCTGAGGACTGCTGCTGTGAATGATTTGAAGGATCTAATCATATAGTATAATGGACTGTTTATGCAGCAATAAACTAAACATGTTCAATAAAGCATAACATTCATAGCAATATCTTTAAGCAAAATATAAAATACATATATGTATTCTTAACACTCAGTATGTTACATGGTGCATAGCCTATACATGGCATCCCCAAAGTCAGGGGGTCCCAGGCTAGGATCTTCCATAGTACGATGTATGTTAAGGGGTAGCAGAAAATACTGCACCATCCACCCCTAGGTCACTATAAGAACAATTTTCTTAATCAATACACAGTATCCATATAAAGTCCTCTCTCATCTTAACTCAAGGCTGATTTCCAACTGCGTAGCTCCTCCTCTTTGGGCCAACTGCTCCCAGCTCTTGCCTAGTTTCAGACACAGGCAGCTCTCTGCTCTTGTTCCTTGTCTCACCTTATGAGACCTGTTCCACTCCAAACTCTTCCTACTTTTGCTGGACAGCAGGCTTCAGGGACTCCTACCCACAGCTTCTGTTTCTAGGAAAACGAGGCTTAACAAGGCTATAACAATATTTATACACATTACCAGTGCCATCGTTTCAGTCCATTCATAAAGACCAACAGACAGGTCTGAGAAAATAACACAGGGCAATAGACAGGACTTCTGTCTGAGGAATTAACACAAACCAACAGACAGAGAACTGACATTATAAACTTTCTTTCTGTTAGGCCTCCCCACAAGCAAGTTTCCCTAGCCTACTCACTCTCTCAGCTCTGCTACTGCTCTTCTCTCTCTCCAAGCAATACAATATATATGTATATATGCAGTTTCCAATCAAAAGTTCTTGATTGATTAAGTCAAAGGCACTTGATTGGCTAAAACTTAATGCAGTACAGCAGCAAAATATCCTGCTTTGCTTGCTGTTACTCTTACACAGGGAACTTTGATAAGGAGTAGGACTACCTCTTCATATGAGACCAGGAGGAGATAGGGATAGAAGGAATCAGAGTGATACAAGATAAAAAAGAGGGATAAGAAGCCTGTGGAGAATGGCCTCAACTTTTTTCTATACAAAATATAAGGCCAAGTTCTCAGTTGAGAGATTGGTGGAAGAAGAAGCCATAGGAGGTTTGAGGAGGGATAAAAAGTTCTATAAAAGCTGCTCTGGTGAGTGGGAGAATGAGTTGATAAGGGAGATGTAGAAAGATTGCCTAGGAGCTTTGAGGACTCAGTTAAGGTTGTGCAATATAAATTGGTAGTAGACCCAATTAGAATAGTTGTATGATTTTTTTTTTTCCAGTTGGTGATTAGGAGTGAAGCTAAGTGGATGGTGAGAGTGATCCCAATTGGCAATGTCACAGGGACTCAAGAAGAGATAATAGTATAGAGTTCAGTGTCCTAGTTATTTATTTCCTCTTGATAAATCTCCCTGATATGGATATTCTCAAATTACTGCATGAAATCAGCTATGATATGTATTTTGAAATACATTGTCATCAATAACATTTCTGTAATCATTGTCATACCATTAAATGCTATTCTAAGGTTTGCAAAGTGCTTTATAAAACATTATCTCGTGATTCTCATCAGCACTTACTTCCCTGAGGTAAATACTGTAGTTATTATTGTCATTTACAGATGAAGAAGCAGGCTGAAAGAGGTTAAATAATTAGCCCATAGCCACATAATAAGTATCAGAAGGAAGATTTGAACCCAAGAGTTTCTTGACTCAAAGACAATACTCTTTCCACTCTTGCACGCTTCCTCTTATCTTATAATTTCTTTAATATTTCAGAAAGTTCTGTGGTTTAATCTAGATGCATGTGTTCTCTTCTAATGCAAATTGTAACCCCTTTTTATCTTAGATGATTTTATGAGTTGCTGTGGCCAACAAGTTTATAAATGGGTTGCTGACTTTCTGGTGATGAGCCTATCCAGACTTACCTAAGCTGCTTCTTGGATGACTTGTTAAACTAACTTTACTGTCATGATCTTCAGAAAGTCACTGTTAACTTCACATCACACAGCACCAGATAACGTAGAACTCTGGTAGTGAATATAAGTCTACACAGCTTATCTTACCCTGGAAATTATTATCCTATCAGTGTAACTTACTTTGTCAGGTATATTTCCTTCACAAGAAAGTTACTTGAAGCCCATCTAGGGCTTTTTCTGTACTGCTTTTGACTGGTAACTCTGTTAACTGTCTATTTCATGACACATTTTCTTTATATGAAGAAGGGCTGTGAGTATAGAAGTGAAATCTTTGGATAATATCTGTAAGATTTTTATCTCAAAGACACAGGATTAAAAAAGGCCAGAAGCCATACATGAACAAGAAAAGCAGATCATCGTACTTGCTATCCACTCTGCTCCTTGATAGCATTTCAAAGCCAAATTTTCAAAGAAGTGTTACTAGAACGACTTTAAAAGGCTGCAGTGCAATACCAGCATACTAACCTTAGAGCACTGACGATTGTAGATATGATTTTATAGTAAACACTTTTAACCTTGTATATTTTAACAAGTATAAATTGTAAACTTATTAATTTTGCAACAAGAATTTATAGATGAATTATGAGGATTTTTTATGGTTGTTACTTAATTGTTTCTCTTTTGTGTCTGACTTTTCATGACCCCTTGTGGGTTTTCTCAGCGAAGATACTAGAGTTATTTACCATTTCCTTCTCCAGCTCATTTTACAGATGAGGAAACAGAGCCAAACAGGGTTAAAATAATTTGTTCAGAGTCACACAGCTAGTAAGTGTATAAGGCTGGTTTTGAACTCAGATAGGAGTTATCCTGACTCCAGGCCAGCACTTTATTCGCGGTACCACCTAACTAACCGATAAATTGTGAGGATACTACTTAACAAACAATAAAAAAGAAATGAAATATTATGCCACCTCATTTACATATGCTTTATAGTTAGCAATATACTTCATTCATAAAATCACCATGAATCAGATAAAGCGCATTGTGGTAGTCTGCATACCATTCCTCAATTTTGGGAGAATCTCAGGAGTTATATTCATTAAGTATAGGTAGGTCAGGGATAGACTTATTAGTGTATATGACTAGTAGAGAAGTAATCAGTGAATCTTTGCTTGAAATATTTGCTTGGATATTACTGAACCAAGTGTCAGTAGGGACATAAGATGTAAGAAGACAGGAAAGGTGTAAAACCCATATAAAATTTCATGCCGTCTTGGGGAAGAAGGGAGGAGAGAAGAAGAGAAAATTTAAGACATATGGAAGTGATTGTTGAAAACTGAAAACAAATTAATAAAACAAAAAAAAGATAGGAAGGACAGGATACTAGGTTGTGAAGGACTTGGAATACTAGTGGATTTGGTATTTGAATTTGGAGGTGATAGCAAGCCACTATCATGTGAATATATGTGTATGTATGCATATATACATATATTTATTTAAAATTAATTAGTTACATTTTTTAGTTCCAAATTGTCTCCCTTCATTCCTCTCAACCCTATATTAGAAAAGGCCAACATTTGACATAGATATATGTGTGGAACTACACAATACATGTATCCATATATCAGTTCTTTCTCTGGACATAGATAACATTTTCTTTTATAAGTTCTTCATAGAGTATTTGAATATTCATATTATTCAGAGTAGTGTAGTCATTCACATTTACTCTTTGAATATTATTGTTACTATGTACAACATTCTTGTAGTTCTGCACATTTAATTCAACATTATTTCATTCAAGTCTTTTCGTGTTGTTCAAAAATCAACCTGCTCATTATTTCTTGCAGCGCAGTAGTATTGCATCATCATCATCATAATAATGATTTAGAGGTTTTTTTTTTTTGTATGACTACATATAGCTTTAATAGTTTCTTCCAAAATCTCCCTGTTCCTATCCTTTGACCATTTATCAATAAGGGAATGAGTCATAGTCTTATAAATTTGACTCAGTTCTCTATATATTTGAGATGTGAGACCTTGAACCAAGAAACTGTCTATAAATTCCTACCCTCTCCCCAGTTTTCTGCTTACTTTCTAATCTTGGCTACATTAGTTTTATTTGTACAAAATGTTTTAATTTAATGTAATCACAATTATCCATTTTACATCCCTCAGTGCTTTCTATCTTTTGTTTGTTCATAAATCCTTCTATCCATAGATCTGATAGGTAATAAGTTCCATATTCTTCTAATACTCTCTTTATGTCTAGGTTGTGTATCCATTACCTTGCCTTGGCAAATGGTGTATGATATTAGTTTATACCTAGTTTCTGCCAGGCTGCTGAGGAATTTTTGCCAAATAGTGAGTTTTTATCACAAAAGTTTAGATCTTTACATTTATCAAACACTAGGTAACTCTGCCTTCTCTATCTCACTGATCTCTCATTCTATTTCTTAGCTAGTATCAGATAGTTTGAAAAATACCACCTTATATAATATAAGATCTGGTATTGCTAAACCTTCCTTTACCTTTTTTTCCACTAATTCCTTTGAAATTCTTGACCTTTTGTTCTTCCAAATGAAATTTATTATCATTTTTTTAGCTCAATAAAATATTTTTTGGTAGTTTAATTGGGATGGCACTGAATAAATAGATTAGATAGAATTATCATTTTTACTACATTGGCTTGCCCACCTGTTAACAATTGATATTTTTTCCAGTTATTTAAATTTTGACTTTATTTGTATAAAAAGTGTTTTATAATTATGTTCATATAGTTCCTGAGTTTGTCTTGGCATGTATACTCCCAACTTTTTAATATTGTCTATGGGTATTTTAAATGAAGTATCTCTTACTATCTTTCTTGAAGCTCTTTGTTGGTTATATATAGAAAAGATGAAAAATTTATGTGCATTTATTTTATATCCTGACACCTTACCAAAATTATTTTTTCAACCAGTTTTTAGTTGAATCTCTAGGATTTTACCATCATATAACCTGCAAAAAGATATTTTTTTTCCCTCACTGCCCATTCTGATGCCTTCAATTTCTTTTTCTTCTCTTATTACCATTGTTAGCATTTCTGGTACAGCAGTGAATAATCTATTGATATAATCATATGACTTTTCTTGATTCTGTTATTGATATAATCAATTACGCTAACAATCTTCCTTATATGGAGTCAGTCCTGCATTCCTGCAATAAATCAGATTTTGTCACAATCATTGTGATATGTTACTATAGTCTTCTAGCTAGTGTTTTATTTAGAATTTTTGCATCAAGATTCATTGAACTTGGTCTATTATTTTTTTTTTTCTGTTTTTGCTTTCCTGATTTAGGTAACAATACCATTTTTTTTTTCGTGAAAGGAGTTTGATTAGACTCCTTTGCCTATTAGTCTAAATAATTTATTTAATGTTAGAATAGTTGAGCTTTAAATGTTTGGTAGAATTCATATGTAAATCCATCTGATCCTTATGCATTCTTCTTAAGAAGCTCCTTTATGGCCTGTTCAATTTCTTTTTCTAAAATAGATTTATTTAGATATTCTATCTCCTCTTCTGTAACTTTATATTTTTGTAAGCATTCTTCCATTTCATCTAAATTGTTAAATTTATTAGCATGTATTTGGGCAAAACAACTCCTAAGAAGTGCTTTAATTTCTTTTCCTTTAGTAGTGTATTATCCTTTTAATTTTTGATACTAGTGATTTGATTTTCTCTCTTTTTCAAAAAAAATCATATTACTAATGGCTTATTTTTAAATTTTTTTTAATAAAACCAATTCCTAGTTTTATTGATTATTTCAAGGGTTTTCTTACATTCAGTTTTATTAATCGCATTTTTAATTTTCAGGATTTCCAATTCACCATTTAATTAAAGATTTTCAATTTGCTCTTTTTCTAGTTTTTTTTTTGGTATACCCAATTCATTGATCTGCGTTTTACTGATGTAAGAACTTAGAGATTGCTGCTGATTGCTGCTTTTAATTTAATTTAAATTTAGTGTGTATATATTTAGTATTGATATTACCTCATTTTATCTGTGCTACCTTTTAACATAATGTAGTTTCCCTTTAGATTTATTTTAGCTTTAACTTTGTCTGAGATCATGACTGCTGTCCCCTACTTTTTTTTTCACATCAGCTGAGGCAAAACAAATTCTACACCAGACCTTTACTTTTACTTTATGTGTCTCTCATCTTTAAATGTGTTTCTTCTGAGCAACATGTTTTTCTGGTTTTTGAACCATTCTCCTATCCATTTCCATTTTATAGGTGAGTTTATCCAACTAACACTCAGTTATAATTACTAGTTGTTATTTCCCTCCATCCTGTTTTTCCCCGCTGTTTATCTCTCATCTTATTCCCTTGACCTCCTATTTCTTAATCTTCTAAGAGTCCCTCCCTTATGCTATTCCTCTTGCCCCTCCTATTTCTCTGTAAGTTAAGAAGACTTTTATATCCAACTGGATGTATATGTTATTCTCTTTTTAACTGAATTCTGATGAGAGTAAGGTTCCCACACTGCCCATCCTTCCCTGATAATAATTCTCCCCTCCCCTGTAAAAATTCTCCCCTCCTCTGTAAAAATTCTTCCACTCATGAGATGATTTACTTCATTTTACCTTGCCCTACCTAATTTTATTTTTTAGGATTATCCCATCATAATTAACTCACTTCAAACCCTTGATGGATGTATACTCTTTCTAACTACCTTAGTAATGATAACACTGTTGTTCAGTTGTTGAGGTCACTTGTTTTTTCAGTGGGTTATTTTATGTTCTCTTCCATTTTTTCATTCTTTTTTTTTTGTTTTGTTTCATTATTTCTTGATGTCTCATAAAATCATTAGCTTCCCCATGGCTAATTCTAATTTTTAATGAGAAATTTTCTTCAATAAATTTTTGGATCTCTTTTTCCAATTCGTTGACTTTATTTTCATGACTTTCTTGATTTTCTTGCATTACTGTTGTTTCTTTTCCCAATTTTTCCTCTACCTCTCTTCTTTGATTTTAAAAGTCTTTTATAAGCCCTTCTAAGAATACTTTTGGCTTGTGACCATTTTACATTGTTCATTGAAGCTTTAAACGTAGCTGTTTTAACTTCATTGTCTTCTTCTGTGTTTGAATCCTGACTTTCTCTATAACCATAATAACTATTTATGGTCAATTTATTCTTTCTATGTTGTTTACTCATTTTTCCTCATTTTTAATGTCTTATTTCTTGACTGTTAACTTTATGTTTTATATGGGAGCTCTGTTCCCAGGGTGTGGGGGGTAACATTGTAGGTTTTTGTAATGTTTTCAGAGCTCCGTTTGGGGGTCTTTGACTTTTTTGGTTCTTCCATTTGCTATGATCCAAGGCCAAGTGCGGTCATCACTGTTCCTCTGTTTTATTCCTCAGTGTATGAGTGACCTCTCAGGTACCCTTCTCTGCCCCTGAGTTGCAACCAGGGCTCATAGCACAGTTGCCACTGCAAACATTCTCACTCCAAGCCTAGAAATCCAGAATGCAGCTCACCCCTCTGTCCTGGAACTAGAATCAGGGATTCTGCTTCTTTGGCAGGTGAGCACAACTGGCAAGACCCCACCCTTCTGCAACCCCAATCACTACTGTGTCCTTCTTGTCCAAAGTCACAACCTGGACCATTAAATGCTAGTGGAGGCCCCCCAATCTTCCCTGATCAGCCACTGAACCCCCACCTGAAGCCCTTGATACAGTCATTACACAGCTGCTCCTACCACCCCAGTAGATCAGATCTTTCCTAGCATCTTCCCAAATTGTCTTGGACTGGAGAACTGTTTTACCTCAAACTTTCAATTCTGTGATTCTAAAATTCACTTTGAGGCATTTTTTAAAGTTATTTCAGGGGAAATTTGGGAAAACCAGGTAATTTCTTTCCTTATTCTGCCATCTTCACACAATCTTCCATCTTGCTAATACACGTTTAAGTTTGTCATTCCCTTCCATGCTCTCCAAATGCACTCCATGTTATTTTATTCATCCTAGTTATTTATACGTGTGTCTGTCTGGCAGTCCATAAGAAAGGGAGATGGCAACCACCTTATTGACCTAGGGACCATGTATGCCCTAATGAGAGCTAGGGATACAAGTACAAAGAATAAAACAGTTTTTATTTTCAAAGAGCTTACATTTTAATGGGAGAAAGTATTTATCTTACATCACAAGTGTCTGCTAGTGTTTTTGTTGAACGTAAAGATTATTTCTATTAAGTGGTTATCATGAAAATCAAGCCTTTTCTGAATTCCCTGATCTTTATCAAAACATTTTCTAAAATTTAAGGGAATGGCATTAAGATAGCCTTTATTTCTTCATTTATTCATTCAACTAACATCTTACTGCCTTATAATTCAAGGGGAATGCTAAATGTTTTGAAACAGTTATGCTTCAAGGACTGAAAATTACTTGCTCACATTCCTTAAGCTGTATTGCAATAAACATGCATTTTTCCTTTAGGTTTCTGTACCAATATGTGCTGGAAAGGTTGCATCCCTTGGTGTCTTTTGAAAGACAGTTGTTTCATTCGTTCAGCAAGAATTTATTGAGTACCTCTTGAAGTACTCAGTAAAGAAGTGCTCTCCTGCAGGCATTCATGGTCCTAAACTTCTCAGCTCCTGCCTGGCTGCCTCTTAAGTGTGATTTTGCAGTATCTTCTACCAACATAACTTGACTCCATTCTTCCATTTTAATTCTTTACTTCTTTCTTCTCCAGGAAGAACAATCCCTGTAATTAATTACTTTGCCCTCTTCTAATAAATTACCACTGATTTGTTCTAATTTCTGGCTGCTATTTCTAGATCAGGGTTGAGAAACCTATGGTCTTGAGGTCACATTGTAACTTCCCAGAAACTTAAGTAGGGCCTTTTGATTGAATCCAAATTTTACAGAACAAAATTTTTTTTTTAATTTTAATTTCTTTTTCTAAAATTTTTTTAAATTAATTTATTTAACTTTTAACATTCCTTTTCACAAAATTTTGGATTCCAAATTTTCCCCCCATTTGTCCCCTCCCCTCACCCCAGAACACCGAGCATTCTAATTGCCCCTGTCACCAATCTACCCTCTCTTCTATCATCCCTCCCTTCCCTTGTCCCCATCTTCTCTTTTGTCCTGTAGGGCCAGGTAACTTTCTATACCCCATTGCCTGTATTTCTTATTTCCTAGTTGTATGCAAGAACAATACTCAACAGTTGTTCCTAAAACTGTGAGTTCCAACCTCTCTTCATCCCTCCCTCCCCACCCATTCCCTTTGGAAGGCAAGCAATTCAATATAGGCCATATTTGTGTAGTTTAGCAAATGACTTCCATAATAGTCGTGTTTTGTAAGACTAACTATATTTCCCTCCATCCTATCCTGCCCCCCATTGCTTCTATTCTCTCTTTGGATTCTGTCCCTCCCCAATGTTGACTTCAAATTGCTCCCTCCTCCCATTGCCCTCCCTTCCATCATCTCCCCCACCCTGCTTAACCCCTTCTCCCCCACTTTCCTGTATTGTAAGATAGGTTTTCATACCAAAATGAGTGTGCATTTTATTCCTTCCTTTAGTGGAATGTGATGAGAGTAAGCTTCATGTTTTTCTCTCACCTCCCCTCTTTTTCCCTCCACTAAAAAGGCTTATGCTTGCCTCTTTTATGAGAGATAATTTGCCCCATTCCATTTCTCCCTTTCTCCTCCCAATATATTTCTCTCTCACCACTTTCATTTTTTTAAGATATGATCCCATCCTATTCAATTCACTCTGTGTGTGTGTGTGTGTGTGTGTGTGTGTGTGTGTGTGTAATCCCACCCACTACCCAGATACTGAAAAGTTTCAAGAGTTACAAATATTGCCTTTCCATGTAGGAATGTAGACAGTTCAACTTTAGTAAGTCCCTTATGACTTCTCTTTGCTGTTTACCTTTTCATGCTTCTCTTCATTCTTGTGTTTGAAAGTCAAATTTTCTTTTCAGCTCTGGTCTTTTCATCAAGAATGCTTGAAAGTCCTCAATTTCATTGAAAGACCATTTTTTGCCCTGTTTTGCTGGGTAGGTGATTCTTGGTTTTAGTCCTAGTTCCTTTGACTTCTGGAATATCCTATTCCATGCCCTTCAATCCCTTAATGTAGAAGCTGCTAGATCTTGTGTTATCCTGATTGTATTCCCACAATACTTGAATTGTTTCTTTCTAGCTGCTTGCAATATTTTCTCCTTGACCAGGGAACTCTGGAATTTGGCCACAATGTTCCTGGGAGTTTCTCTTTTTGGATCTCTTTCAGGCGGTGATCTGTGGATTCCTTGAAAACTTATTTTGCCCTCTGATTCTAGAATATCATGGCAGTTTTCCTTGATAATTTCATGAAAGATGATGTCTAGACTCTTTTTTTGATCATGGCTTTCAGGTAGTCCCATAATTTTTAAATTGTCTCTCCTGGACCTCTTTTCCAGGTCAGTTGTTTTTCCAATGAAATATTTCACGTTATCTTCTATTTTTGAATTCTTTTGGTTTTGTTTTATGATTTCTTGGTTTCTCATAAAGTCATTAGCCTCCATCTCTTCCATTCTAATTTTGAAAGAACTATTTTCTTCAGTGAGCTTTTGAACCTCCTTTTCCATTTGGCTAATTCTGCTTTTTAAAGCATTCTTCTCCTCATTGGCTTTTTGACCCTTTTTTGCCAATTGAGTTAGCCTATTTTTCAAGGTGTTATTTTCTTCAGCATTTTTTTGGGCCTCCTTTAGCAAGGTGTTGACCTGCTTTTCATGCTTTTCTTGTATCTCTCTCATTTCTCTTCTCAGTTTTTCCTCCATCTCTCTTACTTGATTTTCAAAATCCTTTTTGAGCTCTTCCATGGCCTGAGCCCACTGAATATTTATTTTGGATGTTTGGGATACAGAAGCCTTGACTTCTATGTCTTTCCCTGATGGTAAGCATTTTTCTTCCTCATCTGAAAGGATGGGAGGAGATATCTGTTCACCAAGAAAGTAACCTTCTATGGTCTTATTTTTTTTCCCTTTTCTGGGCATTTTCCCAGCCAGTGACTTGACTTCTGAGCCTCCTCTTCACACCCACCTGGCCTCCAGATCCGCCCAGTCAGTGCTTGGGGTCTGAGATTCAAATGCTGCTTCCCAGCCTCAGGGCTTTTGGCGGGGGCAGGGCTGCTATTCAGTGTGAGATTAAGTTTAGGTGCTCAGATGGGGGCAGGGCCACCACTTGGGGCTCAGTTCCCTCAGGGGGTTTATGTGGAGACCTTCAACAATGGATCCAAGCTTCTTCCTGCTTTGGGAGCCCCTGTCTGCCGCTGTGCCTCCACTGCTGCCTCCCGAGGGGGCCCGAGCCACAGGGACACCCCACTCCCTTCTCGGCCACCCAAAAAGACTCTCTCACCGACCTTTGTCACCTGTGGGTGCCGGAGATTCCATCCCTGAAGCCTGCTGGGATCTGCTCCTCTCAGTACCCCATAGCCAAGGCAGGGCTGGGCTCCTTTCCTGGTCTGGTGCACGAGGGACTCTTCAGGTCAGTTTTTCAGAGCTCTCTGGAACAGATATCTCCTCCACTCCGTTGTTCTGTGGCTTCTGCTGCTCCAGAATTTGTTGGGAGTTCTTCTTTACAGATAATTTATGTGCTGTGGGCTTAGAGCTAGCATGTGTGTGTCTTTTTACTCCACCATCTTGGCTCGTCCCCCCAGAACAAATCTTTTAATAAAAGGTATCTAGACCATAAAAAGGAATCTAGAATCCAGACCATCCCATCTACATTCTGTTGTCATCTTCATTTACCCCCCAGCTCAAACCTTGGACTCTGACCCAAGAACTGACTGACTGACTGACTGGACCCTGATGAGTGAATTTTTGCCTTATCTTTGCTGGAAGCAGATCTCACTTTCTATTATAAGAAACTGTGATTTTGCATGTTCTCCCTCCTCCCATCATGTTTATGTGTTATTTTCACTGTTTGATTTCATTGAATTTAAACTTCTTGTGGTCAGGGACTGTTTTTGCTTTTGCTTGCTTCTATTTGTATACCTAGCACTTAAACTCAGTACCTGGCACATAATAAATGCTTTATCGCAATAGCATATATTAAGTTCTTACTATGTAAGCCAGGCACTGTACTAATGACTCTGAATACAGAAGTCACAGACAACACATGAAGGCCAGTAGGCAACACAGAAAAAGTTTAGAAGCTCAGAAATTATAAAGTAATGCATAGTATTGTGTAATATCAACAAATTTTATTGTTGAGTAAATAATAATTCCGACTTCTCTGATATGAAGAGAGAGCCAAAAAATTTTACAATGTTTTTCCAGATTTCTCAGGGCAGGGGGGGCTTTGCCCCACCCCTAACACCCAAGTTATGGAAGGGATAACTTTACCTACTCCCTACCTATTTTAATGTCAGGGACCACTTGCAAACAGTTTTATGTATACTACATTTACAGTGCTAAATAGAAGGTATTCCTATAGAGAAGGTGCTTTGAAGGAAAAGAGAAGAGATTGGGAAAGACCATGTGCATTGAATAGGAAGAAAGCCAGTATCACTAGATTGTAGAATATGTGGTAGGGACTAAAGTGTCAAAAGACTGGAAAAGTAGGAAGAGCTTCAGAGACTGGAGGGTTTTATATGTGATTCTGGAGGTAAGAGGGAGCCACTAAAATTTATTGAGTAGGGGCATGATATTCCCAGACCTGCATTTTTAGTGAGGAGAGACTTGAGGCAAGGAGACGACCAGAAGGCTATTACAGTAGTCCAGTAATGAGGTAATAAGGACCTGCCCCAGAGTGACAGCTGTATGAGTGGAGAGAGAGATCCATGTAAAGTAGAAATAACAAGATGTGGCAACAGATTGGTTATGTGAAGTGAGGAATTGAATATGACACATAGGTTGTGAGTCTGGATAGATGGTGGGAATTTTGACAGTAATAAGGAAGTTGGAAAGAGGGAAAGAGGACTTGAGAGGAAAAATAATGAGTTCTATTTTGGACAAGAAGGATAAAGATTAAGAAAAAAACATTAGATTGAGAAAAAGCCATTTTAAGATCATGGTAACTTTAGGCAGAGTGGTTTCAATTGAATGATGTGGTGGGAAGCTAAACTGTAGGGGTTTGAGGAGAGGAGAGGAGGTGGAGTACCAAATGTAGACAGCTTTCTAAAGCAGTTTTGTCGAGGAGACATATAGGCTGTTAGCTAGCAGGGATAATTTGATCAAGAGAGGATCATTTCTTTTTTTAAGAACAAGAGACATAGATGTACGTGTAGGTAACAGAAAAGCAGCTAGTAGTTATGGAGAGATTGAAAATTAGAGAGAGAGAGGGGAAATTGTAGTGAGGACACCCTACTAGAGAATATAGGACTTGATGGGATCAAAGGTAGATCTAAAAGGGTTTGCCTTGCCAATTTGAAGTTACTGCCTCTTCCTGTTAGAAAGGGATGAAGGAGGAGATGGTAGAGAAATCAATTTGTGTTATATGATTTATGTGAGATGAAAAGCAGTAGAGTTAAAGGAGCTCTTGATGAGTGGCTTTGTTTTTTTGTTTTTTTTTTCGTTAAGTATGAATTGAAGTCCTCAGCTGAGAGGGTGTGAGGAGGGAATGCCATGGGAAACTAATTGAGGAATAGAAATTTTTGAAATAGATGCTTTGGTGAGTCAGTAAACTGATTAGGGAGGCTTGAAAGGATTACCTTCTTGTAGTAGGAGTCTAGTTGAGTTTATGTGAAATAAATTTGTAATGGACCCTATCAATATGATTTTTTCCAAATCCTTCAGCAACCTCTGAATAGTAGCAAAGGTAGAACATAGTGAGAGGAAGCCAAGAATGATCCAGTCTTAATATGAGAATAAGATCCTGATCTGAGGATGGATTTCAGGGAATCTCTTAACTTGGATGGGAAAAAATTACATTTTTATTTTTGTTAACCTCCTAACTCATGGTGTTTTTAATGTGGGGTCTTTGAACTTCTTGCTGTTATTAATGACTTATTGATAATTGACTATTTCAATACAATTGAAGTTTCCTTTGTAATTCTATGTATTTTATTTCATGCATTTATTATGCAAATGGGTCCATAAGTTTCATTAAAATGCCAAAGGAGTCCATGACTCAAAAATGATTAAGGCCGTAAACTCTAGCTGAAATTTAACATGTTCTTCAAGCATAAATATAGACAATAAAATGCTATAGACTTTACCATATTGACAGTGGAATCCATGACAAGGACGGTTAAAAATCCCTATCTTAGACATTCACCTGCTGCTGCTTCTTTGTGAGAATGGGTGGTCTAGGAACTTTCAGGGGGAAGGATGGGGAGAGGGACATAAAAACTGGCAAATACTGTTTATTTAATATTTTAGAAATTTTGAGAAAAATTCCTTGGATCTATTTTCTGGTCTTTTTTTAAAATTTATTTATTTATTTTTAGTTTTCAGCATTCATTTCCACAAGATTTTGAGTTCCACATTTTCTCCCCATCTCTCCCCTCCCCTCATCCCAAGATACTATGCATTCTGTTTACCCCTTCCCCCAATCTGCCCTCCCTTCTATCACATCCCTCCCTTCCATTATCCCCATCTCCTCTATTTTCTTGTAGGGCAAGGTAGATTTCTGTACCGTATTTCCTGTATTTCTTATTTCGCAGTTGCATGTAAAAACAAATTTTAACATTCCTTTTTAAAACTTTAAGTTCCAATTTCTCTCCCTTCCTCCCTCCCCACCCATCCCCACTGAGAAGGCAAACAATTCAGTATAAGTTATACATGTGTAGTTATTGCAAAGGACTTCCATAAAAGTCATGTTGTGAAACATTAACTATATTTCCCTCTATCTTATTCTGCTCCCCATTTCTTCTATTCTCTCTTTTGACTTTTTCCCTCCCCAAAAGTAACTTCTAATTACTCCCTCCTCCCATTTGTCCTCCCTTCTGTCATCCCCCCTAATCCCACTTATACCCATATTATAATATGCATGTTATTCCCTTCTTAGGCCACATGTGATGAGTGTAAGCTTCACTTTTTCCTTTTCATCTCCCCCCTTTTCCCCTCCATTGAAAAAACTTTTTCTTGCCTCTTTTATGAGAGATAATTTGCCCCATTCCATTTCCCCCTTTCCCTTCCCAATATATTCTTCTCTCACCCCTTAATTTTATTTTTTTAGATATGATCCCTTCCTATTCGTCTCACCCTGTGCCCTCTGTCTATAGGTATATAATCTCTTCAGCTACCCAAATTCTGAGAAAAGTCTCAAGAGTAACAAATATTATCTTTCCATGTAGGAATGTAGACACTTCAATTTTAGTAAGTCCCTTAGGATTTCTCTTTCCTGTTTACCTTTCCATGCTTCTCTTGATTCTTGTGTTGGAAAGTCAAATTTTCTATTCAGATCTGGTCTTTCCATCAAGAATTCTTGAAAGTCCTCTATTTCATTAAATGATCATTTTTTCCCCTTAAGTATTATACTCAATTTTGCTGGGTAGGTGATTCTTGGTTTTAATCCTAGCTCTTTTGACTTCTGGAATATCATATTCCAAACTCTTCAGTCCCTAAATGTAGAAGCTGCTAAATCTTGTATTATCCTGATTGTATTTCCACAATACTTGAATTGTTTCTTTCTGACTGCTTACAATATTTTCTCCTTGACCTGGAAACTCTGGAATTTGGCTACAATATTCCTAGGAGATTTTTTTTTCAGATCTCTTTCAGGAGGTGATTGGTATATTCTTTCAATATTTATTTTACGCTCTGGTTCTAGAATATCATGGCAGTTTTCCGTGATAACTTCATGAAAGATGATGTCTGAGCTCTTTTTGTGATCATGGCTTTCAGGTGGTCCCATAATTTTTAAATTGTCTCTCCTGGATCTGTTTTCCAGGTCAGTTGTTTTTCCAATGAGATATTTCACATTGTCTTCTATTTTTTCATTCTTTTGGTTTTGTTTTATAATTTCTTGATTTTTCATAAACTCATTAGCTTCCATCTGCTCCATTCTAATCTTTAAGAAATTATTTTCTTCAGTGAGTTTTTGGATCTCCTTTTCCATCTGGACAATTCTGCTTTTTAGGGCATTCTTCTTGTTATTGGCTTTTTGAATCTCTTTTGCCATTTTGGTTAGTCTATTTTTAAAGGTGTTGTTTTCTTCAGCATTTTTTGGGTCTCCTTTAGCAAACAGTTGATTTGTTTTTCATAATTTTCTTGCATCGCTCTTCTCAGTTTTTGCTCTGCTTCTCTTACTTGATTTTCAAACTCCTTTTTGAGCTTTTCCGTGGCTTGAGAACAATTCATATTTTTATTGGAACCTTTGAATGAAGGAGCTTTGACTTTGTTCTCTTCTTTTTGCATGCTTTGGTCTTCCTTGCCATCAAAATGAGATTCTACAGTCTGATTCTTTTTCTGGTTTTTGCTCATTTCCCCAGCCATTTACTTGACTTTTGAGCTCTTTATCAAGGTAGTTCTCTGCTTCCAGTGGGTCTGGGGGTGTACTGTCAGTCCTACAATCCCCCTTCATGATCCCCCTACAATCTGTGGGCCTAGAGCTCTAGAAACAGTGGCTGCAGCTGCCCCTGCTGCTGCTGTGGCTTCTGGGTTCCTGCACCCCCTTTCCCCCTCAGCCACCCTGGGGCTGAGGGCAGACCACTCCACTCTCCTGCACTGGTCCCACAGGCAAAAACACTGACCTTCCAATTTATCCTCAGCATTTTGGGGTCATGAAGTCTGGAAACCACCACAGGTACAAGAGATTCACTCTCCCCAAGGCCTGCTCATATCCCCTTTGTATACTCGCAGCCCACACTGACCTGTGCTCTGCTCCCAGCGTGGCATGATAGACACTTTCCAGAGACTTTCTAGGCTGTCTTGGGCTGTAGATTTGCTTCACTCTGTCATTCTGTGGGTTCTGCAGCTACAGAATTTGTTTAGAGGCATTTTTTACAGGTATTTGGCTGGACTTGGCGACAGCGCTCTAGAAAGTCTCTGCTATTATTCTGCCATCTTGACTCCACCCCCCCCCCCTCCTTTCTAGTCTTTTGAACTTTGAAAAAATTGTATAGCAATTATGCAAGTAATGGTGTATAGAAATTTATCTTGCCCTACAGGCCAATAAAGAAGATGGGGATAAGGGAAGGGAGGGGTGTTAGAACGGAGGGTGGGTCAATCAGAATGCTTCGCATTTTAGGGTGAGCAGAGGGGAGAGATGGGGAGAAAATTTGAAACTCAAAATTTTGTGGAAATGAATGTTGAAAACTTAAAATAAATTAAAAAATATTTACTGTCAGAGACACATACAAAAAAGTAAAAGAATGATAAATGTTGGAGAAGATGTGAGAAAACTGGAACACTAATATAGTGTTGGTGGAGTCTTGAACTGATCCAACCATCCTGGAGAACAATTTGGAACAGTGTCCAAAGGGCTGTAAAACCATGCATACCTTTTGATTCAGCAATACCATTTCTAGCTTTGTGTCCCAAAGAGTTCATGCAGATGGGAAAAGGACCCACATGTACAAAAATATTTATAGAAGTTCTTTTTATGGTGGCAAAGAATTGGAAATTGAGGGGATGCCCATTGACAGGGGAATGGATAAACAAGTTGTGGTATATGAGTGTAATGGAATACTATTGTGCTATAAGGAATGATGAGCAGGTAGACTTAAGAAAAACCCGAAAAGCCTTACATGAACTGATGCTGAGTGAAATGAGCAGAACCAGGGAAACATTGTACTCAGTAACAACTACATTGTCTGATGACTAACTTTGATAGACTTAGCTCTTCTCAACAATGCGAGTCCAAAAGACTCATGATGAAAAATACTATCCACATCCAGAAAAAGAACTACGGATTCTGAATGCAGATCAAAGCATACTGTATGCTCTTTTTTTTCCTTTTGTTGCTTTGTTTCTTCTTTCTTGTGTTTCCTTCCATTGGTTCTAATATTGCTTTACAGTATGACTAATGTGAAAATATGTTTAATATAAATGTATATGTAGAGGCTATATCACTTGTACACCTTCTTGGGGAGAGGTATGGGGTGGGAAGACGAGAAAATTGAAAACTCAGAACCTTATGGAAGTGAATTTGAAAACTAAGAATAAATAAAAGTTTAAAAAAAGTAAAGAAAAAAAATAGCCAGTTAGCCCATGCCCCTCTCACCATATAGAGATCTCCCCTCCCCCACATACTAGATCATTTCAGTGGCATTTCTTAAAGAATTTGACTTTCCTTTTTTATTTAATGAAGTCTGAAATAAGGAGAATATATGCATACTTCTGATTGAATTGACAGAATACCTTAGAGACCTTTGTGTAATTTATATGGCCACCAACCAAGACTTTTAACTGCTATGTTCCCTGGGTAATTACTATAAAAGTAATTGTAAAAGCTTGATCACTGCTCATATTTTAGTGAAATTTCTATACCAAGTTGTTTTCTTGGATCATTCTTTACATTTTCAGAAAAAATTTGGCCTTAAGAACAATTTTACATTATGTGTTGTATATTTTTTAAAAAATATTTATACATTAAAACAATTGAGGGAAACGTTCAAAATATTCAATATTATTTTTAGGTAGTTATTCCCATGTAAAAGTGCCACTCTCCACCAAACAAAAAAAATTAACCCCAAAACTATTTCCCAGATTTGATTAATAGCAAAATAAAGTAAATAAAGTGAAGTAAAATGTATGGATGTAAGACCATTCTGCAAGGCTCTAAAGATGCACTCATATGAAGTGATAAAAGAGGCAGTAGGAAAGACAAATCCTACCTTAATTGTATCTTGACCACTTAATACCTTACCTATTTTTATACATATTGAATGCTTTGAAGATTTTCATTTAGACATAACCTATATTTCCCAATAATCTTTCATTGATTTTTGAAGCATTAAGATATTTAAAAAAAAAAAAAAAACAAACCTAAAATTAGTGTCACCTGTGGACCAGAACCTCCACCACCACCCAAGAATTTGGAGCTTGCAAAGACCTGGGTTGGAACTTGGGGACCTAACGTCAGAAGAGTCTATTTCTGACTTTGTTTCACTTGTATACAACCTGGCTCACAACCTAGGAGTTGTCCTCAATGTCTCACTGTTCCTCTCCTCCACTACTCTCTTACCCCCACATCCAAGTTGTTACCAAGGCCTATTTTTTCCTCTGACATCATCTCCATTCTGGTGCAGACTTTCATCACTTCATGCCTGGAGTATTGCATTAATCTGCTGGTGGGTCTGCATGCCTCAAGTCTCACTCCAATCCAATCCATCCTTCATTCAGCCACCAAAATGATTTTCTTAAATCACAGGTCTGAGCATGTCACTACTCTACTCAATAAATTCCTGTAGCTTTCTATGTCCTCTAGGGCCAAATACAAAATGTTCTGTTTGGCATTAAAGTCCTTTATATCCTACTCACTTTCCCAGTTTTCTTCCATATTAGCCATGTTGCCAAAAAAAAAAAAATGGCAAGAGAAATAAAAGTGAAAAAAGTGCTTCAGTTTGCACTCAGAGTTCATCAGTTCTCAGGAGGTGAATAGCATTTTCAGTCGTGGGTCCTTTGAAATTGTCTTGCATCCTTGCCTTGATCAGAGTAGCTGTCTTTCACAGTTAATCATCTTTACAATATTGCTGCTGCAGTGTTCTGGCTCTGTCCGCTTCACTTTGCATGCATTCATCTAAGTCTTTACAAGTTTTTCTAAAACAGTATTGCTTATTTCTTATAGCAGAGTAGTATTCCTTCATATACCACCATTTGTTCAGCCATACCTAACTGATGAATATCCCTTTAATTTCTAATTCTTTGCTACCACAAAAGAACTGCTATAAACATTTTTGTACATGTGGGTCCTTTTCCCATTTGATAGCACTTTGGTCTAATTCCAAATTGTTCTCCAGAATGGTTGGACCAGTTCACAATTCCAGCAAAAGTGCATTAGTGTAACTATTTTTCCACATCCTCTCCAGGATGTACCATTTTCCTTTTCTGTCATATTAGTCAATCTGATAGGTTTTAGGTGGTACCTCAGAGTTGTTTTAATTTGTATTTCTCTAATAAATAATGATTCAGAGCATTTTTTATGTGACTGTTAATAGCTTTTATTTTTTCCTCTGAAAACTGCCTGTTCATATCCTTTTGACTATTTACTAACTAGGGAATAGCTAATACTTTTATAAATTTGGCTCAGTTCCCCATATATTTGGAAAATAAAGCCTTAATCAGAGAAATTTGCTGCAATTTTTCCCCCAGTTTCATTCTTTCCTCCTAATTTTGACTGCATTGGTTTTGTTTGCAGAGAGGCTTTCATAAATAATTTCTAATTCAAGCAGTACCTTCATAAAAGGTATTAACCAAAAAGCTTAATTAACTAAGATGTTCAGAGAAATTAAGATTCTTCTGAGTTAATTTTTTAAAAGCCTTTGACCAAATAAGTAGATAAAAACATAACTTTAAATGTTCTCCAACAAGGTAGCTGTAATTCACATCTTAAGATCAAACAAGATTTTTCTCACAAAGGCAATCACGAAATTTAATTTGTTTTTTATCCTCTGAATTATCAGTATTGCCAATCATAAGATGTTAAGACATGAAATAAGATTATAAAGGTAATCATAGTAGCCACTTAAATACAAGCTACTTTTATATTTATGTTACATACATATACCTAGTTTGACTTTACCAAAACTCAAGTGTAGCAGTGCACATAGCATAAGAACAAAACTTAGAAGCAGAAGTGTTGGATTCAAGTCCTAGCTCCAGAGTTCATTATCGTTTGATTTGGTGTAAGTCTCTTAGTTTTTTCATCTGAAATTTAGGAATAATTACAGCTAAGGAATCTACTTTATTGGTCTTTTATGAGGAACACATGTTGTAAACCTGAAAGTACTAAAAAAAAACCCTCTATTATTAATATAGCTTCATAATATAGTTAGGTGTATAGATATATTTAGATAGTAATAACAGTCACATGTGTGCTAAGCACATCTCTCTTTAGGACATTCTACAATTAATTTTCTTTCATCATATGACATCAAAAATTTCTGCAAAATATGCTTTAATACACCAAAATGACAAATATTAAATAATTAGGAGCTTCTTTTTCTTCATTAAATGGTTCTTGAAAAACTTTTTGTGACCTTGATAAACCTCTTTTCAGGGCCAAAGTCCACCTTTTTAATACCAATACTCTCTATGATCAAGGGCAGACTGATTTAATATAGAATATTTTTTAGTTATACTGATACTTCTAGAAAAGTACAAACATAGTGATACTAATTGATGACCTATAGTGCTGCTATCACAGAACTGCATATGAAATATGATATTCTTTTACTTTGGCACATACGCATTTGGTAGTTTTGAAATAATTGCTAAATTTTTAAAAAATCAGTTCTAAAGGAGGCATATTTAGTGGAGTCATATTGCATAATTAAGTTTTTGAACATAGATGTACATCAGTCTGTAAAGTGGAATATTGTCCTTGTTGATAAAGCATGGGAATGTTATGTTGAAATAATTTTTAGTGTTTTCAGCCTTCTTGTAGATAACAAGTAGCAAAAAGCTTTAAGCTATAAATCTAGAGAGTATAAGTGATGAATTTTAAAATTTTCTTAAATTTAATTTTTAAATTTATAAATTATTGTACCCAGCAATTTTGTAAGTCTCTATAAATAATTATGTCGGATATACCCAATTCATTCCGTCAGGCCACTAAGGATTGTTGTATCATAGGTTGTGAATAAGCATTGTTCATTTAATTTATTAAAATGTATCAACTATATATTTCCCTCAATCATGTAATAATATAATAATAAGAAGTTAGAATACTACTTACAAATAATATCAAGTCACAGTTTAATAGATGCACCAATTTCCTGTGACAGTAACCATTAACTTCTTAAATTCTAATAAATTGAAATGCTTTTCTATTTGATGAAATATTTTCACCCATATTTTCATTGAAGAAGTTAAATATAATTTAAAGGTGTGACATGAGGTCTTCTTTCTGTTTCCTTAATGAAAGCCACTTTTTGCATCAATATTCACAAGTTCTACTCTGAATATCAAATGTGATGATTTCAGAGCCCTTTTATTAGTATTGGTACTGCTATTGGTACTGGTATTGCTATTGGTACTGCAATCTAGTAAGCAAATTTAAAATGCAATAACAAGTTTCAACCAGATCTTATGGGGCTTGTTTTTTCAATATTTTTTAGTCTACATCTATACAGTAGTTCCCAAATCATTTCAAAAGTTAGAAAACTTTGCATATTGAATTCTGACCCTATAATTTCTTACTGTCTTAAGACCTTAGGCATTTGATCATTCAATAAGCATCTATTAAGTTAATATAATTTATTCAATTTATTTATAAGCATTAGATTTACAAAGAGGAAAGTGAAATATTTCGTTTATGTTCATATGTGTGTGTTTGTGTATGTATGTATATATGTAGGGGTGTGTGTGTGTGTGTGTGTGTGTGTGTGTGTGTGTGTGTGTGTAACTTCCCTAGCTATCTCTTTGAAAGCAGGGAATAGGGAATATAAGGTGGGTGTATACATTCCTCTAATGTATATGCAGGAATACATGTAACATGCCATCCACACATGAATATACTATTGTATTAATAAGGAACCCAACATACAGAGGAGGGTCTGCTGTACCAGTTCTTAAATCTACTTTTCTAAAAGGAAAGCAGCTTTTGAGGGGTCAGCAATCACTTTAATCAAACACATATATCATTCACTTAATTCAGAAGAAAAAGTCAGTACCCTGAACTTCAGAGAAAATATAAACAGAGAAGTAAAGATCAACAGACAGGGCTTCCAACTGTCTGACCATAAGTCTCATCTGGCCAAACAAACACTTCCAATGAGTATGTGTGTGTTCGTCCTTCATTGCCGAAGAAGACCATGCCATCAGAGAAATGATGACATGACTTGCACTTGACTTTGTTTTTTGAGTGAAGGAGGGCTGTGCAGGTCACCAGCCCTCACTTCTCCTCCAGAGCCATCTGAATCCAGTGACCAGATATTCATCAGGATGACTGGAGATGACCCAGGATGAGGCAATTGGGGTTAAGTGACTTGCCCAAGGACACACAGCTAGTGAGTGTCAAGTGTCTGAACTGAGATTTGAACTTAGGTCCTCCTGACTCCTTCACTGGTGTTCTATCCATTGCACCACCTGGCTACCCCTCCAATGAGTAAGCCCCAAAGTAAAACCTTACCTCAGAGTATTTATACACTTTTCAGAGCCAGAGGGCATCACAACTCTTGAAAACCCATTGCCTCATTAGAAATTAAGAAAAGATGTGGGCCTCCCCTAATCTAGCTTCCCTTAATGGGTAGGCCCATCTATGTGTGGGGAAGATCTTTAACTCTTATTAACATTGCAATTATGCCTCTGTGTACCTATGCATATGCATACACAATACATATATAGAAAATAGATACATAAGGTGGTTTCTGAAGGGAAGGCACTAACAGCTGAGGGAATCATTAGTGTCTTCATGTAGAAAATGACACCTGAGCTGAGCCTTGAAGAAAAGGAGAGACTCTGAGACAGAAGTGATAAGAACATACATTCCAGGAATTGGTAACAACAAATGCAAAGCCACAAAGATAGGAAATGAAGTATTGTGTTTAAAGAACAATAAGGCTAGTTTGGTCAGACTGTGGTGTCTATAAAAGGTAGTATTGTATAATAAGATTTAAAAGGTAGACTGGACGTAGGTTATGAAAGGCTTTAAATGGCAGGCAGAGGACTTGATATTTGATTCAAAAGTTAATTGAAAGTCATTATAGTTTGAATAGGGGACTGACATGGTTAAACTTTTACTATTGGAAAATGGTATTTTACCTTTCTTAGTTTCTTGATTCATAAAATGAGATAGTCATGAGTCTGATTATTAAATATGTTATCCTATGATTTCAAATCACAAATCAATTTAGTGACTTGAAGGTGGAAAATATTCCTACTTCAGCCTTAACCAAATACTCTGTCAGTCTTTTTCTTTCTACTTAGAAAAACATAATTCTGGCCCTTCGACATGAGATATATTTTGACCAGTTTTTAATGCTGTGGTGTTTCAGGGATTTTGACACACAATAACCTCTACCCCTCAAGTGACAATTAGGAGATAATGGAGAATTTTTGTTTCCCTACCAAACAATTGCCAAGACAGGTTTTCTTTTATGCCTGTTAAGTTTGATTTAATAATGAATATGTATGAATATTGCTTAGTAGTCTTAGGGGAAAATTTTAGTCCCCTTAAGACACCAAACTCATTTGACTTTTTGTATTAGCCCCTCTGGCCTAGCCTACTATGCTTATTTCCTGATTGACTAGACTGTCCCTGAAAGGTAGGCAGAAAATGTGAACACATTTTTTTTATACATGTTCCTTCAGGGAATGGTCTTTGTGAAGGGAATTTGTGACTATTTAATTATAGTCATGCTTTCACTGAGCTTAGTTACAATACAAATTGGCCCTTCGTCCATGGAAAAGGTCTAGAAAAGTAAGTTTTATATATTCCCCCAATATAATACTCTACATGGACTCTGAAACTAGGCTGAATATAGAAGTCATGTCAGTTATTTAGGGGTATTATTTACTATTCTTGGTGATTAAGTAAAATAAAGCTCTCTCACAGCTGTATTGCACTTTCTTCCTGCTTAGGAAAACTTTAAAAGCCATAAGAAGAAGACCATCTTAAGAATCAAGATGAATTAACTCCTAGTTTACTGGAGATTTTTCTACTATTGATGGGGTACAGATTCTGGGAACCTCCTTGAAATCTCCATGAATCTTCTCACTTGATCTGGTATTCCCTTGAGGCCATAAACTTTTCATTATTGCTGTGTCCAGTTTCCTCTGACTACTTCCCATCCTTGATTCTATAGCCCTCCATTGTCTGTAACCTAGGGGTACCAAACCTACTTCCCACCCTAGCTCTCCATTGTCTGTTACTTCCCCATTGCCTCTAGCTGTTTCCCACCCTTGATCACATCAGAATCCCACTCTCTTGGTTCTGAACTCTAGTCACTCCAGTCCCATCAAGATCCTCCTTAGACTTCTTCTCAAGACCCTCCTAAACCCCTCCTCCCATCACCTCAGACTATTAGATCACCCCCAACACCCTCCCACATTCTTTCTACATATAAGGTCCTTCTTGTCTCCATGAAGGCACTCAGATTCAGTCTAACTCAAGATTTTATCTGGCTTGCTTGTTAATGGTTATTGTCCTTTGTTTTCAAAGAGGACCAAAATGATATCACCATGATAAAGTGAAGTTTCAATATGTCTGACTGTGACTTGATCAGACCAATAGGAACTCAGAATGCTCTACCACAGGTTGGGCACAGATAGTCCCTGTAAATATTTGGGGTGGATTGCTCATCCTACTTTTCCTTTGTGCTGTCTCAATTCTGCTTTGCTCATAGAGCACAGCACCCTTTCTGGTGTGGGCATGCCATGCTGAGCGGTCCCATGCTAGTGTCTCCCCATATTGCACAGTCAAATCCAAAATTCTTGAGAGAGACTTTGAGAGTATACTTGTATCACTTCTTCTGACCACCATGTGATTGCCTGCCCCATGTGAATTCTCCATAATATTTTATGGTCTTTTTGGCAAACATACATTTTGCATTCAAACAGCATGGCCAGCCCATGGGAGTTGCGCTTTCTGAAGCATAATTTGAATGCTTGGCAGTTCAGCTTGAGCAAGGACCTCAGTGTCTGGTACCTTATCCTGACAGGTGATCTTCAGAATCTTCCTAAGATAGTTCAAATGGAAGCAATTCAGTTTCTTGGCATGGTGGTGGTAGACTGTCCATGTTTCACAGGCATACAACAGTGAAGTCAGCACAATGGCTCTGTAGACCTTCAGTTTCGTGGTCAGTCTAATACCTCTTCTCTCCCAGACTTTTCTTCAGAGCCTCCCAAACACTGAGCTAGCTCTGGCAATGCATGTGTCAACCTCAGTGTGTAATACATCGCTGCAAAGTACACTACCAAGGTAAGTGAACTTATTCACAGCATTCAAAACTTCTCCATTTGTTGTAACCGATGCTTCCACATATGGATGATGTGGTGGTGGTTGATGGTTAATTATTAGGCCAAAATTAGCACAGGCAGCAGATAATTGATCTGTACTTTGTTCCGTCTCAGCTCCAGAGGCTGCATTAAGTACACAATCATCTGCAAACAGAAAATCATGCACCAACACTCCCTTCACTTTGGTCTTGGCTTGTAGCCTTTTCAAATTAAAGAACTTACAATCAGTATGGTAGTTGACCTTTATGCCATGTTGATCCTCATTGAAAGTATTTGACAACATGGCTGAAAACATCATGCTAAAAAGCATGGGAACAAGCATACAGCCCTGTTTCACTCCATTGGTGACTGGGAAGGCACAAGAGCATTATCCACTCTCCAGAACCTGGGCAAACATGCCATCATGAAATTAACATACAATACTGATGAACTTCTCCAGACAACCAAATTTTGACATAATTTTCCTTAAGCCCTCAAAGGCCTTGATCAGATTTACAAACATTGTGTACACACCTCTGTTCTCCTGGCATTTCTCCTGGAGTTGTCAGGCAGCAAATACCATATCGACTGTTCCTCAGCCCTTTCTAAAGCCATGCTAGCTCTCAGGTAGATGACCATCTTCCAGGTGAAGGATCAGTCTATTAAGGAGGACTCTAGCAAAAATTTTTCCAGCAGTGACTAAGAGAGAGACTCCTCACGATTGCTGCAGGACAATCTATTCCCTTTACCTTTATAGAGATGGACGGTGGAGGCATCCTTGAACTCCTGGGGGATAACTTCTTCTTGCCATATAATCTGGAAAATTTCAGTCACCTTTTGTATGAGCAACGGTCCCCTTGCCTTGTAAATCTCAGCTGGAATAGAATCAGCACCAGGTGCTTTGCCACATGAAAAAAGCCTAATGGCCCTTAAAACCTCTTCTTCAGTTGGAAGTTCAGCCAAGGAGGGATTGACTTCAACCTGAAGTAAATGGTCAATGGCCTCTGCATTGATTGATGATGGTCTGTTGAGAACATTATGGAAGTGTTCAGCCCATCTCTCTAGGATCACATCCTTATCACTAATCAGTGTGGCTCCATCAGCACTGAATAGTTGTGATATACCATAGGTTTTTGGTTCATAAATAGCTTTCAGGGAATCATCAAAGTACTTTGGATTGTTACTATCAGCATAAAACTGAATTTCATCTGCCTTCTTACTGAGCCAGGAATCCTGCTTCTCTCTAAGCTTTCCTTGTACTTTTCTTTTGATGGAATTAAATGCCACCTTCTTAGAGATGGATGAACTTTCCTGCTGGTATATGCTGTGGAGTTCTCATTTTTTGTTTAGCAGCTTCTGAATTGCTCCCTCATTTTCATCGAACCAGTCTTAGTGTTTGTGAGTGTTCTGACCTGATGAGCAAATGTAGTGCTGCACACCAAATCTCTGAAAGCTGCCCATTCCTTTTCTGTTCCACTGTTGCCAACTATGTGTTGGCTCAACTTTCCCTCCAAGTTAGCAACAAACTGTTCACACTCAGAGAAGAGTTCTAATTTGTTGATATTAATTCTTCTGGTAGTCATTGTGCTTTGGGGGCAGCACTTTGGATGAATGTGAATATTTAGCTTGGAAAGAATAAGTCTATGATCAGTTCAGCACTCTGCACCACACATTACCTTTGTCCCTCTGACATCTTGTCTGTCTCTTCTCCTTACAGTCACATAGTCTATTAGATGCCAGTGTTTGCTGCGAGGGTGCATCCATGAAGTTTTATTGCGTTTAGGTAAATGGAAAACAGTGTTGGCAATAAGACAGTCATGCGATGCACAAGTCTTCAGCAGTAAATGACCATTGCTGTTGCTTTTTTCCAACTCCATTCCTCCCTGGGACTCCCTGCCAAGTCTGGTAGTCTGAACCTACTCTAGCTTGCCCTCTTTTGGCACATTGATGATAAGGGTCTCTATTTCTTCATAAAATGTTTTTTTCTTTGACCTCATCAGGGTTCATCATGGTGGGAGCGTAGGCACTGATGATTGTTAATACAAGCACCGGAAATGGTGAGGCTTCTTAAGAGTCAACCCAATATGGCAGATCTTAAATAAACTTTGTTTTTCTCTGGCTGTAAGAAGAGTTGAATCGAATTCACTCAGGTAGGACCTGGGATGTTGGTATTTTGGAGTCCCAAACACCCCAAATCTCAACAGTATGTTTTCTTGTCCTCCATACTTCAGAAAGTATGACCAGGTTCATGGCCTCCAGCATAACGACTGGACCAAGAACCTGTATAAGACAGCCTTCTAGCCCTGTGACCTACTGCAACCTGAGAGGTCAGGCCCAGAAAGCACCTCCAAGGTACTTGGAGAGCAAGAAGGAGATAGGGAGATGGAGGAGGTTTACATACTTTCTAGTCTTGGCTGGAGAAGAACTTGAGATTGGCAGTATTCCTGGTCAGGGAACCATAATTTTGAGGTTTGGGGTATTTGGGACCCCAAATACTGACACCCTGGGTCCTACTCAAATGAGTTCAATGTAAGCCTTCTTACAACCAAAGAAAAACAAAAGTTTATTTAAGATATGCCATATTGGGTTGGCTCTTAAGAAGCCCAACCATTAGCAAGACTCTTAAGGAATCTGAGCATTTGTGCCACTAATGCCAGGAGGCCAGATAGAATCTGAGCACTTTCATGGAGACAAGAAGGATCTTACATAAAGAAAGACTGTGAGAGGGAGCTGGGGGTGGTCTAGTAGTCTGGCGTGATGGGAGGAAGGGTATAAAGGGTATAGGGAGGGTCTTGAGGAGGAGTCTAAGGAGGATCTTGATGTGATTGGGGTGACTAGAAGTCAGAACCAAGAGAGTGAAATTTTGATGTGATCAAGAGTGGGAAACAACTGGAGGCAATGGGGAGGTAACAGACAATGGAGGGCTGGGGTGGGAAGTAGGTGGGGCCCTCTAGAGGTTACAGAAAATGGAAGACTGTAGAATCAAGGACAGGAAGTAGCTGGAGACTACTGAACAAAGTGATAATGAAAGGTACATGGCCTCAAGGGAAAGCCAGATCAAGTGGGAAAATTGATGGAGAGTTCAAGGGGGTCCCCAGAGTTTGTACCCCATTATTATCATGATGAGTAATCATACATCTAGCCAGAAATATATTAGTGAATATTATTAACATGTGTATAACCTATATCAGTTCACCTATTTTCTTGGAATGGGAAGGAGTGGGAAGAAAGGGAGAGCCTTTGTAACTCAGCATTTTTAAAAAAAATTACTGTTAAAAATTGTTTTTACCTGTGATTAAGGGAAAAACTTTAAAAAACAATTTTTATAGTTAAAAATGACTATAAGTTTCTCAATAATTTCTGTGGTAGATCACCTGATGGAAATTTCTACTGACTTCTATAGCTTTTGATAATTGAAAGTGTACTTTCTCTGAAATCAGCAGAGCCAATACAATACCTAAAATGAGAATTAAATTGTAACTTTGTTTATACCTGAGAAGTATCACCTTTTTCTTTTGTTTCTATTACTAGTCTATCTCTGAATGTGTTACATATTTCCCTGCCATGTTCCCTTAGTTCTAGAAATGGGTGTATATCATCCTTTTCTCTTTCACTGTTTCTGAAATTCTTATTTCCTTCTTCAATATAGTTCTCTTTTTCATCCCCCATTGTATCGTTTGGGAGTGGTGCTGAAAACTGAGAAATTCTCATGATGAGTTCTCGTTGTCCTAGCCTTATGTTCATGTTCATGTCATTTTAATAAGCATACCTACTTCTTTGTGCATTCCAAGATTTCCAATGAAATATTTTTTTATTTTTTTCTATTGGTTTATAATTTTCTTGTAGAAATTGCTAATTTCAGGTCTTTCTATATACATATTTATAAGTGTACAGACACAAAGACATGTGTGCACACGCACACACAGAAAATAGTATCTCTTATGGAAGCTTTTTTATCCAGTATTAGATTTTGCTTTTATTCACCTTCAATAAAATAATACCAGTTCCCCAAAGAAGTCAACATAATAAAGTAAATTAAAATATAGTCAAGTATTATAATTAAATTGAAATCTTTGGAATTTTACGATATGTTTCCCAACTTGAGAGTCAGAATAGCAGAGTGGATAGAGAGCACATCTCAGAAAAAAGACTTGTGTTTATGTTCTCTGACATATACTGATTGCATAGAGGGAGTTCCTCTGTCATCGAAATCCCAAGTCCATTCTCTGTCCCCTAAATCCTAGTTTTCTTTAGATTTTTTTATTATGGTGGAGAAGTAATGTTTGTACAGGGATTTGTTTTACTTTATGAAATATATCCCAAATTAGATTATTTCTTACATAAATATTAATGATATTCCAAAACTGCCTTTTATTTAGTTGGAAATTTCTTTTTAAGAAGTCATTGTATGTTTACTCTATGTGGTGTGACGTTGTTATGGAATTGAAAGGGTTACTTTTTTTAATAGAAATGGGTTGACGGAGGTCTTACTAATGGCCTTCCTATCCTGCCTATGGGGCGAACAGTGACCGTTTCACCTTTTAGTGGTCGATTAGATATCTCCCCAGAAGACAAAGGACAGCTGGACCTGTACATTAATATTGCAAACCAAGATATCATGGTAAGCAATTTTTTAGTTATTCAGAAAATTTGAATGATTAATTCTCCAAGGAGTATGCACTAAATTTAACAACCTCCATAGCCATTTTTAATTTTAAAAAGTGTTTATATTTTGAATATGTTAGATAAATAATTAGGATATTGCTTCAAAATATTTACTTTATAACAAACAGAATAAAAAATACTGAATGCTCTCTGTTTATACTTTTGAACACTCTCCTGACAAACCTTATTATCTTTTCATTCATTCATTATTTTTATTTTTTCCCATTTTTTTTAGGCCAGTTTCACAATCAGTTTTGAATTAGGTCCTTTGTTTAAAATGATTGCAATAATAAAGTATATAAGATATATTAGATCAGGTAAAAATCCTCATGAGTATTAATAAGTAAAATATTAGATTGTATTGTATTGTTTTTATTACAAATTCTGCATTTTTGTTATCTAATTAATCTGTAGGAGGCAAGTTTCTACTGACAAATTCATATCTGTGTTCAGTGTCTCATGTCTTATAATTAAAATTTGTTTCTTTTCATTATAGTTGTCTATGGCCAATCTGATAAGACTAAATCAAGCTCTTTTCCCACCAAGCCAGAGGAAAATGGAATCATTGTATCAAAATGGATTTGATGACGCTACCAAGTTTTTACTAAAAGAAAATTGGTTTGAACAGAATACTTAAAGTTTATTATGTGAAACTGAACTTAAAAGACTTCTGGAATAGATTCTAATTAAACCTGAAAAATTCCATCATCTGTCAAAGTTTTCTGTGTCAGTTGTAAAGAGAACAAAATATCATTTTTAAAATTAGGACTTGTAAATATCATTAAAAAGAGCACACTCAAATGACAGGCATTTTTGAAGAACACTAATCTTTTATAAAAATGAATGCTTACTGCATTTTAGGAAACATGGTTTGACTCTCACTTCAGATTCTTAGTAGTGTGTGACACTGGGCATGTCACTTATCTTCTCTGAACTTCAGTTTTCTCATCAATAAAACTGGATTTAAAAATGTTTATTTTCCCTTCCAGCTCTAAAGCTTTGATCTTATGATCCCATATTCTGGAATAGACAATGGATTGTTAAAAATGAAGAATGAGTATTTTAGCCCCCCCTAAGGAAATGGTAGTAAAACAATACTCATTGGTGTCATGTGAACTGTACTGTGTCTCCTGTCCACCTGCCCTCATAAGTACAGTACTAGCTTAGGTTAGCTCAAAGAAATACTCTTTCAGAATGTACTGTTCCTTTCAAGAGGGACTCTTCAGGGCTCACTACAGGAGTGTGGCAAAGGAATTGAGACCAATAATCTCATGAGAGGGCCTGTAAAACCAAGGGGAAAAACTCTTAAGGATTGGTTCCATTTCTTATATACTGTTGAGTTAGTTTGAGTTAAGGTAAGGGATCAGGTCAGGAGCCTAAGGGAAGAGGAAACAAATAGAAATTCCAGAGGTGACCTTAGAACTGACTTGTTCTTTCTTTTTCCTCCATAAATGTCCTTTCCCTTGTTTCCCAACTAAAATCATATTGCTAATAGAGGAAATTATCTACACTGAATTGTTATGGCCTTAACAACCTCAACAGTAGAACTTAGAGGCTCAAATATCAAAGGTCAGGGATCACTAAATAGCAGAAGCAAGACTCAGGAAAGTAAGTAAAGCTTATAGATTTTTAAAAGTAAGGACCATTTCAGTGAGTTTTGCATCTGGTAATAATTGCCATGGATTGCTGCTGGTTTAGAAACATGTCATCTAAGCATCAGGAAAAAGATAAATGAGTTCCTGGAAAGATTCCTTAGAAGACAAATCTCTTCATTTTTTCTTGTTCCAAATTCCAAAACAGTTCTGGAGATTTCTAGAACATCATAAGGTTCCACTATCATAGGCTTTTAGATGTAGAGAATCCTATCACCTATAGTTCTAATGATCTGCCTACATTTCTGGTGTTCTAATGAAGGAGACATCATTGATGGTTTCAGCTTCAAGTAAGATGAAAAAGTCCAATGGTCCTTAGGGTGTGGTGGCAAAGCAGGTGGTAATGCTTCCTTTAATATCATTTTTACTGATAAAATCATATGTTGAATCATTTCACAGTGCCAAGGAATTTTGTAGCAAAAACTTTTGCTTTGGTTTATATGAATTCACTCGTACAGTTTCTAAAATCTGGTTTTATGATGCTTTGTCAGGCATGAACTCTTAATTATAAGGAGACAGAAAACAAAACAGCTGAATTGCTTGTCTTTAATTGTTATACATTTATTTTCATACCATTTGGAATTCCTCCTTAAGTTAATTTTGTGACTTTTAAAATACTGAAATAACACATTTTCAGGCTAGAAGTATTCCACCCATCTTTCTGTTAAGCATGCTACATAACATTGCTCCAGCTTTGCCTATTCTTGGTGATTTTTTTTCTGGCTTTGATTGTAATTTAATTAAATTTATATATGTTTGGAACTGTTTAAGATCTTTTTATGCTGTTATTAATGCTTATTGAAAAATTCAATCTTTTATCATTATGGTAGATTTTGCTTTTTTTTGAAAAAGGCTTGATTGCACTTTCATTAGTGGACATTTTAGTATAAAAAGGCATAGCAGTTTGCATCTGTTTTTTTTGTGAAGGGGAATATGCCGTAAAACATTGGAGTGTCACGTGTAGACATTGTTCTGAGGTACCACACCAAATTCTTGTATGAGGTATGTCATAGGCATGTCTTAATTTCTCATTGCATCTGTGAGTAGTCTCAGATACATGTAGATGGGCAACATTCATCTTTTATTAGAATCTTACTCATTAGCTAGATTTGGAACACAAAACCTTTTGGGACAAACACAAATCTAAATACACATCAATTACTTCTGACCTAGACCCTAGGGTTATGATTTACTGTATGATGATATATCATATCATATCATTTTGCTATAATTGGAAGTTTGGTAGGTTCCTGGTTCCCTGTTGGAGCAGTTTCCTAATGTCTTCAAATCTGTCATTTAAAATGTCATTAGTTTGTCTTTTATTGCTTTTCAGTAACATTCTTCACTCTGTAACCATGGTAACTTGTCACTTTCATGGAAAAATTGAATTGGTTTTAAAGTTAAGTAGTCCTCAAAAGGAAGAAGAAATACATTCAAGAATGTAAATATATGTAGATTTCAAAAGATCACAGGAGTCTTCAAGAGATCATAAGAATCTTTTGAAATCATACTGGAAGTTAAGTTGAAGGTAATCTAGTAGATTTTATATATGATTAAACTGAAGTCATATAGTAGACCTAGGACTTAACCCACAGGTCTCATGGCTTCATGACTGCAAATCCAATTCTTAATTCTTGAAAAAAAATTGAAATCCTACTTATTGTTTTGGTAATCCTGACCAGTGAAATTATGGTCCTAGGGAACTTCCAGTCAACAAAGTCCCTCGACCAATGCGTATTATTACTCTACCAATATTAGATATTTTGTTGTCTTAGAGAAATTTTAATCCCTACATAAACTAGTCTTACAGTTTGACCATTCAATATATCATAATCACCTATGAATAAATAACCTTTGAAGTTCACTTTGCCGGCATTTCATTTTTCAATTTTTAAAATCACTTTCAATAACTGAACAAATAAGAATCATCAATATTACTTCTAAGTAAATTTGTTATACACTTTATGTTGATAGAAATTACAATTGGATAGTATCCATGATTTCTAGTCTTTTTGGTCTGGATCTGATTAATAAGTCCAGGAGAAGAAACTCCCTCTACCAATCAAGATCAGCAATTTTTCTGCAATTTATAGTCTGAGAGAGTTTCATGGGGGCACTAACCAAAATCACATTGCCATTATGTGTCAGAGGTGAGATTTGGCCCCAGGTCTTCTTGACTTTAAAGCTGACTGCATCAACTATGCTACCTATTTAGCCTTCATTTTATGGTTAAATATTTTGAAGATATATAATTTCATTGATTTAGCCACTTGCCAGTGCATACCACAGTCCCTCCATAACAATCTTTTTTTTTAATATTAATTTTATTTTTTTCAGTGTTCTGCAATCACTACCATATAACTTAGATTATTTTTCCCCTCCCTCACCCCTCTCTGCCCAAGATGGCATACAATTTTACATAGGTTCTATACATACATTCCTATTAAATACATTTTCACTATAGTCATGTTATGTAGAAGAATTAAAATGAATGGGAGAAATCCTATAACAAACCAGAACATAAAACAAAAGAAAATGATGTGCTATATTCTGTGATTGAGTTCCAAAGTTCTTTCTTTGGGTATGGAAGGCATTTTGCCTTAAAAGACCATTGGAAAATTTTTTAAGTCCTTGCATTGCAGTGAAGTTCCAAGTCTACCAGAAGAAGTCCTTGCACACTGTGGTTGTTGCTGTGTATAAAGTTCTCCTGGTTCTGCTCCTTTTGCTTAGCATCAGATCATATAACTCTTTCCAGGCCTCTACGAAGTCTTCCTGTTCATCATTTCTTATAGCACGATAGTATTCCATTACATTTGTATACCACAATTTGTTCAGCCATTCCCCAATCAATGGGCATTGCCTTGATTTCCAGTTTTTGACCACCACAAAGAGGGCTGCTATAAATACTTTTGTACATGTGGGACCCCTCCATAACAATCTTTAGGAGTCGCTGTGGCTTAAAGAATTCATCAGTTGATAACTAGCCTTCCAAAGATTAGCTTCCCCAAGTGTATCTAGACTTGTCTGAATAACAGACATAAACATCGTTATTTGAAGCCTTTCCAAGTAGAACTATATTAATGCTTTTTTGACTTTGGGCACATCATCCAGAGGGCAGCTAGCTGGAATCGAGAAGACTCATCTTCTTGAGCTCAAATCTGGCTTCAGACAATTACTAGCTCCGTGGCCCTGGGCCAGTCACCTAACCCTGTTTGCCTCAGTTTTTCCTCATCTGTAAAATGAACGGGGAAAGGAAATGGCAAACCTTTATGGTGTCTTTGCCAAGAAAACTCCAAATGGTGTCAGGAAGAGTTAGACACAACGGAAAAACAAAAAAAAAAAAGCCTGAAAAATACTGTGGGGGAGCGGGGGGGAACATCTCTCTGTATTGTTTGCTTCTACTTCCTCATCCCCTCATCACTTTTTAGCTATTTGCCATTTAGGGGTTTCCAATCTGACCAAACAGCTGAAATTCTTCTCTCCAAAGTTCTAAAAGTTCTTATTCAATGCTTTTTCAACCACATTATTTTGCAGTTTTATCTTGGTGTTTATCTGTGAATAGGACAAATTTCAATTTAGTTAACGTTAACTAAAGGTAGCGTTTTCTAGAAATTTGGTTGTGCAAAAAAAGGAGAGATATGACTGCCTTAGAGGATGGTAGGGTCAAGTGATTTTAAAGATGGGGGCAATCTGGAAATTAAGTAGGAAAAAAGAAAAGACCTAGCTAGTGTTTAAAGAGACTGCCGATGGGGCCTAGCAATGGTAAACTAAAGAGCAGCTCTGAGATGGGAGGGGATGTGATCAAGGGAGCTTGCTAGAAAGGGCAATCTCCTCAAGACAAATGCAGGAGGAAAAACCAGGGGAAGATGTTGAGTAAATTAAGGTGCAGAATTGGGAAGAATAAGGACCATGTCTTCAATTTTCTTGATCAAGTATGAAACAAAACCCACTGCTCAAAGGGAGCGGGAAAGGGTTACATGCAGCTTGAGAGAAGGGATGATTTGTAACTGATGTGGTGCACAATTTGATAAAGTGTAAATTAGGGAAGAGTGAAAGGGTGATTGAAATATAAATTTGTAGAACCAAGACAGGATGATCATGTGATTTCTTAGCATTCACTGTCACAGCAGCAAGAGTGGGGAAAAAATGCAGATAGGGATTTGGAATGAGGAGGTGGTAAATGGGCAAGATATTGGAAGGCAGAGGACAAAACTGAACAGATTAAATATAGGTTCAGTTGTTGAAGGGAGGTCAAAGCAGTCTGAATGTAGTGGCAAAAGAAGGAAGGGTAGGGTGACTAGAAATTGTGATGACACAGAATAGATTTGGGAGGAATTAAGGCGGGGAGAGATCTTTTCCAGTTTGGAATATGCAGCAAATCTTTTGTGTTCCTGATAAAAGCATCATCACAAGATTTAGAGCTTGAAGGGACCTTAGAGATTATCTACTTCAGCGCTCACTGTTTTTAGACAAGAAAGCTTAAGCCAAGAGAGGTTTAATTGTTGTACTCTGTCACACGGTGAGCAGATATGGGATTTGTATCCAAGTCTTCTGCTTCTAAATACAGTTCAAAAACTGTACTGCCTCATTGTAATAAGCAACTTCAGCACCTATTAAAAATAGGCCAGGCCTAAGGTGAATATTTTAGGTTGGTGATATTTTTAATAAACCATTTATAAGATTTTTGTCACTGTTCTGTATATTCTCTATGGGGTGTTGCTCTCATCTTTCTGTTACTGGTGGAAATTTTAAAGAGACCTGAGAAATTCTTTGAACTTATCCACAATAATGTCCTTCCTGTGATCAAAAATCTTCAGTGACTGTCTTTTTCTAGATGGAAAAAAGCCTGGCTTATAAGACCCTCTGAAATCTGGCCACAACCTTCCTTTACATCTTTATTCATATTATGCTTTTCCTATACTATATTTAAGTCAAAATGGATTTCTGGCTATCCCCTGCATTCAACATTTCATCTTCTGCCTCCATGCATTTCTACAGTCAGTCTTGTATATTCAAAACATACTACTTTTTTATCTACACTTTTATGAATCCTTACCCTCCTCCATCAATTGGCTCAGGTGCCACTTCTCCCACGAGCCTCTCTCTGATCCCAGTTCATAGGATTATAGATGTAAGGCTGAACAGGATCTTTGTTGTCTAGACCAAATCCCTCATTTTACTGATAAAGAAACTGAGGTCCAGTGAGGTAAAATGATTTGTTCAAGTTTCTGCAAGTATTAAGTGGCTGACCTGCAATCTGAACCCATATCATCTGGCTTCAAATTCAATACTCAACAGTTACAGTGCTTTCTTTACAGAAAAAGTTTGTTTACATATGTGTGTATATATATATATATATATATATATATATATATATATGATTTTGAATTCTGTATTTTCACCCCCTCTCTCCTCTTCCCCCACCCCAGGACAGCATGCACCCCAACCACCCCTTTCCCCAATCTGCCCTCCCTTCTATCACCCTCTTCTCCCATCCCTCTCCTCTCTATTTTCCTTGTAGGACAATTCCCCATTGCCTGTACAACTTATTTCCCAGTTGCATGCAAAAACAATTTTTAACATTCATTTTTAAAGCTTTGAGTTCCACATTCTCTCCCTTCCTTCCCTCCCCACTCACCCACATTGTGAAAGCAAGCAATTCAATGTATATCATACATGTGTAGCCATGCACGCTTCCATAACAGTTATTTTGAGAAAGACTAACCACATTTCCCACTATCCTGTCCTGCCATCCATTTATTCCGTTCTCTCCCTTGACCTGTCCCCCCACAATAGTGTTTGCTTCTGATTACCCTTCCCCCAATCTGCAGTCCCTTCTATTTTCGTCCCTCTCCTATCACCTTCCCCCCTGCCTTCCTGTAGAGTAAGATAGATTTCCATTCCCAGTTGAATGTGTATTATTCCCTCCCTAAGCCAAATCCAATGAGAGCAAGGCTCACTTATTCCCTCTTACCTCCCCCCTCTTACCCTCCATTGTAAAAGTTCTTTCTTGCTTCTTTTATGTGAGGTGATACGTTGTATTCTACCTCTACCTCTCCCCTTCTCTTTCTCTCAGTACATTCCTCTCAACAGTTAATTTATTTTATAAGTACCCTCCCTTCATATTCAGCTCACCCTGTGCCCTCTGTGTATATTTGTGTGTGTATGTATATACATGTGTGTATATATACATACATATATCCACATATATATATATATCTACACATATACCTACACATATATAATACACACACACACACACACACACACACAGACACACACGCATATTCCCTCTACCCTAATACTGAGAAAGGTCTCATGAGTTATAAATATCCATGTATGAATGTAAACAGTTCAACTTTAATGAGTCACTTATGGCTTCTCTTTCTTGTTTACCTTTTTATATTTCTCTTGATTCTTGTATTTGAAAGTCAAATTTTTCTATTCAAGTCTGATCTTTTCAACAAGAATGCTTGGAAGCACTCTATTTCATTGAAATTCCATTTCTTTTCCCTGAAGGATTATACTCAATTTTGCTGGGTAGCTACCTCCTTTGACCTTGGGAATATCTTCCAAGCCCTCTGATCCCTTAGTGTAGAAGCTCCTAAATCCTATGTTATCCTGATTGTGTTTCCACATTACTTGAATTATTTCTTTCTGGCTGCTTATAATATTTTCTCCTTGACCTGGGGACTCTGGAATTTGGCTACAGTATTCCTAGGAGTTTTCCTTTTGGGATCTCTTTCAGGAGGTGATCAGTGGATTCTTTTCATTTCTATTTTACCCTCTGGGTCTAGAATATCTGGGCAGTTTTCCCTGATAATTTCTTGGAAGATGATGTCTAGGCTCCTTTTTGATCATGGTTTTCAGGTAGACCAATAATTTTTAAATAATCTCTCCTGGATCTATTTTCCAGGTCACTTTTTCCAATGAGATGCTTTACATTGTCTTCTATTTTTTCATTCTTTCAGTTTTGTTTTATAATTCCTTGATTTTTCATGAAGTCATTAGCTTCCATTTGTTCCATTCTAATGTTCAAGGAATTATTTTCTTCAGTGAGCTTTTGGATCTTCTTTTCTATCTGGCCAATTCTTCTTTTCAAGGCATTCTTCTCTTCATTGGCTTTTTTGACCTCTTGCCATTTGGGTTAGTCTCTTTTTAAAAGTGTTATTTTCTTCAGCATTTTTTTGGGTGTCCTTTAGCAAGCTGTTTACTTTTTCATGATTTTCTTGCATCACTCTCATTCCTTTTCCAAATTTTTCCTCCACTTCTCTTGCTTGATTTTCAAAATCCTTATTGAGCTCTTCCTGAAATCATTTCATATTTTTCTTGGAGGCTTTGGATGTAGGAGCCTTGAACTTTCTGTCTTCCTCTGGTTGTATGTTTTGATCATCCTTGTCATAAGAAAATACCTTTCCACCGAGGAAGTAACCTTCTATAATCTTATTTTTTTTCACCTTTCTGGTCATTTCCCACCCAGTTCCTTGACTTTTGATCTTTTTCTTAAGTGGAGGATGTACTGCCTCAAGTTTCAGGGTTTTTTTGCAGCTGCTTTTGGAGATATCTCTAGGGACCTGTAAATTCTCAGTTCCTCCAAAGTGGTACGATCAAAGGAGAAGTGTTTCCTCCTCTCCTGGCCTGCACTTTGATATGTGAGCAACCACAAACACTCTTTTCTGTCCTCGAACTGCAAGTAGGATTACCTCTTCACAGCTGCCATGAGCTCTGCCACACCAGTGCTCCTCCTCACCGCAGGACTGCAACCCAGACCAGTTGTTCAATTCTCCTACTGTTTGTAGACTGACAACTCCAGAAGCAGCAGGTACTAGTCCTGAGGCCTGCTCCAGTCCCATCTATGCTGATGTGTCCCATACTGAATTGTGCTCCACTCTGAGCCTGGTGCAGTAGACCCTTCCTGTAAGCCTTCCAGATTGTCTTGGGCTGGAAATATGTTTCATTCTGTCATTTTATGACTTTTACTGCTCTAGAATTTGTTTAGAGTCAGTTTTTCATATATTTTGATGGGCTTGGGGAGAGAGCTAGGGCAGATCTCTGCTTCTATTCTGCCATCTGTAATGGCAATTATGAGAGTTGAAGATCTTCCCCACCCGTTAATGAGTCTGTCCAATAAAGGAACCTTGATTAGGGGAGGCCCATACCTTTAGTTAATTTTCTAATGAGGCACTGGTTCTCAAGGGTTGTGATGGCCTCTGGCTCTAAAAAGCATATAAATACTCTGAAATAAGGTTTTACTTTGGGAGCTTACTCATTGGAAGTGTTTGTTTGACCAGACAACACTCTGGACAGCTGCTAAGGAGCCACCCCCACTTTGAAAACCCAGATGTTGGTACTTCTCTGTCTGGTAACTGTGTACATAGCAGACAGTTATCTATCTATTGATCTGTCAGTTAGAAGCCCTGTCTGTTGGTTGATCTTTGTTTCTCAGTTTGTATTTTCTCTGAAGTTCAGGGTGCTGACTTTATCCCCTAAATTAAGTGCATGATACATGTGCTTGATTAAAGTGATTGTTGACCCCTCAAAAGCTGCTTTCCTTTTAAAAAAGCAGTTCTAAGAACCTGTGATAGCAGGCCCTCCTCTGTATGTCAGGGTGCTTGCTTTTATACCATCTTGTCTGGGTCCCCCTAAAGTGCTTTCTCAAATTGTGCTTATTTGCTTGTGAACAAGTTTCATCTCAATTCACCAAATTCAGTAAACATTAAAAACCTATTATGTGAAAGCCATTATGTTGATCACTGGGGATATAAACAGAAGAATGAAAAATGGGATCTTTGTTCTTGTGTTTGTATACCTGGGACCTTGCACAAAAGGCATTTAATAAATATTTGTTTAATTGAATTGAATGGAATAGATCTTAGCTAGGAGGATTAATATAGCCCCTAGTCCTTAAATTGAAAGTTTAGTGCTTCACTAAAATCACTGACCCTCTATTTGCTTCTTTTTGTTGTTGTTAATTTGTTTTGTTTTGCTACTATTCATAAGCAGGAATTCTGTCCTTGAGAGCACTGGTAGGGGAAGTACTATAATAATAAGAATAATCACACATACACTATTATTATACTATACTATTATATATACATATATATAGTATATATAATATAAATATGATATATTCCTTCAAGAGAGGAAGTACTGTTCTATTATGAAACTTAGTTTCTCTGTATTACCTTTTAAACTCACTAAATGAATGAAGAGCAGGAAAATTGCTATATGTATGCTTTAACCAGGTTCTAGTTAGTGGAATGTCTCTTCAAAACCTGGCAGTTCTTACATATGTAGAACCTAAAACCAAGAACATAGCTTACAAATATTGTATCTGTCATCAGGAACTTTCATTTTAAATCATTGTTGTGAATAAAATGTGGTTATCTTAATGAGATGTTATAACCATCTGCTTATAATGACTTTAAACACACCATCTTCTAGATGGTCTCTTCCATGCTGCACAATATACTGATAGATTCTGCCAGGATGATGTGAGTTGGGATCATCAAAGTCTTTTTGCGATAATCTTTGCATCTGGTAGATCATGGAATAATGAATGCTCGTATTTATAATCTGTAGTAGCTCTGTGCATATCTATAATTTCTATTCTGGTCTCAGAATTAACCTAACTGAATTTATTCTATTGTTTAATTTTTTACAGAAATAATGTGTGCTCTAAGTACACAAAATAGATTTTTTGCAAATGTATAGTGTAGACTGAGGCATGCTTGTCTGTTGTAATAATCCTGCAAATAGATGTTTCCTTGAAATTCTGCTAGTTTATTCAGGAGTCTTCTTTTAAACAAACAAGGGTCCACATCCAGTGAGTCTCATTTGCATAGCAGTTTGATGTAGGTCCATGTATATTTTCTTTTTGTTTCTGAATAAATAAAGAACAGGGCTGTATTTATGTTTTAAACTGCTCTGAAAGTGGGGAATAGGAGTTGATGAATTCTTTCTCTTATTTGAGAGAAGTGAATTGACTTACTCTGCTTCTAGACTAGACTTTGAGAGTCCCAGGGCAAGAGTTGTCTTCTTTTTTTCCATATGAACAGTAATAAGCTAGTTAAGACCTTAGGGTGGGGTGAATGAAATGACCATTCAAGGTCCCATCCCTCCAAAAAAATCTACTAAATAAAATACCACTCATTAGTTTCATAAATATGACATGACGGAAAAACGTAGTTAAATTGTACAAAGCAGGGGAAAAAGTGATTCTTGTGAAGTCCTGCAAAAGATTTCCAAAGTACAGAAATAAATCCAATGTAGGATGAGATCCTAAATATAATTTGTGGGTATGTATTTAAATACATATGTAAATACATAATTCTCTATCAGTGATGTTAAACTCAGATAGAAACACATCTCAACATAAGCATGTTGATTTAGAAAACCACAAATTACAGTTATCTATGTTGTATTTTTTTTCTTTTGTTCAACTTTTTCCAGTTACATTTTACTATAGTTGGGCTGGATTGAAGAGTTTTCTGCCCTGCACCAAGTTTTGACACCTCTGCTCTAGATATAGACCGAAAATAAAGCAAGTCCCCTCCCCTCTTTTTGACCAGGAGTTATAACAAATTACTACTCCAGGGTAATAGGTTTCAAAAATTCTCACAAAAATGATTGATAGATATTTTTTCAAATTACATAACCCCATAAAATGTTTATGTGCTGTGTCATATATATATATGTATGTATACTCTTAATGTAGAATATTAAGCTTAGAAAGAACCTGAGTTCTTTTATTCCAACATATACCTGAGAATGATCCAATAAAATGATACATTTATTAATCATCATCATCATCATCATCATCATCATCATCATCATCATCATCAGCTTAAATCATGCAATGAAGTGTTTGATTTCAGTTCTTAAAGCCTCAGAGAGTACTTACTTATGGGCCTATCAGATGTCCATGGCAATTTAGGGTACTAATTCTTTAAGCTAATGAGGTTATAGTTAAGGGACCAAAAGGCAATGACTCCAACTTCTACTCTGATGTCTGCAAAAAAAAAAAGACATCTGACCTTATAGGTGGATTCCTTATAGACAATCTATGGGAAAACATGGACAAGAATTGAACAGGTTGTATGCAGAAGTACACAAAGATTGTCATCTGTGGTGATCAGGGGAATAATAACCCCATCAGTGAGAGTCTAGATTCTTTGAAAATATTGAAGTCTGCGAGATACTATACTAGATGTTGAGGAGGCAAAGATGAAAAGTGATATTCTCTCTGCCTGCAGAAATGTTACAGTCTAATAAGGGACATACAGACAAGTAATTGATAAAATATAATATGGTAAGGGCAAAGGAGAAATACAAAAAGAGTGATAAGAAAATGAATAGAAAGAGATCATTTTTAGCTGGGTGCACCAGGGAAGGCTTTATGGAAGCCGTGGTTACTTAGTCTTCAAGGAAGAAAAGGATTGCAATAGGCAAAGATGTGAAGGGAATGAATCCCAAGCAAAGGAAACAGCCTGTGTAAATGCATGGAGGCAGGAGAGGGCAGCATGAGATTGGGGAAATGCTAAAAGTCCAGTTTGATAGGAATCTAGAGTGTATAAAGGGAAAGCATGTGAAATAAAACAGGAAAAGTAAGTAGATTGCAGCTTTAAATGTTAGAATAAAGAGTTTGCATTTTTGTCCTGTAGGCAATAGGAAGTCCTTGTAGCATTTTAACAGGAGTATTATATGGTTAGACCTATACATTAGAAAACTTATTTTGGCAGCTGTTTGAAGAATGGATTGGCAATAGGAGAGAACAGAGGTAGGGAAAGCAATGCAAAGGTTGTTAATTGGTCAAGAAGGGAAGTAAAGGAGGACCTGAACCAGGCTGGTGGAAATAAATGGAAAGAGAGGAAACTGTTTAAGAGATAAATTGGAAATAGAATTGCCAGGAATTGACAACTAGGAAGAATCAACTAGCTAGGTGGCTTAAAAGATGATAGTGCCATCAAAAGAAACAGGGAAGTTGGAAGAAGTTGCAGAATTATGAAGGATGTTATGAGTTTGGAATAAGTTGTTTTATTAGCTGGTCAGCCTGACAAGATCATTTGAACAGTGGATAATATAAACATCTGATTTCCCCTCTTTGATATTTGAAAGATCTCAGAAATCTTCAGTGGCTTCTAATAGCCTCAAACCTACAGACTTCTTCAAGCCATCTGCAGACATTTTCATATTGTAATAACATGTCCCACTCTGCCTGGAGAGCTATAATACGGTGCATATACTTTGACCCAGCAATGCCACTACTAGGTCCATACCTCAAAGAGACTAAAGGAAAAGGAAAAGGTCTTATATATACAAAAATCTTCACAGCAGCTCTTTTTGTAGTGGCAAAGAATTGGAAACTGAAAGGATGCCCATCAACTGGGGAATGATTGAATAAGTTGTGCCATATGAATTGTGGTGGTACTATTGTGCTAAAAGAAATGATGAGTAGAATGGTTTCAGAAAAAACTTGGGAAGACTTATATAAACTGATACAAAGGGAAGTGAACAGAACTAGGAGAACATTGTAGCAGCAATATTTTACTTTAATCAAGACAACGATTCAAGACAATTTCAAAGGACCCATGATGAAAAAATGCTATCTACCTCCAGAGAGAAATGATGAACTCTGAGCGTGAATCAAAGTATAATTTTCTCGCTTTATTTTTCTTCGTTTTTTTTGGCAATATGGTTAATATAGAAATATGTTTTGCATGATTTCATCCGTACAGTTGATATATTGCCTTCTCAGTGAAGGAGTGGGGGGAGGGTTGGGAGATGAAGAAAATCTGAAACTCAAAATTTTTAAAAATGTTAAAAATAAGGTATGAATTAAAAATGTAAGAAAAAAAGAATTTGTTATGTAGTTATGCCTTTTCCAGGTTGAGATGCCTGTAGCTTATTTAAACAAGCTGTTTCAGATCTAGTATAATTGTGACTTCTCATATTTGTCAGTTTCTTTTAACTAGATGTTCATCTTGATGTTTGCTCTTGCCAGTCAATATTTTTAGTTAATTTTTTAAAATTTCATATCATAGTCATTTCAATCGTTTACTTTCCCCTATATTTTCTTATGAGAAAATTTTGGGCAGAGCCAAGATGGCAGAGTGAAAGCAACTACTCACCTAAGTTCTTAGACAAACTCCTTCAGATACCTCTAAAAAAAGAATCTGACCAAATTTTGGAGGGGCAGAATCCAATAGGAGACAGACAGACTGTGGCAGATTCACAGCCCAGGACAGATTGAAAGGTCCATGGGGAAGTTCTGCTGCATGGGGGTGGAGGAGCACACAGTGCACAACACAGCATGTTCCTGCCGCACTGAGCAGGAAGCCCTGGGTGATCAAAGGCAGCAGCTGCACTGCAGAATCTTGGGCATATCAGCCCGGATAGGAGTCCAGTGGAACCAAGTGAGTGAGAACTGTGGAGCCCCAGGTATCTGCAGCGGCTGCTCTTGAGACTATCAGCCCGCAGATTAAATGTTTGTAAGTCACCTACTTGAACTTCTGGGAGCCAAAATAGTGGAATAATCAGTAAATGCTCTCTCTGCCTCCCCTTGTTGACCTTGAAAGAACCATAAAATATTTCCCCAGAAAAATTCTGGAACAGTGGGATCAGCAGAAAGGACAAACAGTCTTGTAGCACATGAGGCTAGGAAAATCACTAAAGAGGATCCCTCTGGCTATGGTAGAAGGGAACCAATGCAGGGCTGGAGCCCCAGGCAGCCCCACCTCAGTGAACTAGGAGGAGATCTGGAACCCCAGTGGGGTGGAGCCCTGCAACCACCAATACCAGGACCCTAGACATGCCTCAGCACCCCAGGGGAAATGGGAAGACATTACAGCAGCTGGAATCACCAACTGCTGAGCGTGTCTTTGCTCTAGCTTATCAGAGGAGATGTCCTGTGGCCAGACCATCCCTCCTCTACACTTAACAAGGTAGCTCCAGGGTAAATCTGGGGATAAACAAAAAGACTTCACTTGGCCTCTACTTTCTCACACCAGCCAGCTCAGCACCAGGTAAGCAGTAGCACTTTAGCTTCTAGTTGAAAGAACCAGAGCCCCCAACACACAAAGCCTCATCATCATGAGTAAGAAGCAAAGCAGGAAAGAAAAGACCATGGAATCTTTCTATAGGGACAAGGACCAAAACATGAATACCAAAGAGGTCAGCATTGAGACTGTACTCCCATCTGAAACTTCAGAAGGGACTATGAACTGGTTGCAAGCACAAAGAGCACTCTTGGAAGAACTGAAGAAGGATTTTAAAAGCCAAATTAGAGAAATAGAAGAAAAGCTGGCCAAAGATTTTAAAAGTATGAAAAAAGAATTCACTGAAGAGAACATTTCCTTTAAAAGGAAAATTGGACAAATGGAAAAGGAAGTACAAAAATTAACTGGAGAAAATAATTCCTTAAAAGGAATAATTGGACAGATGGAAAAGGAGATACAAAAGTGAACTCAAGAAAACAATTTGATAAAAATTAGAATTAGGCAAGTAGAAGCTAATGACTCGATGAGACATCAAAAATCAGTCAAACAAAATCTAAAGAATCAAAAGATATAAGAAAATGTAAAATATAAGAAAATTTTTAAAATAGCTAAGCAAACCATTGCCTTTTGAAAAGATATGCAACATTTTAAAATAATAGTTCCCCACTGCTCCAATGAAAGAAAGAAGATACTAGTCAATAAATAGTCTGACTACATACTAACAATTCTGAATTGACTTCTGATTTGGCAAAACAATTCTTAAGCAGTTACCATGTACAAAGTACTATAATCCTGTCCTTTAAGACACTGTCATATTCATATTCAATGATTGTAAATGATGAGTAATGCATGACCCTTTTTCTTTTTCCCAAATGAATTTGTGTGCCTACTTCTTGAGGTCAGAGATGATAAGAATCAAATAGATTGGTCAAGAAGATGCTCATTATTTCAAGTATCACTTGAAGTCACTTTAGGAGATAATGAGATTCAAGTAGGTTGATCATAGAAATACTGATGAAATGGGTTCTTCCCCCCTTCTTCTTTCCCCCTTTCCTGTCTCCTCAAATAGGTTAAACAGTGAAATAATGATTACCTAGATATGCATGAGCTTCTGCCCCTTTGCCTACATGCCCCTGGTTACTTCACCTTCCTGTCCCTGATTACCTCATCTCCCTGCCCATGGCAGGTTTTCCTCTAATAATCCTTCTGGCTGGGGAGAGGGGGTAGAGAGGGGAAAGTATACAGTCTTTTAAGGAGCTATTGTCTTCTTTAAGGCATGACTGTCTCCCTTAAAAAGCTGCCCTCCCTTAAGTTTGGACCTCCCTTAAGCTTCAGCTGCCTTAAGGGGCAGTGATCTTCCTTAAGGAGAAGCTTGCTTGGTGTGTTACCAGGAATAAATGCCTTTACTTGATTTGGAGACAACAGCCTAAGTGAATTTTTTCAAGGCAACCCCACCAAAAACACACTTTTCACCTCATCATGTGCACTATGAACCTCAATAATAGATATTTTCCACTTTGCATTCATTGTCTTCCAATGCTTTTCTCAAAGAAAATATCCATGATCTAGATGTATGAGACATCTGTATAGTCTACAAGTCATCGACTTTTTTCTATTCTTAATGCCAAATCATATTTTTCAATAGAATTTTCATCATCCTATTGGAGTTGCACAAGTTCTGCTGGTTTGATTAGAAGGATTTTGTGTATTTCTACTTAAAATTTACATGCTCACACTCTGCAAGAGTTATTATGAAACACTGAATTTATCTTCATTGTCCTTTTATTTAACATTACCAAATATCTCATGGAAGGATATTTTTTGTTGCCCTAAATTAATAACTTGTGAAATCCATGATTTTCACATTTTAATTGATTCCTGAGAGATTGCTAAGGTTAGGCTGAGAAGAATTATTTGTAGCTGTTACAAAGTAGAAGTAGAACTAGGAAAACAGTTTATATAAACATACCAATGATATAATGATAATCAACTGTGAAAGACTTCATAAAAATCTAATCAATATGATAATCCATCACAATTCCAAACAATTCGTGGTGAAAAATGCTATCCATCTCCAGATAGAGAAAAAATTGGTTCAGAATACAGATTGAAGCATTTTTTTTCTTTTTGTTTTTCTGAATATAGCTAATGCATAAATACATTTTTGGATGACTTCATTTGTGTGAAGAATATTGTATTTCTTGCCTTATGAATGAGTAGAAAAGGGGTGGAGAGGAGAAAATTTGGAACTGAAAATAAAATTTAAAAAAAGATTCCTAAGATTTTCATAGATGAGAGATCACAGGGAGAGTATTCCAGTTAAATGAAATAATCTGAACAAATGATATGGAAAAGCACAGGAAAGGTGAGTTTTTTAGTTTATTTATGCTAAAGCATAAATCATGTTAAAATGGGGACTATGGGTGAAAGCTGGAAAGGTAAGAGTCACTTTAGAGTTTTGAATGCCAATTTGAAATATGTATACTTTGGTAGGCAATGGAAAACTATAAAGGTTTTTTGAATAGTTGAATGATCACAGGTATACACAAGAAGGAAACTATCAGATTATATTTGGGGTAGGTTGGAAGATGGAGAGATTAGAAATTTTAGGGAATCATTTCAGTAGTCCATATGACAGATAAGAAGGACATGACAGATATAAATAGGAATTAAAAAGATGGGACTGCCAATGGATTTAGAACTGAAAGTGACTTTCCACTTCAGTGAATGCAAGATTTCATTCTTCAGTTTAAGGAAACTGAAGGTATTAAAGAATAAATGACTTGTCCATGAGTCCATCCAAGCAGCAATTTGAGCTCATGTCTATGTGTTCAAGTTTAGATCTCATTGCATTGCATCTATACAATTAATATACCTGCCATTGATTTTACTTTTTTTTAACCAACTCATCTCAAATACCAATTGTCACAAGCTCATCTTAATTCATATATTGCCACAAGTTGGTTGTGTGCCTAAGTCACTTGTGTGTGTCCCTCCAAACTCTTTGAAGGAAATGCTAAAGAAAACTAGGAGGGTGTTTTTGAAAACCGTCTGTCCTTGCTAAAGAACTAGTATCCAGCATCCATTCAGACTGCCACCAGCTGTGACTTTTGAGCTGGATTGGTCCCATGGAAATAAAAACAGGTGTCTTACACAGTGTAAATATAGTTAGACAGATGGAATGTTTAGAATGAAGACAAGTACTCCAAACTAGATAGCCATTATCTTTCTCTTCCTGAATAATCCCTGAATATCAATAGAATATTGTTGGGGGGGGAACTAAAAAAATTTTTAATGATGAATTTTAATGAGAACTATATTCAAAGAGCCAACATGTGTATAAAAAATAGTTAATTATATCACACATTTAACATTTCAATTTTCCACTTCACTTTTATATTTATTTATTTGCTTCTATTGTGAATCTGTTCTTACCATTGACATATCTCCATAATCTTGATAAATACTACTATTAAAATCTTTTATAGGTATCTGCTGGATTTCTTGATGCTGGAATTATTTCTTGCATCTTTTGTATTACCAGTTGATCTGCAATAGAATTTATAAGACCATCACAATTCTGAAATACTTTTTGGGGTAGTAAAGGAACAATATCTCATGTAATTGCTATGTGTAATCAATTAGCAGGCATTTGTTAAGATCTACTTAGTGCCAAGCACTGTGCTAGGACCCTGGGGATACAAATGCAAAGAGGGAAAGAATACTAACCTATAAAATGTCTACATTCTAATGAAAGAGACACAAATTACTCATCATTTGTGATTAATTTTTTTTCTCCTTTCTATTTTGTTTAAATTTAATTTAAAAAATTTAAGCACTTGTCTAAGGCACTACATGAAGAGCTAGGTGCACAAAGATAGAAGTAAAATGGTCTCTGCTTGATTGATATATAAGAGGCATGTCTTGAATACATTTTATGTTGGTTTAAACAAAGCTTTTGACAAAGTCTCTTGTGACATCTTGGTAGACAAGATTAAAAAATGTGGTAGGGATGACAGTACATTTAGTCGTAGCTTGTTCAACCACTATACCAAAAGAGTTTTGATTAATGGATTGTTGTCAAAATGGAGAAGATCTCTAATGCCATACCAAAGGGCTGATGTTGGTTCTCTCCTATTCAATGTAATCATCGGTGTCTCAGAGGAAAACATCAAAGGTATGCTTCTTGAATTTGCAAGTGACATAAAACTGGGAAGAACAAAGAAATTAATATGGGGAAATCATGTGACAAAGTCAAAATGACATTCAACGTTTAAAGTTTTACACTTTGGTTGAAAAATAAATTACAAAAATACAAGATAGGAGAGAACTGGTTTTCCATTAATTTATATGAAAAAGACCTTTAGGGTTTAGCTGACCACATACTTAATATGAAATAAGAATGTGACTTGGGTTCTATTAATGCAATTTTAGTTTGCAATATAGTATGCAATATAGTATAAGGTTCAAGAAAGGCAAGCAAGAAGCCCAGTTGCACAGTGTCAGAGATTCTTAACATTGGGACAGCCCTCAGAGATCATCTAATCTCATGCCTGAACAGTAATATCCTCTACAACCTTTCCCAACAAATTATTTTCCAGCCTTCACTTGAAGAGCTCTGATAAAGGAGACCCCAAATCATTCTAAGCAGTTTATTTCACTTTTGGACAATTCTCATTGTAAAAAAAATCTGACCTTCTGATACTTACAAACATTGCTTGTAGGTTTGCCCTACAAGACCAGATACTGAAAGTCTAATTCATTTTCCATGTGACAGTTTTCAGATACAATACAGAAGTTGCCCTATCTTCTCTTTTCCAATATGAACAATTTTGTTTCTTAAATTTATATCTATGTGAGTCTCCATCATCCTAATAGTGCTCCATACTGATATCCATTTTCACACAGTTAATTTTAGAGAAACATCAACAAATACTATCCTGTCTAAAGAAGGGTGACTATTCTTCCATTTGAGGAAATGTCCATATTTATTCCTTCACTCTTTCTCCTGCCTCTGTTTTCCACTTTCTAGACTTACCCATCTATCATATCTCTGTGTGTACCTTCTCTTTTCCTTTACCTCCTCTCCTCTAGCTTTTCCGCTCCCTTTATGTGCTATTTTCTTTCAATTACAATGAAACTTAGGTGAGAGTAAGAGCTGTTTTACTGTCTTGAATTTATATCTCCATTACTTAGTACAGTATCTCACATTTAGTAAGCACTTAATAAATGATCCTTTTAGCTATCTCCTTAGGTACCACATATGAAGTATCAGGGTATGACTTTAGTAGTAAAGTAATTGAGTCTACAAAATTTCTTCATTTTCTCTTTGTCCTACCCTTATTTTTATAAAATAAATTTTATTTTAATTTTTATTAGTGATTTTACTGGAATTTCAATTAAACCCAAAACTTCCCAAGAAACTAAGTGTAAAATAAGAGAAAGTAATTGAATAACACTTTAGTTACTCTTGTGAAGCATGGTAAATTAGTTCATTATCTGTTGACTTATTATTATATATCTTATTATGGTTCAGTCATTCAATTGTGTCTGACTCTGTGATCCCAGGGACCATTGCCACCAGGGCCTTCTGTCCTTGAATTTCTCTTAAAGTTTGTCTAAGTTCATGTTCATTGTTTCCATGATGCTATCTATCATCCATTTCATCCTCTGCTGTTCCCTTTTTCCTTTTGCTTCAAATTGTTCCTAACATCAGGATCTTTCCCAATGAGTCATATTTTCTCATTATGTGGCCAAAGTATTATACTTTAGTTTCAGTAATTGATCTTCCAGTGAACAGCCTGAATTAATTTCTTTAAGTATTGACTGATTTGATCTCCTTGCTGTCCAAGGAACTCTCAAAAGTCTCTTCTAGCACCACAATTCAAAGCATCAATTCTGCAGCTCTCAGCTTTCCTTATGATCCTACTCACAGCCATATGTTGCTACTTGAAAAAACATAGCTTTCATTATATGGAACTTTATTGATAAGGTGATATCTCTGCTTTTTAGTATACTGTCCAAATTTGCCACAGCTTTCCTTCCAAGGAGAAAGTGGCTTTTAATTTCATGACTGCAGTCACCATCTTCAGTGATCTTTAAGTACGAGGATATACAATCTGACGCTGGAATGAAAGGATTTCTTCTCCCTCTATTTGTCAGGAAGTGAAACACCATGCTATGAAGAACAGCAAAGCACAAGGCATTGTGACCCAGAATCTCTGATATAGATATATATGTAACTGTTTACATATAGATACATGTGCGTGTGCATTTTTACGTACACTTTATATACATATGTACACATGTAATGTGCATTTATTCACCTATTGTCCCCAATTAAAATATATAATCACTGGGGATGGGAACTGCTGGGGCTTTTGTTTGTTTTGTTCTTATTATTTTGTTTTCTTTGTATGTACAACTCTTCCCATAGTGCCTGTCACATAATAAGCACTCAATAAATACTTATTGACTAAGTAGAATTGTAAAAACTATACTTTTGGAAAGTACTGATATAATACTAAAATCTTGTAAAGAAAAGGAATTTTTAAAAAATTTGTCCTTTTTTTATCATTTGCTTGATTTATGTATGTTCTGTCATTTCCCTTTACTTAAAGAAGAGAATGGCAACATAATAAAGAAGTCTGGGATTAGAGATTTGTATGTGACATATCTGTATGTCTAACTGACCAGTTTATGGTCTAAAGGAAGGGGCAGGTAGGTGGTGCAGTGGATAGAGCACCAGTGCAGCAGTCAGGAGGACCTGAGTTCAAATCTTACCTCAGACACTTGACACTCACTAGCTGTGTGACCGTGGGCAAATCATTTGACCCCAATTGTCTCATCCTGGGTTATTTCCAGTCATCCTGATGAATATCTGGTCACTGGATTCAGAGGGCTCTGGAGGAGAAGTGAGGCTGGTGACCTGCATAGCCCTCCCTCACTCAAAACAAAGTCAAGTTCAAGTCATGTCATCATTTCTTCGATGGTAATGAAGGACGAACAATTTTTTTACTCATGGTCTAAAAAACTTTTTGCAAATGACAAAGCTGAATCTCTGTGGTTTCCCTAAAGTCACTTGAGTAGTAACTAGCAGAATGACCATTCAAATTCAGGTTTTCTGACCCCAAATGCAGTGTTCTTTCCACTTCACTGTAGTATCTCAATGGCAAAAATGTCCAAACAAAACATTAGGCTAAAACCAGTGATTTGAAAATTAGAATAGAACCAAGGCTAGTATGTGTGCTCGGGAGGAAAACAAAATAAAACAAAACATTCTCTGAGACAGTAGATAGCCTCCAAAGCACTGGAAGGAAACAGTTGATTCCATGAAGGCAAGCTAATTGAAAGGGTCTTACTAGTTAGTTAGAAACTAGTTAGACTAGGGCTAGAGTTCTTAAGCTTTCCTGTATCATGGACCCTTTTGCGATCCTGATGAAGTCACTTCTCAGAATAAAATTTTTAAATGCATAAAATAGAATATGTAAAAGAACATTTTAAGAAATAAATTCTATTGAAATATAGTTATCAAAATACTTTTTAATATAAATTCATGGACACTAAATTAAGAACTCCTCAAGAAGGGTATGTTTATGAGGCTTAAGAAGTATTCGGCAAATTTTTTGATAGCACCTTAATTTTTATACCCTATATACAATTTATGCATTTACTCTGTTTTGTATAGAGTTCTGAGCCTTAGAGTCAGAAAGACCTGAGTTCAAATAGTGACTCAGATACTTATTAGATGTTTGATCAAAGCTAAGTCACTTAACATTTTTAGCCTCAGTTTCCTCCTCTTTAAATGGAAATGACAATAACACCTACCTCACAGGGTTGTTGCGAAGATTCAACAGGACAACGTATCTACAATTCTTTGCCAATAGTGACATGCTATCTAAAGCTAACATTTATTCTATGGTGGGGACATATAAAGACCCAACCCCAGACTTGGACACAGATGTAGATCTCTAGTGGAAACAATCAAGTTAACAGTCATATTTGATTATTGGTACATGTATTTTCAGAAAAAATATTTTCAGAGCCAAGGCAGCAGTGCTGCATCCAAGATGCAAGATACAAATCTAATTTACGTGATATTTAGAAGTATTCTCATAAATGCAACTGGAATTTGTCATGAAAAGAAACTTAAATAAGGAGATATTCTTTTAATGTAATGCTTATTTTTTTAAAGTACAAATAAGTATTAAGGTACTTCTGTTGAGGCTATAATAGGGTTTGGACAAGGGCAAACATATTTCCCAGTGTGTTGTGTAACACTGATTTGGTATTACATTTTCTGTAGCCCTGCAGGACAAACATGAAAGCCTGTTGGAGGTTTCTGAGACTTCGGTTCTTGTTGAACTATATGCTTTCAATAAAGGGTTATTATGCCATAAGGGTAACAGAGATGGTTAGAAAGATAGAACAAAACCTAATCCATATATACCTTTCTGTCACCTTTATGATGCATGTATCTTGTGTTACAGGCACATTGTTCCACTAGGAGAATTGAAGGTCTAGAAACAACCATAAAGCTTTCCCTCAGAGGTCCCAAGTCCCATGGGAAATGTAATCCATAATCAGACGGCTTTTTTGAAGCTGCATAGCCCTCTGGAAAGGTAAGCCTGCTTTCATCTGTCCCCAGTTAACAATAAAGGTATTCCTTTGTCCTTATGTTAGATTAGATACTTCTAATCAGAAGGAGAGAGGGAGGGAGAGTTGTGGATGGTAGCATTGTAAGAGGAGCAAGGAGTAACTGAATGCATTGTTTTAAAAACGTATTTGAAAAATTCAGAAGGAAAATAAAGAGCAAATAGACTCTTCAAGGAATCTTACATAGTAGCCAATGTGGGGATATGTTTTACTATTCATGTTTGTTTCAATGGCTTTCTTTTTCTTTTCAGTTAAGGAGAAGAAGAGAGAGAAAAAATTCTTGTTAAATGAAAAAAAAAAGTTTGTGGAAGTCATATATAAAAGAAAAAAAACTGATGTTAGCTCACTGGCTTTGTTTTAAAATGAAGGGACGGCTAGGTGGCACAATGGATATAGCACCTGCCCTAGAAACAGAAGGGCCTGATTTCAAATACAGCCTCAGAAATGTCCTAGCTGTGTGACCCTGGACAAGTCACTTAACTCTGATTACCTCCAAAAAATAATAATAAATAAATAATCAAAAACCTCATTTAGAGCAGCTAGGTGGTGCAGTGAATAAGGTACAAGTTCTGGAGTCGTGAGTTCAAATCCAGACTCACACCTTTGACACTTACTAGCTGTGTGATCTTGGGCAAGTCACTTAACCCCAATTGCCCTGCCTTCTCCCCTTCAAAAAACAAAAGAATTAAAAACAAAAGAATTATAATGAATTCTTCAATTCTTCTATACAATCAGGTCTTCCATATGTAGAAAGACAAACATGTGAGCTTAGGGGCTCACAACTAATGTGGGGGCATTGTTTTATGGTTTGAAAGGAGGCAGAATAGAAGACTGTAGCCTCTTCTCCCCGTTCTGTTTTCCAAAGGAGACTTTAATCCATGCCAGGAGGAGAAGCAAGAGATCAAGGGCAGAGGTCACGAGAAAGAGAGAGAGAGAGAGAGAGAGAGACAGAGAGACAGAGAGACAGAGAGAGAGAGACAGAGACAGAGACAGAGACAGAGAGACAGAGAGAGAGAGACAGAGAGAGACAGAGAGACAGAGACAGAGACACAGAGACAGAGAGAGATTAAAATTATATCTATCTGCTCTCTTAAATATTTTCAGTCTAGGGAATGTGATTATGTTCAAACTAATGTCTGATTACTGTTTCAATTATTAAGGGGAAAGAGGACCCCACACATAATATACAAGGTTTGACCTCTTTTCTCACCACATGCCAGTTCAGGAATGAACACACACTTATTCAAGAAAACATACTTGTTCAAGTTGGTAGTAAAATAGAAATTAGAGAAGATATACATAGGAACATCTGTATCAGACAATACAGAGTGAAAGAGCCTTTCCAATGAAAGCAAGGTAATTCAGCTTAACCATGAAAGAGGGAGAATCCTGGATCTCACCCAAGGAAAAGTTCCCCTCCCCATCTCTAGCATAGCAAGCTGGGGATAAAGGCATAATGGAGTCTTCTAGCTCCTCTCATGCCTTCTCAGTCTTTTACCTTCAGCACCTCGAAGACGGGTTTGCCGCATCTATCTTCCCTCTTGAAGACAGAACCCAGGAGAACTCAAAGCAATTTGCTGGTTAATGAGTCCTGAAGAAGACCTGAGGCTTGAAGAATCTAGAAGTGGCCTAGAGAAGACTGGTTTCACCAACCCTACCTCACCCTTCATCTTCATTAATAAGTAGGGATTCCCATATCAATGGAGATATATACATGTATACATATATGCATATGTATATATGTTTGTATATGTACATGTATATATGTTTGTATATATAGTGTGTATATGTATGTATACATATGTATGCATGTATATGTTTATATAGTGTGTATATGTGTATGCATATGCGTATGTATGCATGTATATGTGTAAGTATGTATGTATATGTGGTATGCATACATATGCATATGTATGTGTGTATCCATGTATGTGCATATATGTATATAGTGTGTATACATGTGTGTATGTGTGTATATGTGCATATATGTATATTTAGTGTTTATTCATATGTGTATATGTGTATGCATATAAGTGCGTATATAGTATGTATGTGTGTGCATACATGTATATGTGTGCAGATATATATCATGTATACACATGTGCATATATACAAGTATGTATACATATGTATGTATGCATGTGTATGTATGTGTATGTGTGCATCCATGTGTATGCCTGTGTACATGTATGTATATAGCATGTATATACCTATATGTGTGCGTGCATGCATACATGTGTATATATAGTATGTATATGCATGTACATGCAGGCATTTGTGCATGTATATGCATGTGCATATATGTATGCATACTGCATATATGTATGCATGTGTATGTGTGTAGTTATGTGTATATAGTGTGTATATGTATGCATGTATGTGTGTGTATATATGTGTGTATATATAGTGTTTACTCATGTATAAGTGTATGCATGTATATGTGTATATATATGTATTTGTAGTATATATATATATGCATGTATAGCTATGTGTATAAATGTATATATAGTGTGTATACGTATGTATATGCATGCATCTATGCACGTAATGTATGTGTATATATGTATGTATGTAGTGTGTATATATCCATGTGTATGTGCTTATGTACATACATGCATGCATGCATATGTACAAAGTAACTGAGAGCCAACTGAGAAGATCATTTGGGAAGAAGGAATAGAATGACTATGACAGTATAACCTCTATTTATGGCAGGAAAGGAACAGTCATAGATACTATGGGCAAATGGTTGTACCCAACAGCCCATGGTCTTAGAAAGATTTATTCTTTCTGAAAAGGTTAAGAGAATTTTCTAAAAGCAGCTAGTGGCAAAGGAACAATTTAGACCTAGAACACTGGGGCAGTCACGTACCAGGGAACAATGTAATGAGAGGTCCCATTCCCTTCCTAAGCACTGGAGAGTAGTAGAAGGCTTTATGATAAAATAAACAGGCATCTAGGTGATGCAATGGATAGAGTGCCAGACCTTGAGTCAGAAAGACCTGAGTTCAAATTAAGCCTCAAACACTTATTAGTTGTATGACTCTGGGCAAGTCGCTTAACCCATTTTGCCTCAGTCTCTTCATATATAAAATGAGCTGGAGAAGCAAATGACAAACTACTTCAGTATCTCTGTCAAGAAAACCCCAAACAAAAGAAAACATACAAGGAAGCAGAGGTGGACAGCTCTGACATAATGTGTAGTACTTATTATATAAGCTTCCTTGAAATGGAAATTTATTGCTCTGTATTTTGAATCTTCTCTTATGTTGTTGTACAATGCTTTTTTTTCTCATTTTGTATTTGAGTTTGAGTGAAGTTTGTAAAATGTTTCTTTTTCTTTTCTTATTTTATATTTAAATTTTAGAAATAAAAAAATAAAGAACTAAAGAAAAAAAACTAAATGGGTCACAAAGAGTTGGACAAGCCTAAATGATTAAACAACAACAAATAGAAACCATGCTGACACTGTCTGAAGCAGCTGTGGTTATTGTTTCCATGTCACACCACTCTGAAACTATTCTAGAACCAAAAACACTAGCCAAAGCTCTGAGAGCCCAGTAGATCTCTGACCTCAGGAAAATCATCTAAGTGGACTCTATTTGGGTCTTCTGGGAGTTAAATTAAGCAATTTAGTAAAAATTGAGGGTTAATGAGTGTCAATCCATACTTAGGAGTTAGTTGTATTTCCTAAATTCTTACTATAATCCGTGTCCCAAAGCCTGTTGACATGACTCTATATCAAAGATTAAAATTTATAAAACAAAGATAGTAATTAGTCAGGCAATAAGCATTTATTAAATGTCTACTGTGTCCCAGGCACTAGGGACACAAACAAAGGCATAAGCTAGTCCCTGCCCTTGAGTCTCATGGGGGACACAACAAGCAAACTGTGGACAAACAAGGATGAATAGAAAATCATTAGATTTGAATAACTAGAATTGGAGGGTTAAAAAAGAGCTTCCTTTTAAGAAATGATTAATGATTTATACCATTATTTAAATAAAACTTTTCATTTTATAAAAGGAAGCAAAATTGATCATTGAAAAATGTACTCTATAAGCATAAATTAATTCCCACCCACTGGAGAACCTAAATGAATCACACCATAATGAAAGTAGCACCATTGACCTAATGACAGTCTTCAGGTTTGTTGACATATTACCTAAAAGGAAATAATTAATTTCTCTGGATCACATGTTACATTTCTAAACATATGAATAAATATCACAAACTAGGAAATTGATAGTTAACCTGAGATTTATTATGCTTCAGAATGAAAAGCTTTATTGACCTGCCTGAACTCTCTGACCCTACAATTCTTTAACTGCAGAGTTTTAGACGCATTTATTTCACATTTATAGCCTGACATCTATGGCCCAGAGTCTGTCACCAATTCTATCTATTGGCAATAGGAATATAAGAGGGCCTAGGTTAATAGCTCATGGGTTCATCATAGATGAAACACTTCTCTTTCTTCTTTAGCTCAGTTTCCTACTAATGGGTCTCTTTCCTACAACTAAGGCCCCCTCAAATGTCTATTTCTCCAATATCTAGGTTACTTTTTTAGTACTCCAGTATTTCCCTAATTAAATTTCCTGATTCGTACCCTAATTCTCCTGCTGAGTAAAATTCCTTTCCAGAAACCATAAATAAATTGGTCTCCTACATCTGTTGCAAATCTTCCTGATACAGATTGTCTGCCTGGACTGGACCTCAGCCCTACTTCTACTTAGATAGATACCTCATGTCTTGAACTTGGTCTGTAGCTGATGCTCCAGTAAGCGATCTAATTTCAGACTGAAGTCTTCATGCATCCATCCTAAGAGTAACAGATCCTTAGTTACATCTCAGGTTTAGACTCTAGTCTTTGACTGACATTATGGACTTTCCTGGTGTCTAAGCCCAGACTTCCTGCCTTGGGGCTATTCCATTGCCAACCAACTCTGGGTCTGACAGCCTCCCTCTCTCCTCAACTTTATATTTAACTAATTCAATTGCTTGTCTGAATTACTTCTCTCAAATTTAGTTAATAGTCATCTGTTCATTCACTCAATCAACAAACATTTATTAGATACCAATTAAGTGCAAGACATTGTGCTAGTCACTAAGGCAGAGGCTCCTAAAATTATTTGACCTACTGTCCCCTTTAAAAAAAAATTACTCACTGCCCCCCTGGAAATTTACTTTTTTTTTAACCATTTAAATTTTTCTTAAGTTGTGTCATTTCAAAAAGTGTGTGTATGTATATATCTATATATATATATATACATATACACATATATGTGTATATATTTAATGACAAATCTTAAATTTAATAATGTATTAATATTTGAATTTTTTGTGCATTGAAATTTTGATGACATGATATTGTATCATAACCATATAGTATCATTTTGTAATCAAGTCATTACATACACACATCCCTGCCAATGCTGGACTTCCTGATAATGTGCTATACACTTGCCTGCCAATACTTGCTTATTAAGACGTTGTCAGACTTGACCACTGATTGGTTATAACTCCCATTTTGTGTGTTTATTTGGGAAATAATGTAATCACCACAACTTCAGCTCTGTTACACAACAGATGAAACAAATTTTCTTCTCTTCTTTCCTTATACTTCCACTGCCCCCTTATTTTTATTCAACACTGCCCCTCAATTGTACCCTAGGCTATTCCCTCACTGCCATCATTCCAGGGCCCTAGATGGTGGTATCCGTCCACTTTGGGAACCTCTGCACTAAGGGAATGAAATGATGAGTCTCAAGATATGTCTCATGTTCAAGGAGCTTATACTTTTACAAGAAAGATATTAGGCATATAAACAGATATCTTACCAAATGAGTAAGAGGAGCATAAATCAAAATATTTGAAAGTTGAAAGGAAAAAGATCACTTTACTAGGATTTAAGAAAGTTTCACAGAGAAGTGTCATTTGGCCTTAATCTTGATATACTAGTATTTCACAAGTGGAAAGGAAAAGAAGATTTTCTAGCCAGGTGGAAGGACATGAGCACAGACATGACAGTGAGAAAATAAGAAATATATCTGGAAAATAGTTTGAATTCTAGATGAAGCAATTTGTACTTTATTTGGTAGGTGTTGTGGGAGCAACATCCTAACTCTTTCCTTCATTCAAATTTATCTATGTTCTTTTATAAATGGTATTTAAACCATCTTTTAGGCCTTGATTGGCAGAGAGAACTAAAAGGTCAGACTGTTAATATCACTTTCTAATTTCTTACCCCAGTAGTAATGTAGTAACTAAGGCAAAGGTTCCCAAAATTATTTAGCCTACTGCTCCTGCCCCACATATCTTATACAGAACTTAAAATGAATTCTAATGAATGAAAGGCTTAAACATTTGTTTGTGTGAGTTATATATCAACATGGTAGTTTGGTGAAACCTATGACCCCCCTTCTCAGAATTTATATACATTCATAAATGAGGTAATCTACCCTAGGTTAAGAACCCCTCCAAATATGTTTATTACATGTATATGATCACTATCTGAATTTATCTTTTCTCTTTTATTTGACAATAAGCAAACTTCGGTAAGTTAGAGACCCACCCTGGCTTATTAAACTTTGTCTCTTCATTCCACACTTAGCACCTAATAAAGTGCTCTGCACACAAGGAGTACATGGTTGTTGAACTGTAGGATGGATTGGATGGTTGAAAGGACCTGCAATTAGAATCCTGCATCTGGCTACATCAGCCACCTTGAACAATTTCATTAAAAGGAAAGTTGGTCTATACAAAATGAACAACCAGTTTAAAAGTAGATTTGGGTATTTCTTCTTCTTTTCTCACAGTTTTGAGCTTTATTTTGCTTTATTTTTTCCCCCACTGAATAGGATGGGTGATACCTAAATTGTGAACTCTAGGGTGTGTCTATTTAGGTAGAAACGGAATGACTCAGTTTAATTCTGTTTGAGAAAGGGAAACACTCTATTCTCTTTTTGTTGTTTTTGCTTTCTTTATAGAGACATCAGGAAGACATAGAACAATGTGAAGGAGTTTGCCTCTTTTATAAAACTTCCATTAAGATTTGACTGTCTCTGATTTTTGTTTTTGTATCCCTTGCTCCAGTCATGGTACCAACACATTGCAGATACTTAGCAAACCATTGTTTTCATAACCTGTTTGAGCCCTAATTTCTCTAATTATAATGAGGATATTAATATGCGTACTGGTTACCTCACGGGGTTTTTATAAGGGAAGCATTGTGTAAACTTTAAAGCAACATACAAATATGAGAGGTTACTACTCCCTGACATTCTGGTGATCATAATATTTCACTGTATTTCCATTTTAATGTTTTTATTAAACAGTCTCTTCTTCTCTCACTAGACCACATTCAGGTCCTTACCTTCTGTCACCTGGAGTTGTAGAATATACGTATAATTGGTCTTTCTGCTTCGAGTTTCTCCCCTCTCTAATATATCGTCTGCAAAGAAGTCAAAACAATGTTCTGTGTCATGACAGGTAGGTGGTACAATGGATAGAGTATGTGCTTGAAATTAGGAAGGAGGTAACTGGATTCCAGGATAAGGAGATCTCTCCTCCCCGCTGTCCCCTTAAATGAAGGTTTAACCAGCCCCACCCTTTCTCAGAGAAGGTTAGTGGCTTCTTGTTGCAATAAAAAAAAAAAAAAAAAGCAAAACTCCTCAGCTTGGCATTTAAAGCCCTCAGTAATTTGGCTACCCCTACCTAGCCTTATTTCTTCATTCTAGCTAAATTGAGCAGTCATTCCCTTAAGCAGTCTTTCCATTTCCCAAGGTTGTGCCTATCACCACATATCTAGAAATTACTCTGTGGATCTTATTTCTATCACTTAAGATTTCTTATTTTATATCAAGTCATAGTCCAATTGCCACGTGCTCCTGGAAATCTATTGCTCTCTTATTTGTATTTACCTATCTGTATATGCTGTATTTCCTCCATTAAAATGTAAGTCTCATGAGAGCACAATTTGTCTCCTTAATATCCTCAGCCCCTGACCTAGAACCTCCCACTGAGTAGGCACTTAATAATCTTTTGTTAAATTTAATTGACTTGACTTTTTCCTTCACTTGAAACACAGGTACCCACTCAAAAACAACTATTTTGTTTCAAAGTATTACTTATATGGGTACAAGTTGACAAATATCCTTTCTTTTTCAACCATATCAGACAATTGTAGAGTTTCCAATTGGGGGAAGGAAGAGAAAGAAGAAGAAAGACAAGGAAGAAAGAGCTTTCATAAATTGTTTTTCTTACCATGTAATCCCAATTCCATTTCCAAAAGCATGACTTCAGGAGAGAGAGAATGACTTTTAAAACTTCACAGAACTAAATGTCACTGTTGTCAAGTTGAAGATTGACCAGTTCTAAGGCAATGTGTCTTTTAGAAATGTTCTTATTAATCTGTACCTGTGACTTTTGAAAATATGAGAATGGCTTAGAGGTTTCGATGCATCCCATGTAGTCAAGACCTTTAATCTAGCAGAGATGGAATTTTCCATCAGCAGGGGACTCAACTGAAGTCTCATCTGTATACTCAAATGCACAAACCATCCAAAGAGATACATCAAGGGAAATGTTGATTTTGAGAGGGAAATGTAGAATGTAAATTTCAGAATCATTGATTTATATAAAAGAGAATTAAATATACCAAGATTCAAATAGAGAAAGTGATAACATTTTGGTTGATGATTAATAAACTCTGAATAATTTACATCTTAGAGAAAAATTGTTGGTAATCATTCAGTTATATTTAAAGTTATTATGGTCTACTACAGTTTTCCTTGCCCCTACAAAGAACTACATTTTCAAGTTACATATATATGAAGTTGTAAAAGCTTTGCTTTCTGTAGAATACATTCAGCTCCCTCTCTTCACCCCCAAATACCACCTTTTGTTGTGCAGGATTCTGTCATTAGTGTTAGGGAAAAATAAATAAAAAGCATATAAGTAAAACTCATTATCTTTCCCCCAACCTTCCCTCCTCCTACCTTCCCTATTATTGTAGAGGATAACACTTTCTTCCCAGTCCTTCAGACTCTCAATATAGAAGTCATCCTGGACTTCTCACTACCTATCTCACCACCCTTCCCAAGCTGTTTCCAAGGTCTACCTTTGCAGCATCTCTTGAACATGTCTCCTTCTCTCCTCTTACATTGTCACCACTCTAGAGCTGACTTGATTACTGCAATAACTGCAGGTGGGTCTTCCTGCCTCAAGTCTCCCCACTCTAATCCAACCTCCATTCAGCCACTAAAGTGATTTTCCTAAAACATTCTTAAAAGTTTCCTAAATTTCCTAAAATTTTCCAGTTGAGTTGATCGTGTCACTCCCTATCCTCTTCACCCCCCCCCCCCCAATAAACTCCTGTGGCTTCCTATTGCCTCCAGGAACAAATGCAGCATTCTCTGTCATTCAAAGCCCTTCATAACGTAGCCCCCTCCTACCTTTCCAATTTTCTTAAACCTTCCTCCCCAATATGTACTCTTCAATCTAGTGACAGTGGCCTCCTGATGTTCCATGAAGAAGACACTCCAACCCTCAACTCTGGGCATTCTCTCTGGCTGCCACCTATGCTTGGAATGCTCTCCCTCTTCTGCACCAACTACTCTCCTCCTTGGACTTACTTAAAGGTAAGTCCCAACTAAAATCCTATCATCTAGAGAAAGCCTTCAACTCCTCTTACTTCTGACACTCTCCCTCTTTTAATTATTTCCTGTATATCTTGTGTATGGCTTGCATTGTACATATTTGTTTGCATGTTTTCCCTCCCATTACACTATGAACTCCTTGAGGGCAGGGACTTTCTTTTGCTCTTTTTGTACGCCCAGAGTTTAGCACAGTACCCAGCACACAATAAGTGCTTAATAAATGTTTATCCAATGATTGACTGAGTTAGATTTTCATAATAATTATTTCTTGAGAGAATCCAGATCATAGGATCAGAGTTTTAGAGCAGGAAAAAACCACAGATGCCATCTCCTCCTCAATTTCTGTATGAGGAAACTGAGGTCTAGAGAGCAATGTTTTGCCCAAAGAAGCAAAGCACATCCTCTGACATCTAACCCAGAACCAATATACTTTCTGATGTATTATACTGCTTCTCCCAACATAGATAAATAGATCAATTCAGTTAGCTATATATACATATCAATATCAATTTATCAACATATACTATCCACTTGCATAAGTACATTACAAATGTATATATATTTATATATATATATACACAAGTGTGTGTGTGTGTGTGTGTGTGTGTGTGTGTGTATTTTTACAGAACACAATTCTTCCTGACTCCAAGTTTGGCTCATATACTAGCACAGTGTCATACCTGATGTATGTAATACATATGATGGATGTGCTTAATAAATGTTAGTTGATTAAGTAATAAATTGATACTATTATTCAATTACAAATTGAATTTCAGGGGAAACATAGATAATGGCAGTCAAAGGTCTTTGAAGACAAATTATGAAGTACTTAGGAAGCAAAGTTGAAATTCAAATTGATCAAATGATATAACATGTAAAGTGCTTTGTAAAACTTAAAGCTAAACTATTATATTAGGGTGGAAGAGGATGACTGACCATGGATACTATGAGTCTGGGGGACATATCTTCCCAGAAAAAGTAATCTCTAAAGCCAAAGAAATAGACCTTTAGTGTCTGTTGTATTACTCTTTTTCTTGGCAACACAGAATGAGCAAGACTGATTTTATCTTTAAGTAGGCCTCCACCATCTTAGAGATTTATTGCCAACAGTAGAAATCTGATAAGACCACCACAGAGAAATGCGTTTTCCCAGAGGACCAAACCTGATCATTATCAACTACGAGGATCCCAAGGCTTGCATATGTCTCCTCATTTTCTTTCTTCCGTACTCTGAACCTAAAAAGTGCTAAAAACGGAATCTGCACCCTAAGAAACTGAAACTGCTACCATCCAGAACAATCTTCATGCTAATAAACCTCTTGTCATTTTAGTCTGACCTCTCACTTTATTTGATCTCCAGTCAGGCACATCTACCTTCAATCTTTTCTATCTTCGGGGTCTTTGACGAGATGCATAGATAGCATCTTGGATACAATGTACATGAAGATGGACAGAATTTGAACAATAGGATATAAGCACCTGGCTTGATGTGGTCCATGAAGTCATGAAGAGTCAGACACCACTGAATGACTGAACAACAAAATATGCAGATCTGCTGGCAGGTGAGATTCTCCCTGGACTCTAAAGGAACTCAGTCTGAAAACTTTCCCAACATTGTCTATTATTAAATCTAATGTAGAAAATTTGCATAAGTTTATTCCGAAGGAAGAGAAGAATCTACTAAGAATTAAAGCTTTCAAAATTTCTAAAAACAGAGAATCCAATATTCAATCCATTATTCTTTTATTGTATTATGTAGATATACTATGTAGCCAATGTATAGGAAGAAAATCTTCACTGGCTATTTTCTCCTGAATTCTTCTATTCAGACCCCAGACCCTGCCTAGTTGTGTCATTTGCACTTTATTTTACTATGTACATCATTCAAAGGGAGCTGGAGGGAAAGGGGTAAGAAGAGGAGGGAAGAGGAGGAAGAAAATTAGATGCTAAGGCTGTTTCGTGATTTCCCTGGCAAGAGCAATCTATAATATTGTCAGAAGACAAACTTCCTTATATAAACTAAAATTAGGAGACTCAGGCTTTTAACTTAAACCTGGAAACACTTCCTGATAATGGGACATATTTTTACATCTGGTAATGGCAACCCCCAATAACTGCTGTAGCTATAAAATACGCTAGTGGGAAAGAAGTTGAGGTTCATGGAATCAGAAATCTATGCCTAGGCTTTTGATGGACCCTAATGCTCTTAAAACAATGAAATGAAGAAAAAAATCTATGCATATTTGCATTGCATGGAACAGAAAGATCATATTAAAGAGCTAAATTATTGATCAAGTGAGAAAATGTAATGAAGTTTAAAGAGAGTAGCTTTCTTGCCAGCCTATCTGCCAATTTCATAAGAGTATTCCATTTTGTAAGTAGTAACTTTATAAAACATAAAGCTATTAACATTTCACCTCAATCTATCTATTGCAGAGATTAGAGTCTCAAATGATAATTAACAATGGTTGAACCTCAAAAGGTTTCCCATTAGTGCCTGAAACATGTTGTTTGCAACACTGGGCTGATTATTTTATAATTTTATTTATACCATTTGTTGAAGTAGTTAGAAGGTCTTTCTTGCAATATATGAGCTCCTGAGTTCAGAGTGATAAGTTTAAAAGCAGTTTCATTTTAAAAAGCAGTTTTATTTGCATAATTATGTTTGCATTAAGTGAACCTTTGGTATCAGGCAGCATTGAATTTTTATGGAATCAGATGTTCTGTAAATTCTCATGAGGCCATACTACTTTAAGGAAAACTAAAACATGGATGTAGGTAAGGCCAGGAAGACCAGTTTGACCCTGAATAACCTAGACTTTGTAACCTAAAGTTTCACATTTCTTCAGACCAAATTCAATTCAATACAATAAGTATGTTACAGTAGAAAAAAAAGACCTGGCTTTGAAGACAGAAGACCTATATTCAAACCCAGCTCTGCCTTTTCTTTTAATCATTTAATCTCTTTGGACTACAGTTTTCTCATTTGTAAAATGAGACCAGATGACTTCTGAGATTCCTTTCAGCAAAATCTATGAAATTCAACTCAATATTCATTTGCGTTAAGACCAGAACTGTTCTTGGCTCTTTCTCCAGATCCAGAATAATTCTGAAATGAGACCATTTCTTCATCTTAAACTCAAGATTACAGTAGATGACCCACATTGGAATAATGTCTTTCAGGTTAAACTGGAAATGCTATACATATCCACAAGATCGTAGGATTTAGATCTAGAAAGGCTATAGATAGGGCCAGGAAAGGACCAAGTCCAAACCCCTCACTGTACTGATGAGAATACTAAGTCCTTAGAAATGAAGTGACTATTCTAAGGTCACACAAATCATAAATAACACAATAAAAATATGAACCTATGTCATCTGACTGGGTGTACTGGGGCACATCTTCTAAATGTACAAGTGATCTCATTTCCATTCTGCCTTCTCCAGCACAATACTCTATCATTCTTATCCTCCATCATTCCTCTATTAACTACAAACATGGCCATGTTTAGAGAATAAAGGACATAATGGTCCCATCCTCAAAAATCTCTTGCTTAATCTGACCATTCTTCTCCCTCCTCTCCTTGGACTCCCACCATCTATCTTCATATATCTCTCCTTCCTTTTAAGGCTTAACTCCTTCTACTATGGACTGTTTCCATTTCCCTTCCTCTCCCCTCTTCTTAACTCTCTGCCATTTGACTTCTGCTCTTGTTATCAGCGAAAACTACTCTCCAAAGTTACCTATGATCTCCTTGATTCTCCCTCTTCTCTAGTTTCCATGGCATTGTTGTCTCTTGGTTCTCCTCCTACCTATTTGACCACTCGTTCTGTCTCCTTTGCTAGATCTTCATCCAATCCATACCCGCTACCTGTGTGTGTCCCTAAAGCTCTGTCTCTGTTCTCCTTCTCTTTTCCTTATGTATTATTTGGCTTGGTGATTTCATCAGTTTTCATGTGTTCACTTATTGATGATCTCTATGCAGATGATTCTCATATCTTCTTATTCAGTCCTAACCTTTCTTCTGACATCAGTCTCAGATCTCTAGATGTTTATTGGATATCTGAAGCTGGATGTCCTGAAAAATTTGCAAAGTAAAGTTCATTATTTCTTCCCTTTCCCCAAGCCCTTCCCCAGTCACCTAGGCCCACAACCTAGTTATCATCTTTGAATCCTCATTCTTTTACACACTCCAAATTCAGTCTGTTGCCAAGTTCTGCTAATTCTACTTTGCATTATCTCTTATATGTAACCCCTTCACTCCTCTGATACTGCTGCAGGACCTCATTACCTGACACCTGTGCTATTGCAAGAGCCTTCTGGTGAGTCGTCCTAACTCAAGTCTCAGTCCACTCCAGTCTATCCTCCACTGAGTTTTAAATGTGGTTTTCTTAAAACACAGATCTGCCCATGACACTCCTACCCCCACCCCCATTCAATAAATTTTAGTGATTCCCTATTTCTTCCAGGGTCAAATATAAAATCCTCTATTTGGCATTTAAAGTACTTCATAATCTAGCCCTTTTCTCCCTTTCTGGTCTTCTCATATCTTACTCCCTTCCACTTACTCTGAGATCCAATGACAAGTGCCTCCTTGCTATTCTCTCACACAGCACTCCATGTCCTGACTCTAAGCCTTTTCACTGGTCATCTCCCACGTCTGGTACTCTCTCCTTCCTTATCTCCACCTCTTGACTTCCCTGACATTTTTAAAATCTCAGCTAAAATTCCACTTTCTACAAGAAACCTTTCTAGATCCCCCTTAATGCTAGGGTTAGGGAACTTCTATGAACTGGTCCCGCAATGAACTGGTCTATAGTTCCTTAAAAACCAAACAGGTAAGTAACCTGAGATATCTTCTCATGGGACAGAACTTCAAATAGTGCAATGCCTGTCCCCAAATGTGCTAGTGTGGTTACTGCCTTGCAAGCTAACCACCAAGTAATTTGTAAAATAAAAATTCTGTAATGAAAAAATCTCTAAAAAAATGTCTCTTAGAAGAGTGGATATGTCTACTGGTATTTATAAAAGGTCAACTTTTGATAGCAAATATCATTGTAAAGTATCATGACTAGTTTAAACTCTCTATTCTCCTTACGGACACATCTAATATAAAGTAAATATTCCTATGTCTAAATTTTTATGCAAATATTTTTCTACGAAAAAGCAGTATTTTAGCTTTAGTCTTTTGTATAAGTGAGCTCAAAGTGCAAGTTGATGAATGCTTTCATGCAAATATTTTTATTTGCTTTTCCCTGAAATATAAATACTCAAGTACTTTAAATATTTTCATAAGGTGGATCATAAACAACTAAATAAGTTCATCTTCCACATTAATATGTATTTACATAAGAATAACATCTAATCATTTGAAATGACAGTAGACTCACATTTGTAATCACACATCAAAGCAATGAAACAAAAGGGAATAGAAGATTATTTGGGGCAAACTTTTCTCCTGATCTGAGGCAGCGTGTGTATGTGTGTGTGTGTGTGTGTGTGTGTGTGTGTGTGTGTGTGTGTGTGTGTGTGTCTCCAGGCATGTGATTGTTGGTGTGTGCAACTCACTTATTCTATTCTGGCTTTCTTCAAGCCTCAACTCTAATCCTACTATCTACAAAAGGCCTTGCCTAGTCTATCCAGCCCCAGTACCTTCCTTCAGAGATTATCTCCTTGCATATGCCAAATTATATGCTTGTTGTCTCCCCCATTATAATGTGAGCTCCTTGAGGTCAGACTCTGTGGTTTTGCCTTTCTTTATATGTTCAGCACTTAACACACTCCCTTATGTATAGTAACTGATTAATGACTGCCTACTAGTGGCAACTTGTCTTTGAGAGATGCTTGCGGTGGATCTTGGAGCTGGTGGGCACTTAGAGGTAACGGGTCTTGTCAGGATCATATGTGTCAGGCATGGGATTTGGTCTCAGATCTTCTTATCTCTCAGGCCAGTTTTTTATCCATTACCCCATGCTGCCCTACTTGGGTCATTTGTCTATTTAAGAAATTACACATGGCTCCATTCATAACAAACCATCCAGATGTCTGAAAACAGAAATACTTATTGATTGACTGCCTGAATGATGTCTAATATCAAAAACAAAAAAGCCTTCTAGAATTCAATTGCTCATGTTAGGTGCCTGCACTGAGTATATATGCATTGCTTTATATAGTCAAAATATTTTCTGCAAATAGATTTTTGAAATCATAGTGTTCAATAATAATTTATAACTCAATTAGCCCACTCTTCTCATTTTATAGACAGAGAAACAGATGGCCCAGAAAAGTGAAGTATTTTGCCCAAGGTTAGGCAGCTAGTTGGTAGTAGATCAGAACCCTAGGCGAACACTCAATGCTCTTTACCATCTACCATGATTCCACTTTGATCCTTATACTTGAATCATGTGCTTTATGTACTTAGAAACTGGTTAAAGGAATTGTGTAGTGAATCCTGTGTTCAGTGGGAATAGATAATGAACTAGATGTAAGGGAAACTGGTTTCTAACATGGTCTAGCATGTAAATACCTTCAAGATATCTGGTTTTCATTCCTGTTTTTCATAACTGGAAATTTCAAACACAATCTAGATTTTTTCAAAAAAAAGAAAAAATAACCAGCATACTGTATAAATCAGAAAGCTATAAAATATTTGTCCAAAGAAAGAGAGAAACTTATAGTTTAGTAAATTACTAACACTTGGAAGCAATATAAAGACTGATTAAATTAAAACAAGATTGTTTCCTTTTGCTTAGAAACAATTCTGATATTTTTATCAGCATAATTTTTTTGTTATCAAGAATAAACAGAATGATAAAGTTTCTATTTATTCTTTTACAAAACTTGAAAACTGGTACTAATACCTGCCTTTTAAAGTCAAAACACTTAGGAAAATAAGTACAAATGTCCACCTGTTTAGCAAATTAAATAGGTAAATAAATAAAGCATGCAAATGCTCATAAATCCTGTTTCTAATTCTTAGTCGCTATGAGATCATGGGCTTGCCTCTTTGATCCTCAGTTTCATCATTTGTAAAAGAGAATAAGAATGCCATCAGATTCGTGAGAACCTTAAATAAAACAAAGCCTGGAAGGCTTTTAAAATGTCAATGGGAGTCTGTAATAGTAGGTAGAAGGCCAGTCTCAGAGTCACAAAGACCTACAATCAAATTCTGCCTCTAATGTTTACTAGCTGTGTGACCATGGGCACATCACCTGATCTCTCAGGGTCCCAGACAACACTTTAAAGCTACAAATTATCATTAATCAATCAATCTACAATTTAAAAAGCCTTTGCTATGTGCCAGGCACTGTCCTAACCGCTGAAGATACAAAAAGAGACAAAAGACCATCCCAGCCTTCAAGGAGCTTATAATCTATTGGAGAAGCCAACATGCAAACAAATATAATACAAGACAAGCTTCATACAGGATAAATGGGAAATAATTAAAAGAAGGAAAACACTGGAATTAAGAGGAATTGAGAAAGGCACACTGTACAAGGTAGGATTTGATTGTAGAATTTGATTAAAGGAAGTCAGGGTGGTCAATAGTTGGAACAGAGGAGGGTCATGAGTCACAGCCAGAGAGAATGCCTGGATGTCAGAGATGGAGAGTCTTGTTCTTAAAACAGCCAGGAAGTCAGTGTCACTGTATTGAAGAATATATTTTGGGGAGTAAGATATAAAAAGATTGGAAAAGTAAGAGGGAATTAGGTTATGAAGAGCTTTGAATACCAGAGTATTTTTTGTTTGCTCTTGGAGATAATAGGAAGCAACTGGAGTTTATTGAATAAGGTGGGTGACATGATCTGACCTGAATTTTAGGAAAATTACTTTAGTAGTTAAATGGAAGATGGAATGAAATGAGGAAAGACTTAAGGAAGGCATACCTACTAGCAGCTATTTCATTACTCAAGTTGTAAAGTGATGAGGAACTGTACTGAGAATTGTCAGTGTAAAAGGAGAGGAGACATATTTAAGAGATGCTGCAAAAGTAAAATCAACAAATTTTGGCAACAGTTTGAACATAGGGGATGCCAGATAATGAGGAATCTAGGTGACTTCTAGGCTATATACCTGAGGATGGTGTTGCCCTCTACAGTAATAGGGAAAATCAGCCCTCCCTCACTCAAATCAAAGTCAACTACAAGTCATGTCATCATCTTGATGGTATGGTCCTCTTCAAGAATGAAGGACAAACACAATAGGGAAAGAAGGAGGTAGGGAGGGCTTAAGGGAAAAAGATAATGAGTTCTGCTTTGGACATATTGGGTTTATGATGTCTCCTAGACATCCAGTTCAAGAAGTCTGAAAGGTGGTAGGAGATATGTGATTAGAGGCCAACAGAAAAATTGGAGTAGGAAGGTCAGATCTGAGAATCATCAGCATAGATATAATAATTAAATCCATGGGATCTGATGAGATTAGTGAGTGAAGTAGTATGGAGAGAAAAAAGAAGAAATCCCAGGGCAGAATTCTGAAGGATTCCTATGGTTAGAGGAGATGATCTGGAGGAGGATCCAACAAAAGAGACAGAAAAAGAGTAGATGGATACGTAAGAGGAAAACCAGGAAAGAGTGATGTCTGAAAACCTACAGAGAAGAGAGTATCAGGGAGCAGAGATTGCTCAACATTTACAAAGGCTGCACAAAGGTATAGTGCCAATGTGATATTCACAGTTCCTACGGTGTCCATGAATATGTCAGCACAATTCTGAATCACAAAATACAACAGACTGTCCACATGGAAGACAGAATCAAAACATTTATTCAAACACCAGAAAGCCAAATCCGTCATAGTAACCAAGAAATCTATACACAATAACAATGCAGGGGGTACTACCATCCCCAAGCCTTCCCTCTGTTAGGCTCCCCACAAACCAGCTCCCTTAAATAAGCCACAAACAAGCTCTTCCACTCGTGCTAGGTGCTGCTTTCTCTGTTCTTCCCAGCTCTGACTAGTGTGACCAACTTCCTCTCAGCTCTGCTCTAGCTCTGCCTCTTCCTGCTCCACCCCTTCTTCTTCTACCCTTTCAGTAAGTTCTTCCCACCATAGGCTTTATGTGACTCAAACCCATGTGACTTAGGCTTCCATGTGACTTAAGCAGGTCACATGGGCCTATTAAATGTTTGGGAAATATCTTCAAATTAAGCAAAAAGTATGTTAACAATACAAAAGATCAAGAAGAATGAGGACTGAGGAAAAAAAAGTTCATTGGATATGGCAACTAGGAGTTCATTAGTAACTCTGGAAAAAACGGTTTTGATGGAAGGATAAGGTTGAAAATTGGATCATAAGGGGTTAAGGAGAGAGTGAAAGGCAAAGTGGAAACATTCATTGTAGATGGGCTTTTCAAAGAATTTAGCTACAAAGGGCAGAAGAGATACAGGATGATTGTTAGTAGGGGTGGAAGGATCAAGTAAGGGTTATTTCAGTATAGAGGGGCCATGGTCCTGTTTTTAAGCAGTAGGAAATGAAGATGACAGAGGGGGTTATCTGTTGGAGGAGATAGAATGGAATGGGATCATTTGAAAAGTACAGTGGTAAACCTTGGTAAGGAGTAAGGCCATTTGTCCTGTGAGATGGGTAAAGAAGAAAGTGACAGAAGGCATCTGAATAATAGATGAGGAAGAGAGAGAAGAAGAAGAAGTTCATGGCAAATGGCCTCAATTTTTTATGTAAATAATGATTCAAAATTCTCAACTGAGAGAGTGGGGGAAGAGAGGAATGTAAGAGATTTGAAAAGCAATGAAGTGGTTTGGAAGATTTACTGTGGAGAGTGGGATAGTGAATTGATAAGGGAGACACAGAAAGATTGCTTAGGAGCAGTGAGGCCCAACTGAGGCTATGTGGACTGGGAGAGATTTGAGGGGGTCAAGGGTTTGAAGGTCATGGAGTGGATATAGAATAGGGTTATGTAAAAAAAGGCAGAGGGGGAGGTGAAAAGTCAATAAATTATGGTTGGGATAAGGGAATTTCAGAATTCTTGAACATGGAGGTAGTACATTTATGGGTGGTGACATAATCAGAGGTATGAACATTTTACTTATTTATTCTTTTATCCCTCTATCTATCTATCTATCTATCTATCTATCTATCTATCTATCTATCTATCTATCTATCTATCTATCTAAATATCTATCTATCTATCTAAATATCTATCTATTTAAATATCTATCTATCTGTCTGTCAGTCTATCTATCTGTCTGTCTGTCTTTCGTCTATCTATCCGTCTGTCTCTCTATAAGTCATGGAAGTGTTACTAGTCACTAGGAGTGCCCTTAATCTGACTTCAACGATCAAGATAAAAATCAACAATAAGCATTAGTTATTACTTTTCTTCCCCTCAGAAAACGTGTTTTCTAAGAGATTCATTCCCCAGCACAATAACTTACACATCAGCATTTTTGAACGACTAAATGAAGGACAAAGGTTTGGTACTTCTTTGTCTTAAGTTTCTTTGCATTTTTTGATAAGTGTAATACACAACATTTGTTGTCCTTTTATAGTGACTATCTGTCTACATTTACTTCCTAGAGAAGGGAGTCTGACTGTGGGCATTTGGCGCCTGACATCGTGACTTTCAGTTTATCAAGTGCCCTTTCCCTTATAACATGATGCCTCTGCCTTATCTTTTGCAGCTTCTGTTGTTGGTTTGAACACAATTGGCAAGGCTTCACACAAGGCTCAGTCAGTTATGCTTTTTATATAAAAATTTGCTTATCAAACATATTAGCATGTTGCAAAGTGCTCTGTGAGGGAGTAAAGTACCCTGTATAACTTTCATATGCGCTAATTATTTTAAACATAGTGTGCTTCCCTTGAACTTACTCTAACTCCTAAACACACTCTACTTCTCTTTAACTGATTGCACTGATCCCACTGCTAACTCTTTTCTTTCAAATAAAAAAATCCACAATGTCTAACCTTCCCTATTATTACACTATGACCTCTAAAATTCAGTAGCAGCTATAAGCCAGCACAGTCTCTGGGGTACAGATGTTCCTACCTTCTACCTAGCACATCCCCAGGCTTTACTGCCGTGACTGGGTTGCTAAAAGGACTTTAATGTCCTTGATTCAAAACTGACTTGACTCTTGAAAAGGGAGTTACCCACATGAAACCTCATATCTGATACAGGGCTGAGAATGCAGAAGTAGTGTTTTTCCAGGCTATCAGAGAATGCTTAGCAACAAGCTATAGAGCAAGAATTCTTAACCTGGAGTCTATGAACTTATTTTCAAAAGTAAATTTTAATTTTTTTAATTGGTAACTTTTAATGTAGTTTATTTCCTTCGTAACCCAATGTATTTTATTTTTTTGCATTTATAAAGATGATTCTGAGATGTCAAATGGCTTAAGAACCTCTACAGTAGAGATTTTAGCAAAAAGGAAGAAGGAAGAAAATTGCTTATAGCCTAAAAAGATTGGAAGTAGAGGTCAAGGCGTAATGACAACCAAACTTTCTGAACTCAGATTCTCTTAGGGCTGTTCTTGGCAGATCTCCCTAAAAATAGTCTTTTGACTATTATGACTGTTTTATAGAGTACTCACATGGGGCAGGTGATCACATGGTGGTCAGAAGAGGTGATACAAGGATGCTCTCAAGGTCTCTCTCAAGAATTTTTGAATTGATTGTGACAGAGGAGACACGGGCACAGGACTGCTCAGCATGGTATGTCCACATCAGAAAGGGTGCTGTGCTCTAGGAGCAAAACAGAAGTGAAACAGCTCAAAGGAAATGTAGGATGCACAAATTTAGAGTATCCACTCCACATGTTCACACGAATTGTCTGTGCCCAATCTGTGGTAGAGCATTCTGAGCTCATATTGGTCTAATCAGCCACAGTTGGACACATTTAAGCTTGACTAAATCATAATGATGTCATTTTGGTCCTCTTCAAGAACGAAGGACAACAACCAAACAATCCTGGCAGATAGGCGTTCTTTATTTTCTTGACCCCTTCTGGGCAATGGGAATGACAGGAATGTTTCTTTGGTGGTCAGAGGAGACACTGGAGTAGACAAAGCTTTTCTGTGTCTGATTCTGAGAGGCTTGGTCCTTCTTCGGCATCATGTCAGGAATTGAAATAGGTCTGACTTGGCCAAAGTAAAGTAATGTTAATCCCATCCCATTTACCAAAATGTTTGTGTGTTTTTTGTCCCTGTCAAGAATTATATCCTTGATTTATGGAAGTCGGTTCTGATGCATTTTCATGATTATGTTGAGCTAGATATTTCCCCAAATGTCCATGGAGTTTCAAGTTATCATTAAAAACCTCCCTTCTTTTTTAATTGGGCATAACTTTTAGATCATTCAACAGGGTTCAACAAGACATGCATCCTACTGTTCACTGTTTTAGAGACCTCAAGTTATTGACTAGGATGGGGTTACTTGTCCTCAAATCCCTTTTTCAAGGAGTGGTTTTAGTCTAGTCAAGAACACAGTAAGAGAAAATTTTTGTTTTACTAAATAGAAACTCACACATATGTAATGCCTTAAGATTTACAAAGTGCTCATGTTATCTGTGAGATAAGTAGTGTATGAGGTGTTCAGGGAGGACGAGCACCTCTGATGTGAGTCTTGTCAAGACCTTTTCAGGGGTGCTCATTTACCTTTGGTATCTACCTGTCACCCAGCATGCACAGCAGCCACACCCTGGTAAAAACCATCTTGGCAGACAGGCCAAACCAGATGGAGGGTAACCAAGAGGCCTCAAACCTGTGAGTTAGCTAGTTAGTTAGTTAGGGGTATATCTACCCAAAATATGTTAAGATTTCTCTTTGTGGAATGAGTGGATGAGACCAGTTTATTCCAATGGCCTTGAAGGCAGCTGAAGCAGATGCTATGGGGTGTGCAGACTCAATCAAACATTGAAAATGCCAAGATCATCCACTGCATCCCAGGCCATCCCCAGTGGTGCTGACTTTTATCTTGCCAATAGACTTTGGTAATTCTGGAAAAGAGAGTGAGAATGAAGATTTTGTGCAACTCTGCATCATTTAAATTCAATTCATGGGCAAGTCAGATGTCACTGGATGAACAACAGCATAACCCTTATTATCCTTAATTTATAGGATAAGAAACAGAGGCCAAAAGAGTTAACAAATGAACCTGAGATGGAACACGAGCCCAGGGCTTTTCAAACTTCACGCCAAATACTCAAGTATTTCAAAGACAGAAATGATCTTAATATTCTTGCTTGACTAAAAACTCCATAACATCAGGGATATATTTTACCAGAACCTCTTTATCCTCTCTGGCACATAGTAATAGCTGAATAAACGCTTATTGAATTTAGTTGGTTAAAGTGAGTTAAACACTTTTTATGTCTTATGTACGACTCCAGGTTTCATTCCTTTGGCTTAAGGATAAATGAAGTTTGGGTTGGCAGTGGTCTTCCAGACTTTAACTACCTACTAACAATTAGCAGAGAGAAGATTCAGTTTTTCTATTGATCACTCCCCATTCTTCTGCTACATATGTGGAAAGTTAGCCTGCATCAGACTGGTTAACATTATATACTAACTAGTAGAAAGAAGGCAACTTTAAGTTTTGCTTTATTTATTGTTTGTTTCTTATTCTTTACCAGAGATTTGATATTAATAAATAATAATAGTTATTATCATTATAGCTAATAAGCTGCTTACTATGTACTTGACACCGTGTTAAGCACTTCACAATAATTATATCATTTAATACTTACATCACCTCTGGAAGGGAGGTTGTAAATCTTCATTTTACAGGTGAGGAAACCAAGGCAAACAAAGGTCACAGAACTGGTAAGTGTCTGAAACCAGATTTGAATTCAATTCTTTCTGACTTTGGACCTGGTACTCTATCCATTAGGCCACCTTGCTGCCCTAATTCTTAAAACATCTACATCATTTTTTTCCTTCCTGAATATTTAAAAGTACATTTAAACATTAGAATTTTTAAACAGAGATACATGGTTGTTTAGAGGTGATCAAAGGTGGACACAGTGTGCTTATAAGACTGGTGTGATGCAGAATATTGAAGTATATTTCTCAGTCTTTGCATATCATAATGTTTTTCATACAGTTTAAGTTAGGGTCATATTTCCTTTTGCCCATCCTCCACACCCCCTCACCTCCCATGAAATACAAAACTGGAGAGAAGCAACAAGGCTAGAGAGAAGAATAAAAATCAAGTAATTCTGGAGGAAGATGTGCAGAAAAGAAAACATCCTTGTATCTTCTCATACATTGGAATATTCCATCTTGATATTTGATGTTTTTCAAAATCAATGAAGAGACACAAAAGGTGAAAAAGATCAAAGCTGAAATTTAAGTACACTTTGATGCTGTGGAGGTTTCATTTAAAAAAAAATTCTCCAAGTACAGTAGAAACAAAATTTCCCAAATTAATATATAGATACTTACTGGATATTAAAACCTGATTTATGAATGCATTATCTATTCATAATCACATATATATATCATTTTCTTTCTAAATGTTGATGTTTCCCAAAAATAAAGCCAAATTGGCTTTTCAGCCAAGATTTTATGATTGTTCAAAAATACTTAAGTATATTCCCATAAATTAAACAAGTGGGACATATCAGATGCAAACTGGAAATTAGGCGACTCAAAAAAAGAGAATTAATGGTCTGTCTTGTAGGAAAATATAAAACCAGTTTCCAAAAAAAATTGTTTAAAGAAAACAGGAAGTCAGATAAAGAATCATTTGATCATCATAATACCCCCCCCCCAAAAAAAGTATTCAGGAATGATAAGATGGCAAAGAGTCTTGATTAATTATTTGGTATGTACCTTGTAATGAAAGCTGTTAGGGAGTCTCACTCCAATATTGTCATTTGAAACCAATAACTCAGAATTATTAAAATAAATAATGGGGAAATATAGTGAACATTATGAATCAGGTATGCCTGATTTGTGATAGATATAAATAAAATACTTCATTACTTCAAGGGTATGTAATTTTTGTGGTGTCGGAACTCTCTCAACTTATTTGAATTATATACCCATCTATAAACTCAGTAGATGTCCCTTACATGTTGCTGTAGACAAATCATTAGTTAGTTAAAATGAATATAGAGTTTTCTGACTTAAATACAGCTCTGATTTGATTCCTAAGCTTCAAGATTTCAGCAAACAACTTGGGTTGGCAATGGTGTATCAGCCTTTAACTACATGCTAAGAGTTATCAGAGAGAAGGTGCCTCTTTTCCTACTGATTCCTCCCTAGTCATCCTTTACCCATATGGATTTATTACTCTGCAATCTAGACTAGAGACTCCAGACTCATAAGGGGTCTTAACCTGGGGTATTTGAAGAGTGTGTGGGTATATACATACATATATGTACGTGTGTATAAATATATATGTATGTGTATGTATACATGTATATGTATGTGTGTATATACACACACATGAGTTCATACATATTTATATATATACATATATATGCATTTCAATATTGTTTCCTTTGTGATATTATGAATTTTGCTTTATATTTAAAAAAAAAAATCTTTCTGGGAAGGGTTGTTTATAGGTTTACCAGACTGCCAAAAGAGTCCATGACACAAAAAAGATTAAGAACCTCTGTTCTGTAGGCATGACAAGGCTACTCCTCAGACAATACACAAATTGTCCATCCCTAGGCCTGTTGGGGGTGTAAGCTCAGTTTCATGTGGATAGTTTCGGGCAGGTAAAAGTGAGGACTTCTAAAACCTCAGAGTTCTCATGAGGCCCCCCAGGGAACAGCTGGGAATTGAGGCTTGAGACCCGGGCTATCTCATGCATTTCCGCCTCTTCCCCTTGGGAAACTTGCTGGGGAGAGCATCCCACCCTTGAGATTAATCCATGGTCTGAGCACACCTGTTGTTGTCTAGCTAAGGGCTGAGAGCAGGCACGGTACTCAGGTGCAAACTATGCGGCAGGAGAGCTTAAGTAGGGTCAGGAAAGCCAGAAGGCTCTTAGCGCTGAGGGGCCCTTAGAGGGCAGAAGGTCCCTCCCCTCTCCCACTCCCATTCTCTTGCTGTACGATCTTTGCCTCCTTGGGAGGAGGAGGATTCCTCTCTCCTGAGGAAGAATTCGCCCTGCACATGTAACCAGGACCCTGAATGAAGCCTAACCCTTGTTCGACTCTGGAAAGTCTCTTCTCTCGTACGTTTATCCGGTTTGGCCGCCGAAGACCAGGAAAAGTAAGACTCGGGTTGCCCATCGGCCTCTAGGCCGGACATAGGCCAGTATCTGAAGCTATTCCAATTTTGTAACTAATGGCTACCAGAGCTTGTATTCCACTGTAACACCTTCTACAAACCCTGGGCCACCTCCATATTCCCATGAGGATACAGAAGAAATAGGATTCTAATGATGGGCAAATAATGTTAAAAAAAAAAACTAAGTAAAATACAGATATAAAACATAAATTTAAAAATATAAACAGATATATTAAAAATCATGGAGAGATGAATTCTTCACTCAAGAATTTTGAGGGAGCTTGGGAATTGTTGGGCAAAATAAGACAGAAGGCTAGCTGGGAGAGTGTTATTGTGAATCCTTTCTGAGGGAACTTGGTAGCTACAGATTGATGAGTCCCACTTCCATACCTGGAAACCTAGTACAGTTTATTTTGAAGGCCAATTTATTTGAACATCAAAGAAAATATAACCCTGATAGTTTTCCCAAGTAAAGATTTGCACCTAACAGATCTATGGGGATTCTTTTATAAACAATCATTCAGACTAAGAGGACCCTTGTTACTATTTCTGACAATCAGAGAGCCTTTGACCATTTTATATTTTCCCATTATTAAAAAAAAAAATGTCACCATGTAATCTGGGCCACATTTTTTATTGTATATAGGCAATTGCCTTATAAACATGATTGGTTGTTGTCCTTTGTCTTCGAGGACCAAAATGACATCAGCATGATGAAGTGAAATTTCAGTCTGTCTGACTGTGGCTAATCAGACTAATATGAGCTCAGAATGCTCTAGCACAGGTTGGTCACAGATAGTCCTTATGAATATTTGGGGTGGATATCCCAAAATTGTGCATCCTGCGTTTATTTTATCTCAATTCTTCTTTGCTCAGAGCACAGTACCCTTACTGATGTGGCTATGCCATGCTGAGCAGTCCTGTGCCAGTGTCTCCCATGTTACACAGTCAAATCCAAAGTTCTTGAAAGAGACCTTGAGAGTGTCCTTGTATCATTTCTTCTGGCCACCATGTGATCGCCTGCCCCATGTGAATTCTCCATAAAACAGTCTTTTTTGGCAAAGGTGTCCTATAAACAAAGCATAAAGGGTGTGGATCAACAGGCACCATTTTTCAGTCAGTTTCTTAACGATTCATGTTACTTCCTACTCAATAAGTTGCAGTAGCTCATTATTACTTCCTGAATCAAATATAAAGTTCTCTGTTTGACTTTTGAAACTCTTGACAACTTGACTTCTTCCTACCTTTCCAATCTTTCTATACTTTACTTCACTCAGATTTAGCTATGTTTGCCTAATTTTTGCCGTTTATATATACCACTCTATCTCTCTGCCTAGAAGACTCTCCTTCCTGATCTCCACCCTTAGCATCCCTGACTTCCTTCAAGATTTAGCTGAAATGTCATTTTCTGAAGGAGGCCTTCTCTCATTGCCTAGTTGTTAGAACCTTCCCTTTGAAGATTACTTTCCATCTACTCTATGTACACTTATTTATTTACATGTTAATTTGAATGCAAGTTCCATAAGGGCAGGTAATATTTTTGCTTTTTTTTTTATATGTTTCATCCATGGCATTTGTATCCCTATTGCCTAGCACATAGTAGGTGCTTAATAAATATTTGCTGATCAATTATTGTTTCACATCTCTAGTACATAATATAGTTTTTGGCATATAGAAGATGCTTAATAAATGCTTTTTGATAGATTATTGATTTGTATTTTCAGGACTTAGTGTAGTACCTGGCACATATACCAAATGCTTGTTGACTTGACTTATATGTATAGATAATAGTTATCAACACTATCATCTACATGTTGCACTGATAATGTCTGATTTTGACCAATATGAAAGGGCATGTTGATAAAGTAGAAACTACTGGAACCTTAACAGGAAATGATGATGTGATATTAGATTTCATGAGATGGCAGAAGAATATGAAGTCTGATCCGATAGACCTAGATTTTTCAAAAGCATATTTTAAAGACAAGATATAGTCCCATGAAGTATTTTATTTATCTCGATCACAAATCAGATATGGTTATAGAATTAAAAATTAATAACTATAAGGGAATCTACAAGTCAATTATTCTAACCTCCTTTTACAGATAAGAGACTGAGGCTGAGAAAATTTGAGCAATTTGCTTAAGATCACAAAATTAATAAGTATATGAGAGAAAATTGAGATTAAAGTCTTCCTGATGCTGAGTTCAGTAGTCTTTACTTTTGTATTCTGACTTTATAAAATGCTGCTGAGACTCTAAAAGGAAAGTTGGATGAAGAAGGATGGGGGAGATTGAAGAGTACATTTAATGTATGCATTAAACTCATCTCTTTTAGGTAACGAGACCAACAAAAGCAAGCTGAAGAATCATCTCACAAACATTTTTTTTTTTGGTTGGGCTAGACAAATTCCAGATGAACTTCAATACTGACAACTTCCAAGAAAAGTAATAGATTGTTTTTCAAAAATCCAATGAATTCCTAAAATCCAGGTTGATATCAATTATAAAGTTAAAATTCCCTGGAATTGTTTTTGGTTTATTTTCTGATTCTTGGGTTCAAAATGAAGACTCTTGGACCAAAGCAAAGCTTAGACCAACATCATTAGGGCTCTGAAAACTAGCATGTTCCCTTTTCACATTTTGAAATGTTCAAAGTAATCCCTAAGAACATTATGTAGTCTGTCCTAAAAACATTTTTAAATTATTAAAGCTTAAGCCATTACAACTGGTTCAGCTAGATCATAAGGAATTTGGAAATGTCCACATTTTTCTACTTTATCTTGATTGCAGAAGAAACAAACCTCACATTTACATTGCACACAGCAGCCCACACAAAAGAACTTTGCCAAGTTCCATGATATCATTAGGAAGATAATTTTTGACACATTCAGGAGCCATTTCCTATTATAAGATTTCATTCGCATCTTAAGACATACATGTCAATATGTGTCAAGAGCATATAAAAATGTAACATGTAAAAAATGAAATGTTGGGAAAAGTAGTTCTGTTTGTTCCTTCTGAGTGATCAGGCTTGCATTTTCATGGTGTTTCACTCAGTTTCTATTAGAAAACCAATTTTATTTGAATAATAACCACAATTGTCTCATTTGTGAAGACCGTGCTACTAAGGTATTCTCATGCTTTTGTTAAACATGCAAAAATTTGAAAATTGATAAAGGATTCAGTTCATTTTTATCTACATTATGGACCTGATTTGCTCCAATGGTCTTCTATACTCAGGCAGAGACTGTAAAAGTGGGAGAAACATCACCTCCCTGCTATATATAGATGTGTACTCATGTGCCATGTCTGCATTCCTTGGGATAGGAAGAGAACAGAATCTGGAAATAGAGTAATTTCAGATATTTAAGCTAATAAGCCTATGAGTTTCTCCGTTTTACATCTTTCTTTAGGAGATGGGCATGGTAAGTAAGTGGAAACTGTGAAACTGAAGGGCAACAAATATGAAATTATTTTCCCATATGGAATCAATAAAAATGGAATTGTATTCTTACATGAAATCATTCATTATGTACTTGTTAATTACTTTATGCTAGTGTTATAAGACTAATATTTACCAATGTTCTCTTGATTCATTCCACCTAGAACATAGGATGCCCAGGTCCATCCTGCTTCCCTAATTCTTGGTAATTAATTTTCACAGAAAAGAGACAAAGCTATTCTAAGGACCTGATTGGCCCTGGCTTCCCCACACAGCTTTCTAGTTACCCAAAGGTATAAAAAGTTCCAGTCACTAGTGATCAGGACCTCTCAGACTTGTATTTTTTGGGACCACAGGACTCACTATGTCCTTCACTATATTCTGTGCTGATGACCAGAGGTGTTTCCATATAAGTCCAGATAACCATGTCCACATAAAGTAAATGCCACTGTGTCTTTGTTGCATAGCCATGCTGTCTTAGGGCAAAGTAAACTTTCTTTTGTTAACTATTCAATGACTTAAAAGTACCTTATTTCATCCTAATATCAAACATGAACTAAAAGAGTGTTGTTAAAGACAGTTCTTGCATTTGGCTAATTCTGGCAGGTTGGTTTGAAAAGAGATGGCAACACTGCTCACAACATGGTTGAGTTGAGGGAAGAACTCTACAAATGTGGAAGGACAGTGAGGTAAATAGGGATGATTGGACATGGTTCATAGTTGCAAAAACCTCTCTAATTGTGTATGTGTTGTTCTTTCTATGGGATGGGTAACAGGCCTTCCCACCACCCCGCCTCAGACAGAGGCATTAGCTCAGTGGCCAGTGGAGAAAGCTGCAGAAGAGGGTAAAAAAAACACCAAGTCAGTATTCCCTGGTTATTGTTGACTGCTCTGCATAAATTGAATTGACATTATAAGACTGAAAGTATACTAGGCCATCCCATTCAGCAACAAGAGCCAGAACTTTTGGTTTTTAGGGTCTACAAAGTGAATAACTAGTGAAGCTAATCTCCATGAAAATGAAAGGATATCTCTTGATGGGAGTGGGTACTGATTAGCCCCAGCCTGGAAGCCACCCTAAAGTCTCTGAACCAGAGGATCAGGTTCCTGCTGAAATGAAAATCATAAAACTTAAGAAGGAAAGCAGATATAAGGTAGAGATTTGGGAACTCCTACCTATAGTACGAAAGGCTTAACTTGTCATGATTTCTTGCCTCCAGGGAACAGGAACTAGGCAGACTTTCTCCTCCAGATACCTGGTGTGGTTGCTGAAGAAGTCCAAACAGAAATTTACTATATCCCTGGAGAAGTGATTCATGAGGGCACAGTTTAAAGCAGGGGAGGAGAACCTCTGGCCTCAAGGTCATAAGTAGCCCTCTGGGCCCTCAAGTGTGACCGTTTGATTGAATCCAAAATTCACAGAACAAATCCCTTACAAAAGGATTTGTTCTTTAAAACTTGGACTCAGTCAAAAGGCTGCACCCAAGGACTTAGAAGGTCATATGTGACCTCAAGGCTGTAAGTTCCGTACCCCTGATCTAAAGAAATCAGTGCTGAGCTACTCTCCACAGCTGTTTTCCATAGGCAAGATGAACTGAGAATTTACTTTTACAGAGAAAATGAAATTTATTAGATCCTCTAGATAGAGAGTACTCTTTGTCCCTTGTTAGGTGACTGAGAGAGAGGGAGTTATTTGCCCCTGATCCCATAAAGAAGAATTTCTCGTTCACCAAACTCTCCATCAGGATCTGCAAGGGAGAATGTGAAGTTCCTAAAGAAAATAGGTTTGATGGATTTGAACTTTTGAAGCAATCCACTCCCATCATGATCTTCTACAGCCTTTACCCAGCCTATCTCAGGGATAGTTAGATCCTACCCTTCTGGGTGAAGCCCCACTTTGATGGTTTCGGAGTTTAGCTATACATCTCTGCAGCTACAAAACCATACAGATGTGGACTGGTTAATTGGTGACATTTTAGCAGAATTAGTTGTGGCTTGGGCAAATATTGTTTGTCAGTGTAAATATATTTGCTAAGAATGGGGGTAGGAAGCACAAAGACTACTTCCCTCCCTGATAGGGAGAGAGAGGGCAATAATATCCTCTCTGGGAGAGAGCTTTGGGTATGGCTCCTGACACATATGGTTGATAGGAAAGCAATTGGTGATCATTCCATGGAAGTGTTCCTAAAAGCATACCAAGAAAATTCAGCACCAGGGCACTAGGCCCATATAGCCCCACCTCACCTGAGGTGTTTTCTAAACAATGGTGGCAAGCTCAATATTAGTAGGGCCACTGAGGCTATATAAGGATTCCTGTGGGCCATGTACTATGTTCACATTTAGTTAATTGAATATTTTTCAGTCAAATTTTAATCTGTTTTGGCCCCACTCATGAATGTTCTGGGCTGCATGTGCTTTGTATTCAACAGTTCTGATCTAAAGTCCATGGCCCATTTGGATCATTCAAGGGATGTTACAGAAGGTAGACCATGGATGGTTGGAGTATTATATGGTTAGTATCCGTGAAGGTCTTTTCAGCAACTTCTAGGCATGTTATTCTGGGTAGGACCAAAGAGAAACCTTCAGAATCACCTAAACTATTCTATCCAATTAATACCAACAATATTGAGTCCCCAGGGAAATGAAAGATATTTCTTCTCTAGTGATGGAAGTCAAGGAAGTACTGGGATACTTCTTTATAATTATTCTCCTTACAACAACCCTGTATTACCTGTGGGAAGGCAGATGTCACCTGGCAGCTTACAGTGAATGAAAGGGAGCTGAACAAAGCTATCAGGCCCATTTCTACAGCTGTTCCCAACCTTTTCAGTTGTAGAATAGGTCACCCAAGCCCAGAATTAGTGGCCTGGGATTAGTAGAAAGAATTTCTAGGTGTTTTTTTTTTTCCCCATACGCATGCAGTAAGTTTAGTCAGAAGTAGTTTGCTTTCATCTGGAAAGAGTTCAATATAATTTATCATACTTTCAGTGCTACCTGAACTTTTCCTCAACTGTTACATTATGGAGGTCAGAGATGTGAAAGGGGCCATCCTTTCTGGGAGTTTTGAGGTATACAACTATATTCATGACATAATTTTATCTGGGCCAAATGAGTCCAAAGTGGAAGAGACCCTAGTTTAGATGATGGTTCATATGAGGGAAAATGAATGGGAAATCAGAAAATACAGAGCCTAGCCTGCTCAGTCAAATTCGGGGAAATACAGTAGGTGGGGAAAACTCAGAGGACTCCAGACACAGTCCCAAAATACCTATTGACATCTGCCTTACCATAGTCTAAAAAGGAAGCTTAGAGAGAAATTGAACACTTGAGGTATTGAAGAATCTACATTCCTCAACATTGTATCCTAAAGACCCTCACTTACTGAGTCACCCCAAAGTCTACTTTTTTTAAGTAGGTTCTGGAAAGGTCACAGCCTAGGATAATATGAAGTAGACTGTCCAGAAGTCTCTTCTTTTGGGTCCATGTAAGGCCTATGTTTCGGAGAAGGAGAAGCAGATGGAAATAAGCATTTAACAAGTGCCTACTTGCTTCCAAGCACTGTGCCTTTTTTTAATGGTGCTTACAATCTACCTTTAACCCTGCTTATAAATAAAATAGATATAAATGTGATATTGAAATGGGAATCAGATGGGATAAATGCTTTATAAATATTATATTATTTCATTCTCACAGGGTGTGAGGTAGGTGTTATTATTAAGCCGATTTTATAGAAGAAGATCTGAGACAGGAAGAGGTTTAGTGACTTGCCTAGGGATATAGAGCTAGCAAGTGTTTGAGGCTAGATTTGAACTCAGGTCTTAACTCCAAGTCCTGTAATCCTTAGTTGGAATTTTCTGTCCATAAAAACAGGCAGAGTGGAGCCTTTCATAGTCACCAAGACATGGCCAGAATAAGTTTTTGGAAATATAGTTTCCACAGGAATAAGTGTATATATAAGCATAAAGCTATACATATATACATACATGTATAATGCATATATTATATATATATATATATATATATATATATATATATATATATATATATATATATATATATATATATGAAAAAAATTTTGGAAGGTGAGGTAGTGACACTTTTGCTGAGTTTTGAAGGAAACCTGAGGCATGTTTACCTGATCCTGAGAGGTAAAGAGGGACAAGCCCATTCTAAAATGAGAAGGTAGGATTCTGACAGTTTTATAAAAATAATAATTAACAATTAAATTATTAATATTAAATAATTAATCATTTAAAATATCTACTTTGATTTTTTTAATGGTGCTTGCAACCTTCTTTTAGTACTCTGCTTTAAAAACCGATATCAATGGGATACTGAGAGGAGCATTTAATGGGATAAATGGGCATAAATCCAAAAATGGTATAGGTAGGTAGATGTGATAGAGGGCAAGGTACAAGGGCACAACTCATAGTACGTAACTTACAAATGTCACACAACCAATAGCAAAAGTATCAACACTTAACACCTGTGTATTCTTTTCTTCCATTTTGTTGAAAACCATGCAACTTTGTCTATGCCTTTCTAAGATCATTGAATTCATCATTTCTTATAGCACAGTAGTATTGCATCACAACCATACACCAGAATTTGTTCAGCCATTCCCCAGCTGATGGGGATCCCTGCAATTTCCAGTTCTTTGTCACCACAAAGAGAGCTGCTACAAACATCATTCATGTTGAAAGTTATAATTACTATTTATGAGTTTAACTCCATCTTATTTTTACTCCCTATTTTCTTTCTCAGTCTTTCTTTTTACCCTATCTTTAGTATCTTCTCCTTCCACCTTCCCAAACTCCCCACTTCACAATCCCTCCAAGAGTTCCCCAATTTCCCTCCCACCCTCCCAAATCCCAATCCACACACTCCTCTAAAAGTCCCTTCCAGACCCTGTCCAGTTCTAAAATGGCAAAGGTATTTGGGATTGGTCAGCCCTGAGGAAGAGTGAATTGTTTGTTCAGGGTGTCTATCCAATGAGGTTTTAGTTTTATTTTGTTTTTTTAATAAAGCCTATAGTAGAATTTGGGGGGGAAGAAGCCCATGGAGAAATCCTGGGTATCTTCCCATCATGCTACCTCATTTCCCCTATTTCAGATTCCTGTATTTAGTTCCCTGAGCTCTCATTGATGAGGGCAGGGATTATCTTGTTTGGTTATATTTGTATCTTAGAGTTAAACACAGTATTTGACACATAGTAAATGTTTAATAAATCTGTATCTTTCTTTCTGTCTGTCTATCCAAGGTGGGAAAAAATTGTCCATTAGGTCCCAAAGACTTGATCATCACTATTATACAAAGTTCTCTGTAACAGAATCTAGTATTATTCAAACTGTTTAACCTGGCCACTGGTTTTGAGATGAGTTCTCACCAACTCTCCAGTTGAGGTTTCTCATCTGGCAGCATATGAACAATCAGTAAAGTCTATGAGGGAGTCAAGCTTCTGTGACTGAATGGTTGTGCTATTTCCCAACAAGTACCAATGGATTATGAAACAATCTATCACTTGTGTATTAAAGCTGGCAGAGAGAGATAGGCCAGCTGCATCAATTTTCTAAGAAATCCATACATATGAAGAGGAGAGAGAGGCAGGAAAAGAGAGACAGGTGATGTGTGTGTGTGTGTGTGTGTGTGTGTGTGTGTGTGTGTGTGTGAGAAAGAGAGAGAGAGAGAGAGAGACAGAGACGGAGACAGAGACAGAGACAGAATCACAGAGACAGTGACAGAGATTGGATTTAGTCAGTCTGGGGTAATAAAAGTCAGAAATGTATTACATTATCAGTACTGTCTAGCAGTGCTAGATAATAGATTAGAAAATATTGTCTCCAAAGCCATCTGAACATGTGGTGTCAATGAGATGACAGTCTTCCAGCCCAGTTCAAGATATGCAAATCAATACCATGGTTCAAAGATAATGTATGAGATTAAAAGTTGGACCTGTTCCACATTGAGACCTGGAGAAAAGTTTTAGTCAAGTGAAATAGAGATTTATGGTATTGTGCATCTTTCCACACTCTTTTGGCAAACCATCTCAATGGACAATATTGATGGAAAGTAGTGGCAACTTCCCTGATGGAAAGGAGTAAACAATGTGTGTGTGTGTATATATATATATATATATATGTGCTTGGTGTTTGGGGAATAGGCTTAATAGAAATTAATTGCTTGCTACAATTACTATGATTTAATAAGTCCGATGGAAATGTGAAAAAAAATCACTAGTAAGATACTGGAAAAGAAACAAAATAAATTATAAACATTAGTGACACAAAAGTCAAGATAAAAAGCTAAAGCCATGCCCTATAGTTCCAGTTATTCCAACAGTGCCCTTGTGAAATAAATACATGTATATACGTATGTAATAAATATCATGGAACAATATGCCAGCATATTCATGATGGGTATTGTCATTAGGTCTGATTTCCTGAAAGAGGGAGACTACTAGTCATAGAACACAGGACTACAGATGTAGAATTTGAAGTTGAAGGAAAGAAAGAAAGAAAGAAGGAAGGAAGGAAGGAAGGAAGGAAGGAAGGAAGGAAGGAAGGAAGGAAGGAAGGAAAAGAAAGAAAGGAAAAAAGAGAAACAAAAGAAGGAAGGAAAGAAAGGATAGAGGAGAAAGAAATGAAAGGAAAGAAAGAAGGAGGGAAGCAAATAAAGAGAGAAAAATGGAAAGGATAAAAGGAGGGGAATGAAGGGAAGAAAGGAAAGAAGAAAGGAAGAAAGGAGAAAAAAGAAGAGAAAGGAAGGAAGACTGGAAAGGAAAAAAAGAAAGAAGGGAATGAAGGAGGGAGAGGAGGAAAAGAAAGATATTGACCAGATGTTAAAACCCATACTAGGCATGTCTATTGCCATTTTAAATTTTGTTTCAAATTGAGATGATTCTTTGAAATAAATGATAGACTTCTGAAGAAAATGAGTCAAGAGTAGAAAACCTTATGCTCAATGTTATCACAGATATTTTTCTCCCAGGAAAAGACAGGGAGGGAAAGATTTGAGCTGGAATTTGGCTAGGTGTATAGTTGGAATATTGGTGAATGGTGAAAGTAATGAGTCAAAATAAAAATTCAGCTGCAGAACTGAAAATTACATGGGAGAAAGCAATCATGGTTAAGTGGAGCATTGAATTAACTACACAACACACTGAATAGAACTCAGAGATTAAATAAATCTTGCAAGTAGAATTGGAAGTGGGCTTAGAAACATGACAAATGAAGTAGAATTTTCCTTAAGTCCCCCTCAAAACTATATAATACTTGTAAGTCAAGTACAAGGAGTTTTCAACTTTTCATTTATCACCTTAAAACTTTGATACTTTAAAATTTATAAGCCAAGATCTCAAAAGTGTTTGATATTGCTAGAATAACCACAGAAATAGAATAATCATGAATCTTACTAAAGAATCAATCAACAAATACTTACAAATTGTTTACTTTGTGCTAGGTGCTATGCTGGGTGCTTTTACATTTTTATTAATTTGAAGAAACATAAATAAAAGTCAATTTACCTAGGGAAGAATATTTATTTTGAAACATAATCTTATAGAGCATTCATTATTAACGAAAGGTCAAAGACAGACCATCAATGAATCAAGTTCTCATACTTTTCTGGTAGTTGTTTTTACTCAAGACATGGCATTATAGCAGTGGTATAAGTTTCTTCTTATCTTAGTACTGTAAAAGATCTACATTTTTCTTAGGGTGAGTCTTCCTTCCACCACCACAGATTGCATCCCCTCTAAACCCTGGCAGATAGTCTTCATAAACTGCTGTTACCAAAAGCAATTATCACCTGGTTATCAGGCATCTGATGATGTATTTCAAACTTAAGTCTGGTACTCAGAGAATAGACACACTAGGTCCATTCTCAAAATCCTTCCAGTCTGATAGGACCTACCAAAAATCATGCTCTGGCAGCATAGCTTTGGAGAACTCAGAATTATCATCATGCCACAAAGAAGATTTTACTGGATGAGGGTAGAAATTATTGGACTATTTTGGGTAAGAGGAAAAACATAAAATTTTAATTTAAAACTAAAATTATGGATGTAACTACCACTTTAAATTCTAACTCCTCAGAAGTCTACTTGACAGATATTGACCTTTGCCCTTATTATGCACACACATGGACTCAGAATTCCTTCGAGACTTTAATGGAAAGTTTGATCTGCTGATGAATGCAAAATCAAGACTCTGCTGATGTGTTATTGGATGACAGCATTTTAATTTATTCCTAAAATATATAAATGTTACATGCTGTGACTATTCCAGTAGGAGTAATTGGTTCTAATTAAAATAATGAGATAATCCAAATAATGATACATTCACTACAAATGCAAAGTGATAACTAATTTGTAATTCTGATATTTTAATACTGCTAATACTGTTTTCCTAATTATAATTATCCTTCTAGCTAATAAACATAAAATTTTTGCCATTTGCGTGGCATGCTGGGAAAATTGCTTTACAGGAAGGCTGAAATGAAAAACCTTTATCTCAGACCTGACAAAGGAATAGTTTTCATGGTCAACTAGAAATAGAGATTTATAAAATTACTTAAGCTTATTGTGCGCAAAAATCTGTTTTAACTGAATATTCCTAAGTAGCCATTCTAATACTGCTTTAATTAAATATATCTTTAGCATGGTGGTTTTTATTTTTTACCCTGGCCTTAGAGTCACTTGTAGGTTCCCTTCTAGATGTAATTCATAGTAGCATGGGCTATATTGTCAACCTCAATTGGTATTCTTTGAAGAGAATTTTCCTGGTTAAACTTTCATGGCATTTTAAATTCATTTAAGTGCTCTTTTGTGCATATGAATGTCACTAGAGTACTTTTAATTATTGGTGGGATATCTGGAATTTAAAATTTCAGGCCACTAAAAACATCAATATAACGGGAATCACACAGAATAAGCACATAAATCAATATCTTAGAGTGGGGCTTGAGCATAGGCACCTCATCATTACCCCCTCAAACGAATGGAGCCTAAAATCTTGGAGTAAGAGATGAAAGTCTCTTCTTCTATACCTACTTCCTGCTGAAATTGGATGTAGAGCTCTCTCTGCCCCAAGAGGCCCCATTCAAGACGTCATTTCTTTAGCTGGCATCCGGAGCTTGGCTGATGCCAGGTCCAGGGGTGACACGTCACAGTTGTGGACAGGGTACGACATCTGGCTTAAGAGATCAGGCATCTGCAGGGGGAGGGTACTAAGCCTGCAGGAAACAAATCTAGCAAACAAGTTTAACAGACAAAAAGCCAAAAAGAAACAAGGAGACAATAACCAGAAGCAGGGTAGTAGGTTCAGCCTTGCTTCTGGAGTCCATGAACCCACTATCGTAGACTCATGCATGGTGGAATATGTGAGTTAGGGGTACAATTTGGTAATGATCTTCTCCTGAATAAACAACAGTTATGGTGTTATCTTTCCCATGTGCTATAATTTCCACAGCCTTTGGAACATTGTCTGGCTTCTGTTTTACTCATACTTTAGCTCCTAATTTTATTCTATCAGCAGAACCCAACCCTTTAGTTCTCCCACTAGTTATTTTGGAAGGAAGGTCAGTTTTCACAACGGCTATTGTTTCACAAGAAATAATAAAGACTTGAACTCTTCTATCATTTTTACAAAACCGTATGGATTCTTCACCTAAATTTTTGAATGTGACAATAATTTCTCCTTAATAATTAGAATCTACCACTCCAGCCAATACATGTATTCCTCTAGCTGCTAATCCTGATTTAGGTAATATCCATGAAAAATTACTTTTAGGGATTCATATATATATATATATGTATTCCAGTAGAGATTTTTCTTATTTCTTTGCTATCCAACCAAAAGTCCTCTAAACAATGTAAATCATATCTTGCCGAACTGGGTGTCCCTGGATACAGTTCTGGAACATCTGGCCTCACAGTCCAATACTCAATATTTGGAATCTCATGTGTTTGTTGTTTTCTAATTTGAATATTTGGGGTCATCATGCTGGCTAGAGGTGTATTTCCTCCCTGTGGTCTATTATTCAAATTATGTAAAGCAATGAACAAAGTATCTTTCCAATGTTGATAAAAATCATTAGAACTTAACTTCCTTAATTGTTCTTTCAACAATCCATTCATTCTTTCAACTAACCCAGTTGCTTGTGGATAATATGGAATATGATATATCCATTCTATGTTGTTTAATGCACAATATTTCTTCATTTCATTACTTTTGAAATGTGACCCACTGTTGCTTTGAAACTGCATTGGGGTTCCATAATATATACTTATGATATCTAAAGTTTACAGGTGTTTTTCTGGGTTACATTCTTATAGGGACAAGCCACTAGTATACCTGAATAGGTGGCAACACAAGTACATATAAATTTGCATCCTTTATCTTGGGGTAGAGGTCCAATATAATCTATTTGCCATTTTTGGGATGCTACTTTTCCCTTTACTTCTCCCTAACTTCTCCAGTTACTACCTGAGAAACAGTCAGTTCCTTTTCCAATTAACATATGTACTATTCTTCTGCTACTTGCTTTAACAAGTTGGTGTCAAAATAGCTGCAATATGTTAAGTAGCAATTTTTGTTAGTCAATCAGCATATACATTGTCCTCACTTTCTGCCATTGTGAGGGCCATGTGAGCATCTACACGAAAAACTGACAAATTAGTAATGAAAGACATGTTACATATATCTTTCCATAATTTTTTTCCCCAGACTTATTTGCCATGAATTTTCCAATTTTGATTTTTTCACATGGATATCCATGTAACTAACCCATTAGCTACTGCCCATGAATCAATGAATATATGACACTTGTCCTGTTTTGAAAGTTTGATGTACTGCCATAAGTTAAGCATATTGACTATTTTCACCTATCCCAGTACTTTTCAAAGTCCTCCTACTACATGGCTTATAGGCTACCACTTTCCAATGTGTTTTATGGCCCAAATATTTTGCTGTGCCATCAATAAACCGTGCATGTCTCTTTTGTTCTTCAGCTAATCCGTCATATCCCTCATTCCATTTTACCAGGGACTATACCAACTGTTGCTTTGGTTCAGGGGGTATGTTATTTCCCTCAGTATCTATGTTTTCTATAGATTCATGTAAAGCAGAAACTCCACTTTTGCCTGTTTTAGATCTATTTTGAATATACCATTTCCATTTAATCATACTAGCCTCTTACTCATGTCCAATTCTGTGAGAAGCTGGGGTGCTCATATCCCAGGTCATAATTGGGATTTGTGGCCTTAATATTACCTGGTGGCCTAAAGTCAGTTTTTCAGTCTTTAACAAAGCCCAATATGCAGATAACAACTGCTTTTCCAAAGGGGTATATTGAGCTCCAGATGAAAGGAGTTTCCTAGACCAGAATCCTAAGGGCACATTTTGGCTTTGTTGCTTTTGCCATAAACTCCAGTTTGCATATTTATCCTGTACAGTCACTTGTAACTCCACCAGGCCACTATGAGTAGGGCATAAATCTAGGGCCAATCATACAGCAGCCTTTGCTTCTTCAAAAGCTTTACTCTGCCCAAGTTCCCAATCAAATTCGTATTTTTCCCAGTAATTTTATGTAAGGGTTTAAAAACTTGGCCTAGATTGTGGTATATGATGTCACCAATATCCAAACAATCCTATAAACTTTTGGACCTCTTTCTTATTGGTGGGAATAGTAAAATCCTGAATCTTTTGTTAGCTTGCAGGAGAATCTCTCACAACCTTGTATTCTACTGTATACCAAAATATTTTACAGTTTGAGCTGGCCCTTGAATCTTTTCAGGGTTAATTTTCCAACTTTTGTTTTTCATGTGCTCGATTAAGTGTCAAACTCTTCTTCACTTCTTTTGCATATATGCCCTGTATCATAATATCATCTGTGTAAGCTATATATCAGCTCTAATTTGTCTAAATGTTCAGCAACAACTCTATGACAAATGGTGGGCTAGGCAGCTATCTTTGTGGCAAATGTGTAAAAGTATGTTTTTGGTCCTGCCAAATAAAAACAAATTGGCCCCATTGTTTAGAATCTATTGAGACAGTAAATAAAACATTCACTAAATCAATAACTAAGTATTAAGTCCCATCACATTTCTGGATCCTTTCTATTAAGATAATGGTATCTGGAACAGAAACATACAAGGGAGGAGTCACCTTATTTGTCTATAATCCACTGTCATCCTCCATGTCCCATTTGACTTCCATACTGGTCAGAGAGGATTATTCCATTGAGTGGTTGTAGGGACTAACACTCCTGCCTCAACATATTCCTTTATAGTATTGGTAATTTCATCTTGCCCACCTGGCACATGATACTGCTTTAAAGTGAATATTTCAGAAGGTTCAGGTAAAGTGATCGGGGTCACAATAAAACTGTATTAATTCCTATATTCCTTACTGCAAATTCATATCTCTCCTCAGGGAAATTTAGATTCATACCTCTCAATATATCTATTTTAATGATGTATTCAGGAATGGGTACAATTACCATGGTATATTCTTTCTTAGTTAATTGTCCAATTTTCATTATTAGTTTGACTTATCTGACTGATATTTCAGCCCTTCTCAGTTCTGCGATGGTGATAGGAGTTCCATGTTTAAATTTATCAGGGTTTCCATACAAAAGAGAGACCTCTGCCCCAGTATCTATTAATACCCTAGTTAAAGTATTTGATCCATTTTTCTAATATATGGTCAAATTGTTATGGGGCCTGTGTACTTCTTTAATCTTATCTGGGGCTCAGCCAATTTCCTATTCTCCCTGAAGGTGTGACAAACTTGGATACAATGGTTCAGGAGGATCTGTAGAGGCAATTCTCACTTCTCTATTTTATCTGGTATCGAGGTCCTTTTCTCAGTACATTCTGTATAGTTCATTAGTTGGAATACATCTATGCCTCTAAAATCTACCCCTGCTCTCAACAGAGCAGTAAACAATTCTTTTCTTGTCAATTTGTTCTGACTTTGGATCCGCTGGCTATTTGTTCTCTGTTGAGGAAATTTGTCTTTTCCCCAGTCCCCTAAGTCATTTAACTGTGAAATCTTGTCCAGCATCTCTGAAAGAGGGTTCCCTATTTCCCCAATTATTAGAGTGAAAACTAGGTGCTTGTAAGCAGAAGGAGCTGTCTTCACTATTATATTTCTATGGGAAACTTCTAAGGGGGTATCATAGTATGCATCTGCATCTCTGAACATTATGGCGGTCTTCATTACATCCTCCTTTAACTTTCTTATACAGTCTGGTCTGTCTCCACTAGGCCATAAAGAGTCAATAGGATACTACTTATTGCAGCCTTCTGCAGCCAAAGCTAACAGATTAGTCGTATTGTTACCTCCTTGCATATTGTAATTCCTGAAAACTTTCTGTACAAAAGGATTCTGAGTAATACCTATAAATTTCAAGCAATCAATGCCATTTATAGATACTCCTCTGACCCCTTCATCACTCTTTCTCACTATCCTAGATACTAACGATTTTCCCATCATTTGGGTGAACCATCTCAAAATATCTGTGACATCCTGCTAGGTAAAATCCACAATCATCTCCCTATATGCTGTGTTGCCCCTTGGTTCTCTTATTTTTGCCTTAGTATGGGGGCTTCAGTCATAGAAGTCTCTCCCTGCAACATTGTTTCATTTTCTACATTTGACTTAATTACATTTTCTGCTGATGCACTCTCCTTGCAGTCACCACCTGTGGCAACTAGATTGGGTCTATACAAGAGTCATACTTGTTTTGCCAATCTTCCTCTTCTTCTTCTGAGCTAAATGAACAACCTTTTCTTCCACTTGAGACCCACCAGCTTGCTTTTTTAAAGGAGAGCCCAAACACTGAGAATTCCCATGTAAACCAACTAATTCTTTTTCCATTTGAATTCTTTTCCTTTAGCAACTCATCTGTGATTTCACACATAATACAATAATCCGTTAATAAGATCCAGCATCTCCTACACACTCCTCCCAATTCTTTCCCTGATTTTATTGGTATTCCTGCAAACAACTTTCCAAATCTCTACATTCTCCCTCCTGTAACCTTGGCTCCCTGTTTTCACATAATCCAGTGTTATTAGACCATTCCCTTACTAGGGAGGAATAAGGTAAATTCTCCCTTCATGGTATATCCATTTCTTCCTCTAAAGCCTTTCTGCCTCCAAATAGAGATTTTATACCCTACAATCCTGTTCATCATACCAAATGTATTCTCAGTACTGAAGGTGACTGCGAATATGCCAATGTAGTTCTGAATCACAAAGTATATCAGATTCTCCAGATACCAGAAAGTTGAATCCCAACACAAGAAAGTGAAATTCATCATAGTAACCAAAAAGTCAAAACACATTATCACTGCAGGGGACAAAGTCATCCCCTTGCCTCCCTTCTTCACACCCCTCCCCAACTGCTGGGCCTTTCCCATAAACAAACACTCACCAGACTAACTATGCCTGCTTGCCTGTGTCCTCTCCTCCCTCCATCCTAACTCATCTCACCAACTTCCTCCCAGTTCTGCTCCACTTTTCCTGTTTCCCCTATTCAGCAAGCTCCTCTCATCATATGTGACTTAGGCTTCCATGTGATTTAAGCAGGCTACATGGTCTTATTAATGAATGGAAAAGATCTTCCCATTTAAATTACCATTATACAAGACTCAGAAACAATCAATATGGGGAGTATGGGATAATGTTAGAACTATGGTCAGTTTGAAAACCTGGTGAACAGAAAGATAATGGTAACTTCAATAGATAGAAGGAAGTTGGGAAGAGGAGTAAAATAAAAATCTATAAAAATTTACCATACAGTGTGCTAAGTACTGGGAATACAAAGACAAAAATGAAATAGTTTTTGCCCTCAGGGAGCTTATATGATTAGAATATTTAACAGTATGCTTACTTAGTCATACAATTATTAGAAGGAATTGGCACAAAACTCATGGAGTTTTGTCAAACGATTAAAATTAAGTGATAACTAATAAAGGCTAAAAATCTGAGTAAAAAATTTTATAAAGGATTCTTGATATCTTTCAAAACTTCTGAAAAATTCTTTCTTAATAACCATAAAGTTTTAGGGCTTTTAGGGACCTTTGAGGTCATTTAAATCTAATTCTTTGACTTTACCGATAGAAAGCTCTGTCTCCTCAGAGAGGGTAAGTGGCTTGCCTAAGGTCACACAGTTAATGTATGATAGAGTTGAGACTAGAACTTAGTTTTCTCTGCTTTCTAGTCTAATATTCTTTCCACTGTATCAAGGATGAAATGGATTTTCTATTTTGATGTTAGAAGATTATTGGATCTCACAGTAATTAAAATTAAAAAGTATATTCTTCAATCTATTAATAGTGATTTAAGAACAAGCTTTTTTAATAATCCTGTTATTACAGAGTTTCTGACACTTTTAAGTTTAGTTTTCACTGGTTTAACTCCAAGGTGGCTACCTGATAAATGGCAGCACCTGGTGCAAAGATATATCGGTTATTTATTGTTCCCAAGTGACCAACTCAAATGGGTGCCAGATGGTAACTCAAGTAACTACGAGACTTCTATAAAAAAAGGTCAGGCCAGCATCTGTTTTTGGCTATTGTACGTTTATTCATATGCAATGAAGATAATTTAAGTTTTCTACAAGTTTGGTAAAATAGGACCCTGTTATTCAGCATATGCTTTATTTCTAAAGTTCTGTTTATTGCTATTCCTTTTTTTAGAAGCAAATTTCTTGACCTAGCAATATTGCTCATAGACTTACATTGCAAAGCTATTAAGAAGCGGAAAAAAAATTTACATTTACAAAAAATGTTTGTAGCAACATGTTTCATTGTAGAAAAAAACTGAAAACATAGGGAGTATCCATCAATTCAGGAAAAACTGAACAAAATTTGGTATATGAATATAATGGAATAATATTGTGTAATAAAAAATGACAAAATGAATGGTTTTAGAGAAACCTGGGAAGATTTTTGTAAACTGAAGCAAAGTGAAGTGAGCAAAACTGGAGTAATTTGTGCAATTACAATGACAATACTATAAAGAAAAACAACTTTGAAAGACTTAAGAACGCTGATCAGGGGAGTAACCATCCATGACACTAGAGGGCAGAGGAGAAAGCAGGCTACTTACCCCCTGATAGAAGAATGATAGATTCAAGGACAGAATGAAACAAATTTTGGGCTATGGTAAATGTATGTATTTTTTTTTTACTTGACTATACTTTTGACTCTACTTATTTGATACAAGGATTGTATTTTTCTTTTTCTGTTCAAAGTGAGAGTGTGTGTGGAGACCTGGCATTAGGGCAGCCCCTTCACAAAATAAAAGGAAAATTAAAAGGGTTTTTGAAGTATTTTTTTAAAGATATATGGAAGAGAACTGAAGGAAGTTCAAAATAAAACACAAAAAAGTAAGATAGCTCTAAAAAATGTTCAGTTTATTAGGTACTTTTAAAAGTAAGCTACAATATTAATATTTTATTGAATTTTTTTAACATAACCTAAAATTTCTCCATATCCTCTCCCCATTGCAAAGCCATTGCAAAGGACAGAGTGAAAGAAATTTCCAGCCCAAGACAGCCTAGAAGGCTAACAAGAAAGGTCTCTCACACTGGGCTGGGAGTGGAGCTCAGTCCAGCCTGGGCTACACAGCATGGCAGTGACAGGACAGGAGCAGGCTTGAGGGCATGGAATCATGAGTAGCAGCTGTGGTTCCCAGATTTCTCAACCCACAAATACCAAAGACAGCTTCAAAAGTCAGTGAGAAAGCTCTTTCACTTGCGTAAGAAGGGTGTGTGGTCTGGCCCCAGTCCTGGTCCCAGGCTGGCATCAGCCACTATGGCAGCAGAGTCCACTTTTGGAGCCCTCAGCCTAAAGACCCTGGGGGAATCAAGCTGCTGATCTGGCTCTCAGTTCTGAGTGGTGGTCCTGGGGTGAGGAAGAGGACTAGCATAGTGGAGCTGATGGAGACTCTGCAAAGGGAATCTTACTCACAGATCCTGGGCAGAAAAGAGTGTTTTTCCCAGACCAGAGAGCAAGCCAGGAGAGGACTAAACTCCTTTTCTTTGATTGTGTCACTTTAGGGGAACAGGTCCCTAGAGTATACCCTCCACTTGACAAAGGACTCAAAAATCAAATGACAGGCAGAGAAAATGCCCCCAAAAGGGAAAATAAATAAGGAAAACTGCCCTGATATTCTAGAACCAGAGGGTAAAATAGAAATGGAAAGAATTCACCAATCACCTCCTGAAAGAGATCCCCAAAGGAAGACTTCTAAGAATATTGTAGCCAAATTCCAGAGTTCCCAGGTCAAGAAGAAAATATTGCAAGCAGCCAGAAAGAAACAATTCAAGTATTGTGGAAATATAATCAGGATAACACAGGATTTAGCAACTTCTACATTAAGGGATCGAAAATCTTGGAATCTGATATTCCAGAGGTCAAAGGAGCTAGAATTACAACCAAGAATCACCTACCCAGCAAAACTGAGTATAATACTTTAGGGGGAAAATGGAATTTTAATTAGAGGACTTCCAACCATGCTTGTTGAAAAGACCAGAGCTGAATAGAAAATGTGACTTTCAAGTACAAGAATCAAGAGAAACATGGAAAGGTAAACAGAAAAGAGAAGACTTGAGGAACTCATTAAAGTTGAGCTGTTTATACTGTTATACATCTACATGGAAAGGTGTTATTTGTAACTCATGAAATCCTGTTCAGTATTAGAGTAGTTAAAGAGAATATATATACATATATATATATATATATATGTGTGTGTGTGTGTGTGTGTATGTGTGTAGGTGTGTATGGGTATGTATGTATGTGTATATTATATATGTGTAGGTATGCATATGTACAAGGGTGTATGTATGTATGTATGTGTATTTACATATACACATACTAACAGAGTGCACAGGGTGAGCTGAATATGAAGGGAAATCACCTAAAAAAATTATTGTTGAATGGAATGTACTAGGAGTAAGAGCCAGGGAGAGGTAGAATGTAGCAAATCTTTTCATATGCATGAGGGAAGAATGAGCTGCTACAATGTGGGGGAGGGGAGATGAAAGAAAATAATTTAGCCTTACTCTCGTGGGATTTGGCTTAAGGAGGGAATAACACACACTCAATTTGATATGAAAATCTATTTTACCTTGCAGGAAGGCAAGGGGCAAGGGGATAGGAGAGGGAAGATAATAGAAGGGACAGCAAATTGGGGAAAGGGATTATCAGAAGCAAACACTATTGTGGCAGGACAGGCCACAGGAGAGAATGGAATAAATAAAGAGTGGAATAGGACAGAGGGAAATGTGGTTAGTCTTTTACAACATAAATATTATAGAAATGCTTTTCATTGTTACATATATATGACCAATATTGAATTACTTGTTTTCTCAGTGGGTGGGAGGGAGGGACAGACTATGGAACTCAAAGCTTTAAGAATGAATGTTAAAAATTGTTTTTGTATGCAACTGAAAATTAAGCTATACAGGCAATGGAGTATAGAATTTTGCCCTAAAGGAAAATGGGGGGGAAGGGGAATGGAAGAAGGGTGGGTAGAAGGTAGGACAGACTAGAGGAAGGGGTGCATGGGGTGCATGCTGTCCTGGGGTGAGGAGAGATGGGGAGATAATTTTGAATTCATATTCTTGTGGAAGTGAATGTTAAGAAGTGGAAAATAAATAAATTATATATTAAAAAAACCATAATAAAAGTGATCGCACATAACAAATTAAAAAGAAAAGAAAAATAGAAGATGAAAATCAGCAAAATTGATCAGTATATTAATTCAAAAGAAATCTGATAGTATATATTCCATACTTGTATACCTACCAGCTCCACAAAGAAGGGTGTGTGTGTGTGTGTGTGTGTGTGTGTGTGTGTGTGTGTGTGTGTGTGTGTGTGTGTGTAAAATGGAAAATTTCTTATGTTCCTTCTTTTGGACCAGAATTGTTCTTTGTAATTTTTCAAAATTTATTTTTGATTCTTTTGTGATGATGATTTTGTATATTGCTTTCTTGACTGTTCTTACCATACTTTGCATCAATTCATCAGCCTTTCATGCTCTTCTTTATCATAGAATAGTAATAATAATAATAGTAATAATCTATCATAGTCATAGTAATAATCTATTCCATTAATATACCAAAATGTTTTTAGCCATTTACATTTGATCTACTTTGTTTCCAGGACATGTTTGTCTTTTCACATACAATCCTCTTTTTTATGTTCTATCTTTCATCTGAAAGTAGTTCTTTTTTGTTTGTTTTTTTGTTAGTCAAATAAAGAATTAAAAAGCAAAAACCTTTTAAAAATGCTCTAAATCACCATTCATTTGAGAGATGCAAATCAAAACAACATCACATGTATCAGACTGGCTAACATGACAAACAGGAAGATGATAAATGTTGGAGAAGATGTGAGAGAGTTGGAACACTAATTCATTGCTGGTGGAGCTGTGAGCTGACCCAACCATTCTGGAGAGCAATTTGCAACTAGGCACAAAGGGCTATAAAACTGAGTATACCCTTTGACCCAGCAATATTACTTCTAGGACTGTATCCCAACGAGATCATAAAAATGGGAAAAGGACCCACATGTACAAAATTTTTATAGCAGCTCTCTTTGTGGTGGCCAAGAACTGGAAATCAAGGGAATGACCATCAATTGGGGAATGGCTGAACAAGTTGTGGTATATGAATGTAATGGAATACTATTATGCTATAAGAAATGATGAACAGGTGGACTGCAGGAAAACCTGGAAAGTCTTATATGAACTGATACTGAGTGAAAGGAGCAGAACGAGGAGAACATTATATACAGGAACAGCCACAGCGTAAGAGGACTGTTTCTGATAGATTTGGCTCTTCACAGCAATGCAAGGACCTAAAACATTCCCAAAGGACTTTTGATGCAAAATGCCATCCACATCCAGAGAAAGAATTGTAAAAGAGGAACACAGAATGAAGCAGACTATTTCTCTCTTGTTAGGATTTGTTTTGCTTTGGTTTTACTCATGGTTTCTCCCATTCATTTTAATTCTTCTAATTAACATGACTAATGTAAAAATATGTTTAATAAGAATGTACATATAGATCCCCACCCCAAAAGCAACCTTTTTAAAAGAAGCAAATTTCTAAGACCATTGGGCAAATACTGAATGGAGATGTCAGTAAAGTAGCTATTAGTTTAGATTTCCATGAAATGTTTTAGCACTTTCTTTAGGCACATCAAAATAATGTTATAAAAAAAAAAAAGATTTAGGAGAATGAAAAGACCTGGATTCAAATATGGCCTCTGCTACTTCTTAGCTTTGTGATCTTAACCAATCACTTACTTCATCTGTAAAATGAAGGCAGTTTGTTAACAATGAAGCAGATGGGAAGGAAAACTTTGAAAACAACATATTGAATTTGTTATATGAAGGAAAATCAAGCTGAACAGAACAGATTCTTAATTTCATGTACAATCCTCATTATCTGTTGTATATTATATGTGGGAATGTTTATTTTATTTGGCATTTGTTAAGTACAAATAACCTTTTTTTAAAAGTAGATAGTGGACTAGATGGGCAATCAGGTACCTTACATTTAATTCTAAGTTCTATGTTTCCTTAAACACTAGAATTCACTGTGGTAAAGTAGTGAAATAATTTACTTAAAGTCAGTGGGGCAAACAATTATAAAGCAATTGCCTTCAGATTGTGTTACGTTGTACTAGTCACTGGGAGAAAGAAACACTTTAGATAATAATGCAGATTAAACTTAAAAGTAAATCTGGCGTATTTTTATTTTTATTTCTGGAAATCTGATTATTAAACATTTACCAGCACACAACTGTTTATAATGTAATGTAATACATGATAAAAATGGTTTAGGGACTGGAAAAACAAAGTAACGAGTGAGATTTGAGGTGGGAAAAGGTTAATGACTGTGTAGATAAGTGAAGGCTTCTGGGAAAAAGGTGGCATTGGAGTTCAACTTGTTTGGAAATGAATCAGGTATAGGTGTCTTGCTCCAAACTTAAGCAATATGGTTTAAAATTTCTGTTAGGCTGCATCTTAAATTCAATAGGCCATTAAGCCTTATTCTTGAACAACTGCTAGAAAGACATTGATATCAGAGTTGTTGTTGTGTTTGTCCTTTGTTCTGGAAGGGGACCATGACATTAAGATGATAACATGACTTGCAGTTGACTTTGATTTGAGTGAGGGAGGGCTGTGCAAAGTCACCAACCTCACTTTCTTCTCCTGAGCCATCTGGGTCCTGATATTCGTCAGGATGACTGCAGATGGCCCAGGATGCAATGTGAGACCCTGGCCCTTTCAGGCTAAGGTCTTATAGCATTTGCTAATGTTGATTAAGCAGAATGTAAGCTCTTGAGGTCAGGAATTTGTTTTTATTTAATTTTTCTTTGCACCATGCCTTTCACAAAGCAGATATTTATGGAATGCCCATAAGACTGTTTCCAATTTCATACTCATTATGTCCAAAATGAAACCTATCATCTCACACCACAGCCTCACTCCTCTTCCCACCTTCCTTCTACCTGTTAAAGTTTTCTTTATCTTTGTAGTCACCCAGGTTTTCAAATTCACCGTGGTCGTAAACATTCTCCTATACTCTCCATATCCATTGTTTCTGAGTCTTGTCAATTCCACATCTTTCATATAAATCCCCCTCTCTTGGCTTAAATTATCCTAGACCTTCATGTCCACACACCTGGAATACTGCAAGCTCTATGTTTCTCCCTTATCCAATCCAAACTCTATATAGTTACCAAAGTAATCTTCCTTAAGCACAATACTGACTATAATCCTTCTGCTCGGGAACCATCAATGATTCTTTTTTGCCTCTCGAACAGGGATTCTTAACCTTGAGGTCATGAATTCATTTCAAAAAACTATTTTTTATCATTATTTCATTATAAATGGTTTATTTTATTATTCTTTATATTTTATTTTATATAATTAAAAACATTCTGAGAAGGGGTCCATTGTCTTAATCAGACTGCCAAAAGGGTCTATGATTCAGAAAAGTTTAAGAAATTATGTTCTAGAATAAAACACACTTTTTGACTTGGCATTTACAGCCCTTACAATTTTGACCTGAGTCTACCTTTACAGACTTTTGCACACTACTCCCTAACGTACAATTCCTCCTTTAAAATTATTGGGCAAATAAAGTGTTGTATATTTTACATAGTTCCTAAATTTTACATCAATCCTTGTTGTAAACAACTTCTCTGGAAAGAATAAACATCCATTTCAACCCATATTTCTCCCTTCTCATTACAATGATATTAAGCTTAATGTGTTTGTGCTATCTTTCCTTCAGTGTCAATGTCTCCAAGTTTTGTCATTCATGACAATCATACCTATTATGAAGATATACTTGACAATCTCTTTTCTATTTGTTTAATTTAATTACCCTTTTTATCCAAATGATTGTAATGATATTTCTCTTTGAGCACTTGAATTGAATTAGCTTACACAGGTCACTTATTCATAAGACTCAGAATGTTGGAACTGGAAGGTACCCTAGAGATTATCTGGTCCAACCCCCTTATTTTCTCAAGATCCCTAATCACAGCTTCTAAAACATAATTTGCAGACTATGCACAGGGTTAATTATGGGAATTACAAATAATTAGGGTTCTATATTCATCACAGAGAATGAAGATGGATTCCCCAAACTCATCACAGGAGAAAGATTTTCTATTGGTAGAAAAATAAATTGGAATGCCTATTATCTAGAACTACAGAAAAAATATTTAATTTTTCATTAAAAATAAGATATCTTTGAAGGTATTTCAGTGACTTAAAAGGTATGATTTTAGGTAAATTATTTTGAATAGTATCACCATTAGTTCACATATGGCCTAAGATTACTTACTATATTACAGGTGGTTAATTATTTTTAATTAAATTTTTATTTATACTTTCACATGCCAAAATTATAGCCATAAGTTTCTTCTACAATTCTTCCCACTCCCCAGTTCCAGGTAGTTGATTATTAACTCACAGTGGGGAATGAACTTATTTACCCCAGAAATTTTCAAGTAGGATGTTTATCTTATTCAGAAAGTCTTATTAGTGAATTTCATAAACTTTTAAAGAAATCTTAATTTTGCTTTTCGTGTTTGGAGTCAATGTAATCTATGCAAGACTGTGTATTATATTATAGGAAGTCTTTGTTTTATTTGTTTAAACAATCTGTATTTGACTTTATTTCAGTAATTTCATTTTTCTTACATCTTTAATTTCAGTGTAGGACTGACTATTATGAGAAAGCTTATTATTGGATCAGAGGAAGAGCACATGGAGTACGGAAATGGGCTAAGTCTAATATAATCTAGGTCTTTTTTTTGTCTTGATTTTTATGAGACAACAAGACACAGGCTTTGTGGCTGTATCTGCACCAATAAATGTCTTCTGGGACATAGCATTCCTTGTACTTGTGGAAGTTCAGTAAGTATTTGGTGGAATCAACCTTGACTTTTTCATCCATATTTCCTCCTTTTTCCTCACCCAAACCCACAATGGTTTCAGAGGTACATTTTTCCATATTAAAGAAAAAATAGGACACAAGACTTTGAAGATTTGGAGCAGTCATACAGCAATAGTGAAGTATAAGAGACAGATAGTGTACATGTACCATGTCATTCCATGCGGTGTCAAGAGAGCCAGAGAAATGATATTAGTATGTTGAATGGAACTCTTTCCTGCCCCATACACATGCAATGGAGAATTTATATAGGAAGTTGTAGATAACAGTTGTATAAAATAAGAAAACATGAATGAGTTTCCACCTGTGACATTGGAGGGAGTACCCACATCCAGAACCATAATTCTAGCACCTGGTGTAAAGATAGGGATGGTGACTATGGAAGAGACCTTGAAGGTGTACCTCAGACTTCAGGACATAAGATTATACGAGGCAATAGACCCTTGGATGCCAATCTATGCTGAGCAGACAAATATCTTTCTACATTTCATAAATATTTGCATAGAACTTGGAAAGGTCTTGGGATCTCATGCTGGACTTCACCTTCATTGCTCCATAGATAGCCTTAGTGGGAGAGAGGCAACGATGGGCATAGTTGTACTAGGAAAAAGGTGGCTTGTCCCCTAGTGAGCCCACACCATACCCACAGTCAGTTTTACCCCCAAAACCCTACCAACAGGGAGAAGGTCAAGAAGGACTAGGGCAAAAAAAGGAAACAGTACTCTTAATCAGGGTAGAAAGATGGGATAATGGAGAAAACGTGCAAAAGCAGATATCTCCTTCAACCTAAGGATTGCCAAGAATAACCTAGTAGCATTGAATTAGCATGAGGGATGGCAGCCTGAAGACAGATAAGAAAGCAGAGGTGGCCTTCTGAGGATTTGGGGAGTCATGGCACATGGTTGGCAAATGACAGTGAAGTATGAAAATGTGATGAAGAAGGAGGAGAAAATATACTTCCAAAGACCACAATTTCCTTTGGTACAAAACATCAGTAGTACCATCCTAGTTGCAATTCTGCCTTTATTTAAAAGAATTCATCAAAGGATCAAATTATGTTAGTATATAATGTGGATAGTTAAATATTAGATAAATAACCATGCTTAATGGGATCCATTTTTAATCACATAAAATCTTTTCACAAGGGTAGATCTATCAAATGAGGTAATATTTGTAAAGTGTGTAGTACAGTACCTAAATAGGCTCTTAATAAATTCTTGTTTCCCTCCTTCCTTCCTTCCTTCCTTCCTTCCTTCCTTCCTTCCTTCCTTCCTTCCTTCCTTCCTTCCTTCCTTCCTTCCTTCCTTCCTCCATTCCTTCCTTTCTTCCTTCTTGGGGTAGCCCATAATATCATTTGAAGTTGTCCCAAATATAGCTGAATAAAAGTGCTTTTAGGAAGAACTGTTATTCATTTGAGAGTAAAATAACACTTAGGATACAAGGAAGATCTATGAGAAGACACCTTTTTCCTGTATCTCTACAAAGATGGGGTTCTTGGAGTATAGGACACCACATGTAATGTAAGAGTATTGACATGTTTATGTTGATTGGTTTTGCTGAACTTTTTCTCCCCTTCATTTTATTCTCTATTATGGAGGATAGATCTCTGGGAGGTACTGGAGAAAGAAATTCACTGTGAAATATATGTGATATAAAAACAAAAGAATCCCACAAATTTTAAGATTTAAACAATAATATAGGCAGATCAATGGAAGGCTTTCAGGACAGTGGCTTTCTGCACACGGTAAGAACACAATTACAATAAAAAATATGTCAAGTTTTTGGTTTGTTCTCCCCCCCACCAAAATCATAGGATTTCAAAGTGAGAAGTGATCTCAAAGTTGACATGGTCCAAAGATGTTTACCACTGGCATGGTGGGCATGCAGCACCAATTTCAAATGGAAAATGTATCTTCTGTGGAGGCTGAGGTGTTCTGTAAGCTTTATTTTCAAGTGATATTGTGCTGAAATAATGGAAGCTTGCTTAATGAAATTCTTAATCATCCAAGAAGGTTTCTATTAAGTAGCTGTACGGAAAAAACCAAGTGGAAGAAGAATGCTTGTTGTCCATACTATGATATGCTGCTGAATGAACAGTACAAGGAGCTTATCCATCAGAACATATATCTTGAACAGATAGCCAATTAACTGGTACTAGGATTGAATTGGAGAAGAAAGTTAGATTAAATTTTGGAAATAGTAACGTTTTTTAATGATCACATTTCTCTTCATGCTGCACTGTAGTTTCATCTCCACAGGACTTTCTCTGATGCCATGGAAACCCTTTTGTCCTGGAAACTCACCTCACCATCAGACAACTTTTCACATTTCAGGGTTCCTCGTACCTCTCAGATGCCTTTCCCTCTAATTGGCTGGTTTCATCTAGTATCTTTATCTACCATATATATCTTCATTCCTCTCCAGACTGTACTGGTGACTCATTTCCACAGGATTTTCTCTACCATGTCCCTGTGCCAGGTACCCTCACACCCCTTTTCACTCTCTTTTGTATATTGTCTCTTCCCATTAAATCATAAGGTCCTTGAGAGGTGGGAATATCTTTCTTTCTGCTTGTGTCAGCATGGTGCCTACAACATAATTAAGCAGTTAATAAATACATGTTGACTTGACTTCACAAGTGTCTTCTTTAAAAAGAAGTAAAGAGAGCAAAAGATAGAAAAATTCAAATTTTCAAAGCCATGGGAAGGTTGACACTCTAATTTACTACTGGTGGATATGTGAATTCATCCGATAATTCTGGAAAGCAATCTGGAAATTGCAAAATTACTCATACCCTTTGGCTCAAAGGTAAACTACTAAGTTTATACTCCAAAGTGGTTATTTAAAGGAAGAAAAACCAAATCTCTAAAAAGCAATATTCATAATAGCACTACATCTAAGAGGAAAAAATTGGAAACAATCTATGTGCCCAAGAGTTAGTGGAATGTGTGAACAACTTGTGGTATATCAATGAAATGGAATACTATTGTTCACTAAGGGCAGAAAATTTGTGAAAAATTCAAATAAATTTGAGAGTACTTGTATGATATGATGCAGAGTTCAGACCCCAGAAATTTTCAAAAGAATAATATGCACAAACACCACATTTTTGTAATGAAGATGCATTAAATGGCAATAGTATTAAAATATTATACACCATTTAAAATAATTTGTTAAAGCTAAAGCACACAACATTCATTTCTAATGGATATATTTTGTTTTTTATATAATATATTTTGTTACCCCCTCAATCACAAACAAAATAATCAAAAGCATGTGTTTGCCCTTCTTTTTTGAAGAAGACCGTGACATTAGAGAAATGATGACATGACTTGCAGTTGACCTTGATTTGAATGAGGGAGGACTGTGCAAGGTCACCAGCCTTACCTTCTCCTCCAGAGCCATCTGGTTCCAGTGATATTCATCAGGATGACTGGAGATGGCCCAGGATGCAATGGGAGACCCTGGCCCTTTTATGCTAAGACCTATTCAGGTACTCAGAGCAAAACCACTTAAAAGATTGGACATATACCAGGAACATAATACTTTTGCAGTTTGAGTTTGTTTGTTACGGGAAAAGAAAGGTATGGATCTTTCACTTTAGTAATGTATTTGACCTGGTATTTGTTACTGTTTGTTTTTCTTTGTTTTATAATCTGTTGTGCATAATGGACCCCTGATTTTGCTTTCTTTCCTCTCTGTCACTTCATATAGGTTTTCCTGTGTTTCTTCGAATATTTAATTTGTATTATTTACTAAGATTATTCCATTACCTTCATATATTAAGTTGATTTAGCCATTTAAAACTATAGGAAAAATGATTTATTTCTAACATTTTTGCTTCTACGAATATTTGAGTGCAAGTATATATTTTATTTTGCTGTCATTAAATTTCTTAGGGAAATTATCCCAGTAGTGAAATTAGTAGACCAAAGAAAGCATCAGAATAGATTAATCATTTTTCTTGTATAATTCCAAAAGTTTTCCAGAATGGTTGGAATTTACAACTTCATCAAAATTGGATTAGAGTGCCTATCTTCAAACAGAGCCTTAAACATTAAATTATTCCATTTTATGACAATTTGATAATCAATTTACTATCAATCTGTCAATTTGATTATTAGAAGGTAATACTTCAGACTTGCTTTAATTTGAATTCCATAATTATTATGATTATACTATGTCTATGTCTCATTTTTGGAGAAAAAGGCGAGCTGTTGACAGTGTTTCTTTACTTCAAAGATGTTTGTTAACATCATTCAACCATTTTTGTATTGGGGAATGATTCTTGTTATTGATTTGTGTCATATCAATTTCTTATGCAAAAATGTTATAGCAGCCCTATTTGTGGTGGCAAAATATTGGAAATTGAGAGGATGTCCATCAATCGGGGAATGACTGAAGAAGCAGGGATATATGAATGTAATGGAATACAGTTGTGAAATAAGAAATGAGGAACAGGCACACTTCAGAAAAACCTTGAAAGACTTGTTATAATACCAACATGATATTTACAGCACATATGGTGACCATGAATATCCTAGAGCAATCCTGAAATGTGAAATACAACAGACTCTCTCTGTGGAAAAAGGAACCAAAACATTTATTCAGAAAGCCAAATCTCAACACCAGAAAGCCAAATCCATCACAATAACAAAAATCTATACACAATAACAATGCAGAGGACAACACCATCCCCAAACCTTCCCCCTGACAGACTTCCCACAAAAAAATCACAAGCTGGCCCTCTTAAACAAAGTCACAAACAAGCTCTTTCTCTCATGCTATCCAACTGCCTGCTTGCCTGAATCCTTCCTAGCTCTGACTAGACTCTGACCAATTTCCTCCCAACTCTGCTCTAACTCTGCCTCTTCCTGCTCCAACCATTCAGCAAACACACAGGCTTCATGTAACTCAAACTCATGTAACTTCCATGTAACTTAAGCAGGTTTCATGAGCCTATAAATAAGTGGGAAAGATCTTCCCATTTAAATTACCCTTACACTTGTACAAATTGACGCAAAGTGAAATGAGCAGGGCCAGGAAAATGCTATACACAGTATCAATGACATCATGTGATGATCAGCTATGAATGACTCAGTTTTTCTCAGCAACACAATGATCCAGGACAGGTACAAAGTATTCAAGAAGGAAAATACTATCCATATTCAAATGGAGAACTGATGGACTCTGAATGCTGATTGAAGCATGTTTTTGTTTTTTTTTTACTTACTTCATTCTTTTTCATGTTTTTCTTTTTTCTTTTGATGTTTCTTCTTCCACAACTGTGATGGTTCTAGAAATGTGTTTTGCATGATAGAATTTGTATAAACTATATCAAACTGCCTACCATTTTCAGAAGGGATAAATGTGGGGGGAAGAAAATTTGAAACTCAAAATCTTATAAAAATGAATGCTAAAATTTTTCTGGATATGTAACTGTAAGAAAAAATAAAATATTATTTAAAGCACCAAAAAAGAATGCCAAAAATAAAAAGAAAATTTCTTTGAGGAGGGAAAACAAATTGACTTTCTTAAGAGAGTGAAATGAATGAACAAGGAACTCACCTATGAACTTGCATCCTTAAAGATAGGTACAGAAGCAAGAATGTAGCACCTCCGGCATCCTCATGCACATGCAGGTCCCCTAGGTTCAAGGTATTCTGTTTGTCTACTTAGCTCATAACAATGTATTTATTTTTTCTAGTCAGCTACTAGTCAGAGACTCATTTGCTTTAAAGTTAGGGCAATTGACTAATTAGAGTAGTAAGAAAAGCAGCAAAGAAACAGTTTCTCCTGTTAACCTGCGGCACACTATCTCATAAATATACCCATCATAAGTGGTAAGAATAAATATACAAAAGAAACACATGTGTCTTGTGCATGCACATGTAACAGTCTACTTGTGGATTTTTTTCTTTTAGGGTTAAGTGATTTGTCCAAGGTCACACAGCTAATGGTCTGAGGGCAGATTTGAACTCAGGCTATCTTCATTTCAGGACTGGTGCTCTATCCACTGTGCCACCTAAACTGGAATTATAAATTGTTCTATATTGATAAAGCGAATACATGGTGCAACAATTCATACCTTGACTGACTCAGGGCTACCAGAATTTTTTGGTCATGTTATTGTATTTCTACCAATCAAAATGTTCCCCCTTTGGGTATTGTGTATATAATCTCTGGCTTGTAGTCTCCACCAAAAATACCCTCCAATATTTTTTTTGATTGTCTTGGGTATTGTTCTACTGGTCTTGTGGTCATTTTTTATCTGCTGGTCTTATGGCTTTCAAGTTTTGATTTTTGGTTTTATTCCTGTCACTATCTTTTGGGCTTCACCCCAAGGCTACGAGTCAGTACCTCCTGTGGATGGCCAAAAGGCAAGCAGAATAGCTAAAACTGTATGACTTTTGAATTCCCTGTGTGTAAGGCTAAATTATAGTCCTATATGCCAGGCAAATATGTGATTTTGGGTTACAAATTTCCAAGACCCTGTTGAGCTCATCATGCAAATAAACTTGAGCCAGAAGAAAAGCAAAATGAAAGAACAAAGTCATTAACTTCTACCAACCTGGCTCCCATTCCTGTTTTTGTAATTTTTAAACGACCAGAAGCAAACTTTTCAGGTTGTGAGTCTCCCTACATTCTCTCCCAATTGAGGGATTAGAAGTCCCTGAAAACGATATCATGTGCAACAAAATATCTGAACATACAATGCATTGTATAGAAAATGACACATTACATAGTTAAAGAAATTAGCGCAATACGTAGTTGTTGGCAACTTTAGAACAAGACGTAGTCAGTTACCCAATTCATTATATTCGTATTAGAATTACATAGGGTTAGTCATAGTACAGGAAGCAAATGTAATGCATTGTACATAATGTCAGCATATACGATAACCAAAATTATGTCTCATGCAATATTCAGTTTGACTGAGGGATCTATATCTTGCCACTGGACACAGATAACCCTAAAGGAGAAAGTGAGGTTGATGACTTTGCATAGCCCTCCTTCCCTTTAATCCAATTCACTTGCAAATCATGGCACCAACTTCCTGATGTCTTGGTTCTCTTCAGAATGAAATACAAACAACAACAGCTGCTCATATTACACATGTAGCATGTAAGAAGATGGCATACAAACATATAGTAATAGTGACATTGAATATTAGCATATATATAACACACAATAATTCCACCAACAATCAATACTAAATAATCAAATTAATGATAATTATATGTATTATATATATTATATCTGATGTTTGTGCAATTGACACACTTAAGTATGCATTTGTGGGACAAATTTAAATTAAAATATAGTTATGACAAATAACAATAATTGTTATTATTATCCTAGAGTCAGTCTAATTTAGTTTTTGTTGCTACATATCTTCATTCACCAAGGTGCTCTCAGTGTCTGACTTCCACTCTCTCCAAGGGTGGTCATATCCAATCTGCTATTTTGCCCCTGCAACATCAGTCAGGTACATTTATAGCTCTGTATTGTCCCACAAAAGCCAGATCTTCCACTTCTACTACTCCTTTGACTGCCAGTCTCTGAAGCAGTCTGTTCACATGCATCATAAAATCAGATACCTTTTCCTCTTCATGCTGGTATATACTAAAGAACTGAACATTTGACTTGACTAAGTATATTTTCAGTTTTTTTAAGCATTCTAGCACAGAGTCCATTGCCTTTAGATTAAGTGTGAGACCAAATGATTCCAATCTACCCTATGTTCCCTTTAGGCTTTAAATCAGGCAACTCCATTTCCTTACCTCATACTCAAATGGCTCCTCCCTAGAGTGATGCAAGTTCTCTTTGCAAGAACTTTTTAGCTTAGGTTCTGATACCACAGATATCTCTTTTCCTGAGATCAATTGTGACATCCTTTGAGTACTCTCTTTCTGATAAGTGGTGTGTATGTATGTATCTTCTCGCCTTTAGTAACAGTCTTGGTGATATGTTTCCTATGCTCCCAAAATGTCCAAAACTGGGGATATTAGAACAGTCATGTCTATGTATAATATACAGAAAATGTTTATTGTTTAGTCTGTGTTTTTCTAAAATACCTTATGTCTCTTTAGAGTATCTATGACATCATGTAAGATGCTTATAGTGCTCCACTTCTTAAGTGATATGCAAGTGTTTGCTGGAGTTAGCTTAAATATATTGTAAGAGCTAATTGTTAAATTTTCAGTATGAGAATTTACACCTCCTAAATTGGCCAGCACTAGAAATCAGGGCCTGAATTATTGCTTTGTTGATTCTCTAGACTTAAGAACTTAAAAGTGTGTTGTGCATATTTTTCTATCCTAGAGAGCCACATATTAAATGCTAACAAATACACCTTTGCTTATGTGGCACTCTTAATTAATAGCCTTCCCAGAAGTTCTAGGCATATTGCGATGTATCAGTTTCCTAAAGATTCCACATCTATATTGCTTATTTTAGCATAAATTTCATTCACACTGTACAATGTCAATATTTAAGTATACCAAAATAGCATGTTATGGTTATTTTAAAGTAATTAATTGAGCCTGCTTATCCATATGTAACCAACATACAGTACATGTATATGTATATATATATATGTGTGTGTGTGTATATAGGTACATATGTATACATGTATATTGATATATACATGAAAATGCTGTTCTTTTATCACAACCCGAAAAAAATAAAACTTTCTCCAGTGAGTTTTTTCAGTACTAGGGTCACTAAAATTGGATCCTGATTGACTTCCCAAAGTGTATTATCTGAGGCAACACAATCTAACCTACAGAGTCCCCAGAAAAAGCTACCCTAGCTTCAAGGTATTTTATGGGTTTGCATCTGCTCTCAAATTATCTCTCCCAAGTGCCAGCTGATATTTTTATTTTTTCTACTCAAAACATAAAATTATAAGCAAATGCATCTAATGAAATTGGATAGTATGAAAAGTATCATTAGAATATTTTAAGCATAAACCTGGAGTATATTCTCCCAGAGATTCACTGTCACTGGAAAGAGTAGATGTATGTAGGGATGGCATGTGGAGGTTCATACATAGGGAATGAATGTACAACTCATGCTACACATCCATTTATATTGTTTTGTGAGATCATCCTATTTCTCTCAGACCTTATCTTTGCTGGGTTTGCTGGGTAGTCTCTGCTAGGAGTTGCTTACTAATAGTCTTGCATGGTTCTTCAGGATGATGCTCCCCTGATTTTGTGACTGATGGATTTCTACCTGCTCTGAGTTTCTGGGTTTCATTTCCTCAGGGTGTCTGTTGTCCACCTTAGCTTCTGTCTTATATTTGAATGACTGGAAAGACCCTTTTCAGTAAGGTTAAGGAGCTAGCTCTTTATATTTAGCTCTATAAGTAGCAACATCCATAAGGATCAAAAACAGAGTGTCCAAAGCTAAAATTATTCAGCCTTTTGAACTCTCTGTGTCTGGAGTTAAATTATAGTCCTTTGTCTCTGACAATTACCTGACATTAGGGTAGAAATTCCTAAGACTATCTTGGGCTTCATGTATATGTGTTTTTAATTTAAAATAAAAATTAGGCAAAAGAGGAAAGATCATTGTCCTCCACTGACCTGAGTCAAGTTTTTGCTTTTGGTCTATGGTCAGCACCTTGCCTCCCAGTTTTTGAGCCCCCTTACAGAAGAAAAAGTGGGTGATGGTAAATAAGTACAAAAGTACAGAATGGTTGTATTTAGTAGTGCCAGATGTGCTAAAACTTAGAGAAGAAATGTAAAGACAATTTAAAAATGTCTTTGTCTATTTCTATCTGTATTAACTGAACAATATTCAACATAGATTTTCACTGTGACTCAAAAAGTGGAAGGATGATGCATAGAACTGAGACCCATTTGTTTGTGGCTCTTCCATTGGTGATGAACCTCTCTACAATTTTAGCTAGAATACCCTCAGAAAGCAGACTTGGTCTTCTGCTAACATGTTTCCAATAAGATAGAACACATTAGAGTTTATATTACTTTGGCATATCACTTGAGAATCTAGGATCACTTCTGTATCATGGCTAGATTTTAGTGTTGGATTTTGATTTTATCATGTGCCTCCAATGTAATAAGAAACATATTGTATTTATTTATTTTTATTTTAGCTATCTCATATTAAAGTATTCATGTTAAATATGTATGAAGAGGTTACTAGAAAAATTATTTTAGCTTGTATTCCCATATAGGTTGTAGAGGATGAAGAGGCAGGCAAATTCAATGAACAGCTCAATAAAATCCCTCAAATTAAATTAACACAAAATTTGCTGCTTGGTGCCTTCAATGTGAAGGTGGGAATAGATATGAGTAGTGAGAAAAAATCAACGCACAAGTCAGAAAAAAGAAATTGGAGAAACCTAAAGCTCATAGAATACAAAAAACTTCCCACCTTTACATCATGAGCACTTTCTTTGAGAAATTATGCACTAGGAAAGGAAAATGCAAAATAACTTACAAAAATGAAAATAATTTGTATTGACATATAGGGAAAGATTTATTGATACAGGAGCTATCCATCATTCAGCTCTTTGTATACAGTCATACTAGTCAGAAATAGCAAAAAGCTAAAAGAAAAAAATGAGTAAAAATAGGTCACAGAATTGAAACAACTACATCTTGACCTCTTTAAATAAGTAATTGATATGAAAAATGGATAATGGATAGACAAGGGGACATCGACACCATTCGTAATGATTTTCAACAGAAGCTTAACTGACATAAATCAATTTCCACAAGATACATCAAAAAAACCTTAAAATCACCTTAATCAGCAGACTTACTTGCCAAATGGAGAGAGAGATGAAAATCAAAGACACCACCAATGTATCATCCTATATAGAAGGGTGATTAATGGTTACAGGTAGTATTGGCTCATGGAACAGAAAAGCACAGGAGGGTTTAGAGGAAGCTTTTCAAGAGACCATTTAGGACAAATCATCATGAGATCATTTAAGGATAACAATGGAAGGACAGCAAACAGGCAAAAAGTGGAAAAGATCTATGAAGATTTTTTTTATAACAAGTTGTTTTGCTCATTAAGGAGAACATAATCATGACAGTAGCACTAAAGCAGTCCCAGATGCGTTCACAGGGAAGTAGAAATAACCTTAAAGGGAAGACAGGAAAAGCAGCCAAATTATACAAGAATATAAAGAAGAGATCCATGCTAGAGACAACACAATTGTAAGGATAGAGATGAATCAATTCACAAGGTATCCGAAGGAGCGAAAAACACCATAGCCCTGTAAAATTAAAAAAAAAAGTATGTCCTTATTAATAGTGAAAAAGGTGCCCAAGAAAATGTCAACTTCGCTCTCTTAGCAGTGTGGAGCCAAGAGGACAGTAGGCTCTGCTTCTCTTCTTTCCTCTCTCCCCTCCCCCTCTCTCCCCGCTTGTACTTCTACTTCCAATCCCTTAAGCTTAGCCTCCTTAGGAAATCTCCCCCTCTTCCTCCTAAGGAAGACCCTCCTGCACTTGTAACTAGACCCTGTAATAAAGCTCAACCCTTGTTCGACTCTGGAAAAAAAAAATGTCAACTTCTACTTACTTATCTATCTAATTTCCCATCTATAAAAAAATTTTTATGAGATTAATCTACACACAGAGGACCTCCACAGTGATGGCATTAATAAGGAAAAAAGCATGCTTTTGCAAATGATAATTCTTTACTATATCTTTACCATTATCCAAGATCCCAATATACTTTTTATTATGAAAAAATACTTGATTCAATAAAGTAAAATGACACCTTAAAGATGTTCTTCCAAAAATTTGTTTCCAATCCATATGTTAAAATCATTCAGGATTCCGTGAAAGATATCAACAGAAATAATTCTGCTAGATGAGTTTTCGATCCTAGATATCAGGTAAGGTATAAAATAAGCATATATAGGCCCACGTAAGATATTTGTCATTTTGATGGAAGAAACAGTACAGATCTAAAGGGATGTGATAGTGATGTCCTCCAAATGCTTCTGGTCATGGATGTTATTATTCTGGTTGCATTAAAGTTGTATAACAGAACAAAGACTCCTAGAACAGATCTGCAACTTCTCAGATGAGTTTGACCTGATCATTTACACAAGAAAAGACCAGTGAATAGAGAATGTTAATAGTTCAGATTTGAAAGTGCATTAGTTATTTCCAACTACATGTTTATCTTTGGATAGAAAGTACAAATATATGTTAAGTTGGGTGGAACATTTTTTTAAAAAAAGAAGGGAATAAAGCTAATTGTTTTAGGAAATGGCAAAGCTCCCCAAATAAGCCGCAAGTTGTTGTTTTTTCTCCAAGGAACAAAAGCCCATCTTTTCAAAAGCAGCATACTACCAATGGTATAAACATGGAATATAGCAGTCCTCAAAGGACTGAAGATAAATATTATAAAAAGGGCAATGAAGAAGCACATGATGAATGTGAACAAGCTCCAAAATGATAAAAATGAGAAGGAATTTTCAAGAATAAAAATAGAATAAAATCATTAAGGAAATGTATGACAGAAAGAAGGATTGGTCACATGGTGAAGGCAAGGGATGACAGATGGACAGCTAGGGTTCTCTATTTGTTTCTTTGAAATGCAAGGAAGAAACAAAACCTCCAACACATTGGGTGGACCCTCTTTGGCAAATTTATGGAAGTCATGGATAAAAGTCAAGTAATATGGGCAGTCAGGGACAGGATTTAAACTTCCTCATTGAAAGAAACTTTCAAACTAATGAACTTTGGAATAGCCAGTGTAGTATCATGGCAAGAACCACATTAGAGGACCTGAATTCAAATCCTATCATGGAAACAACTTGACCTTGAGAGTCACTTTACTCCCCTAACTCTAGTTTCCTTATTCATAAAATGAGAGGAAGACATAGGGGAAATGGCCGATTTCTCAAAAGCTACATGTAAAGAAATTTTAAAAAATAGCCTCTGCTTTGATAGCTCTCAATCACTTCAATGTTACTTCATTCTGTCCTCTGAGAATATAGAGGAATACAACAGAAAGTGGAATGGATTGAGAGTTGGAGAATCTGGGTTCAAATCCTGACTTTTTCACCTAGCACCTAAGCCATCTTGGGAAAATCACTCAACCTCCCTTTACTTTGTTTTCTTCATCTATAAAATAAGAGAGCTTTACTAAATGATATTTAAGATCCCTTGCAGCTCTAAATCAATGATCTAATGATGATAATTAGTGTGTGCTCTATTCTTCTGGCATGTTTCATTCTTCTTCATCTGAGAAATGATTTTCTTGAGAGGAATGAAAACCTAATGTGAGAGCATCTCCTTCTCTCTAAGTAACTTAAGAACAGAATAGTAAATCATTCTTGATATTTAGATATTCTTTGAAAGGAAATTCACATATCTCATTCTGTAGTTTGCTTTTTCTTACCTGAGCTGTATGTCTTCCAAGACTCAAACCTCTCTAGACCATTTGGGAGGAATTGCCCCTTCTGGACACACCTTAGCATGAGAAGGAAGTTCTTCTACTCTACTCAGCCCTTATTTGCTTCAGTTGTGAAATGGGAGACTGTGAAGATTCAGTATTTTGTTTCTGAATTACTGGGTTAACAATGGCAGTTAGCATTCTCATATAGAGTATATGAAAGGGGAAAGGGAAGAAGAAATGATATTTAGTAACCTCTAAAATTCTTGCTGGTCCTATCACTGTCTGGCTGACATCAATCAATTAAGCCAGCCAACAGTGGTTTTAACTCATTATTATACTATTTCTGGCACATTTGACACTGATGGATATGTTACTCAAGCAGCCAAAATGTTTATGGATAGAAAGTTAATCCATTGTCTATTCCACTCCATCACCCCACCTCAATAGATTCTTTTTATGGGAAATAATTTGTGAAATAAAGGACATTCAAATGGGCAAACACTCTATACACATGCATTTTATGTGAGTCATAACTCTTTCTAGGCCCCCATTAGTGCAACATTCCTGCATACAACCCCAGTGCCAGCAGATTCATTAATATTCACATGAGAACTTTTCTTCACTCTGGCTGTGGAACATAATTAGGACAATCTCGTCTTCATATAAAAAATTGTTCTTGGTACCACCTGAGGCACAGCAGCACACTCTCCCTTTCTCTCCCAATATGCTGAAAAGATCTGAAATGGAAATGTGACAAACCTCACACTCTCCTCCTACATGGAAACTCATGCCTGAGCAGCATTAGCTTCCAGAACAATGATAGAAATAATCTTATGCAAAGCACATCACACTCGAGGTAATAGACCAAACTCTCAAAAAGTCAGCAAACTGCCTTCTGGGAAGAACAGATAAAAAAAAAAAAGGAATGAGAGAGCTAAATTGCTACAAATCTATGCCCCCAAACTAGGCAATAGGAAATCATTTTACAGTAGTTGAATGCAGAAAGCACAGACTTATGAAATATAGAACTAGGATTGCAAATTGGAAATAAAAACTGGGACTTAAAGCTCTCCAGGAAGTTAGATGAGGAGTCGTTGGATAATGAATCTAACGAAGAAAAAATTAAGAGGGGTGTTCTTGAGGTTGCTGCAGAAATCAAAGGAACTGAAGATAAAAACATTTCTCAATTTGCAGAGACAGTAAACCTTTCTCTGAAAACAAGGGAGGAAAGACAATCTTTACAATCTGGGCAGGAAAGAAAGAAATGAGAAAACTTCCCAAATTGGTAGCTTCTTGAATAGTAAAAAGGAAATATAAACACATTATAAACATAACAGCTCCAGACATAGCCCAACACTCTATCTTGCTAATCCAATAAAGTTATTGCAAGTGGATTCTTCATTTACTTCTTGCTTTGAAAATGTAAACCCAAAATATGGCATTCTCTGTTACCGGGGAGGCAATTGTTGCTAAGCAAGATAGAGTTGACAGGGTCGATGCTGCTTTTCAGGAAGACCCAAAGCTTTCACCTTATTTTAAAGTGTTTAATTTTTTTTTTTTTACCCCAGGGGACTTTTAAAAATGACTTAGGAAATTAAAAATAGCACTCAAGTAGAAATAATTAAAACCCATAAAAGGGGCATTTAGGTTGGATTGTTTAAAGTGTTTAGCCTAATTTTATTTTGCGTATAAAAAAGCTTTAAAATCCTCTTATAAATAATATTCCTACCTTCACCATTACTTTCTTTTCCTACTTACTAGATGTCTTAACCATCTTAAAAGGGTTGGACTGAATGCATATCTCATGCTACAACAGCTTTCTCTGCTACTTTTCTGCCATTGCTCCCTTTATTTCTGGGGTTTACAAACAAAACCTTAAGTAAGAATTCTTTGTCTGAGATAAAAAACGCAAAAGAAAAATTGATCTGGTTGGGTGATAGAGGAAGCAACGTAAAGTGTGGTCTGAACCTAGATGGTGCTATTTATGCTAGACAAGGGAGCCAGTCCTACAGAGAATCTTGCCAGTACCCCCATAGGTGGGGACTGCAGGCCCCTGAAGAGGGGCACTGTGATGACAAGATCTTGAAAGTGGTGCTGTAGCAGTCAGCACCCCAACATGCACAGGAGGGCGTGCTATTATAGGTTCTTACACCTGCATTCATGAAAGGAAAACAACTTTCAAGGGGTTAACAATCACTTTAATCAAGCATATGTATTATTCCTTTAACCAAGTACATATATCATTCAGTTAGTTCAGGGAGTCAGCACCCTGAATTTCAAAGAAAATATAGAGAAATCAAAAGATCAAGAGACATAGCTTTCTCTGCCTGAATTTGACAGACAATTGGACCCCAACTGCTTGACCATAGTTTCCAGAGAAGGAATCATGGCATCTGAGTTCTTGAAGCTGGGAGGGACTCCTCAGCGACTTCCTAGAGTCCTCATCTGGCCAAGCTGGGATGTCAATGAGTCCCTGCCTAAGGGCTCCTCTGGATCCTCCTAGCTTTAGAATGATTATCAATAGTAACTGTTGTTTTTTCCCTCCCAGCCAGATGTCCTTCTTTTTTCTTGGCCTCATTAAAGGAGCCATCCCCTGGCTACCTCTTAAACAGTCCCTTGACCTAAAGGGGTCAAGGTCTCCCAGAGCATCCTGGGTCATCTCCAGTCATCCTGATGAATATCTGGTCACTGGATTCAGATGGCTCTGGAGGAGAAGTGAGGTTGGTGACCTGCACAGCCCTCCCTCACTCAAAACAAAGTCAAGTGCAAGGCATGTCATCATTTCTGTGATGCCATGGTCTTCTTAGTCAACAGCAAGAAAGGATGAGCATAATCTGGCCAAACAAACACTCTTACAAAAACAATCCCCAAAGAAATACCTCACCCTCAGAGTGTTTATACCTCTTTTAGAGCCAGAGGGCATCCCTACCCTTGAGAACCAGTGTCTCATTAACAAAGCTGTAGTTATTCTTACAGATCTTCTCTAATAAAACTCCCCTTAATGGACAGCCCCATTAATGGGTGGGGAAGATCTTTAATCCCATTAACAATACAAATATATAAACTGTTTCTAGTTATGGAAACTCGGTTTCTGTACTTTACTCCTAGTAAAGACTCTTGATTGATAAAGACAAGATTCAATCAAGCACTTAATTATGCTAAAAGAAAAACAGAAAAGGATCCTAATTTTACTTATCATTACAGGTGGTTAAGGATCTGTCAAGGGAATGGAATCACATTCTGTGGCATAGGTTGTGGAGGACAATTAAGCATAAGGATGATATTTTATGAATTGACTCAAGTTGGAAGTATCTCCCCTTTACCCCAAAGGGAAGAACTGTCCAACCCATATTATTGCTCTGGATAAAAGGCATAGTTGCTGAGGCTCTAATCATTTTGAAGAAATCATTGTGAGTACCATCTCTTCCTACCAGAGGTTCCTCTTTGTGCTTAGGATTGTAAGATTTAGACCTGGAAAGGACCTTTGAAATTATCTAGTTCACCTCTCCTTCCAAGCAACAACAAGGCTCAGAGAAGACCTAACAGTCAGGCAACTAATAGCAGAGTCAAATTTTTAACCCTAATTTTCTAGTTTTAAACCTAGTCCTTTTTCCCCTTTGCCACACTCCCTCAACATGATCACATTCTAGAGTGTCTTTGTTAGAGTGAGTGGAGCAGTGCTAATTTTCATGAATGGTCTTTCACATAAGAAAGATCCCTTAAGGTGATCAATATTACTGACGTTACATTATAGACGAGATACCCGTAGGTGAAGATAATTTTATTAGGTAATTCCCTACAGGAACATATAAGTCATCCTAAGTGGATTTTAGTTTCAAAGGGACAGTCTGAAGGAGTAGATACAACCAGAGCCCCCCAAAAATGCTCTTGTATCTTTGATACAGTCAGGAGCATGATGCCAGTAGCAGAAATTCAGTAAACTTTCTTATATATGGTGTCACACAAGATGAATTCCCAGAAGTGTATTATGTTAGAAAGATTTTTATTAGTCACTGAGTTCCAATCCTTTTTGCTAGTTTTTTTTTTTTTTGGTTAATTTGTTTGTTTTTGCTTTCCCCAGAACCTGAAATCATTGATAGTGAAAGGGGAAAAGCGATGTTGGTGGTGATTCTCTGAGTATCTGGACATGAGTTGCTTCTAAATACATCCTCTCTGTTCTCTGTTTAATTTGCTATCCAGCTGCAGTGTGCAGGCAGGAGGAGCAGTTACTTCCTCTTGATTAACCATGTATAATTCAGTGATGGACCAGTTGGGGACCACAAACATAGTTCTTACTTTTTTGTAATGTGTTTTCTTTACTCACCAAGCACTTAAACATCATTTTTTAAACCACAAAAATGTTTCTTTGGTTCCTTAAATCAAATCATGTTTGTGACAGTATTTTTGAGCTAGATATTCTTGCTGAAATAGATGTAGCCTCTTCCTAGCCTTTTCCTTTTAGAATATGATTTTAGTGCAGATTCTTAGTTCTGACTAACTTCCTGGAAAGCAATGATAATTATTACTGTAGAATTTAGCCATTCAGCAACACACCTGTGAATATATTCACAGCAAATCTTTAATCCACAGACTTGCTTGCAAAATAGACATTGTTGGCATGCATGGGAGAAACTGTTTACTGATTTAAAGTACCACCATGTCACCTGGCATCCAATCTTGTGAACACTTTGACTGGGTATTTGGGATTTTTAGATCCTGGATCCCTTTTTATTGATATCTTTATTATTTTTTCCTGTAAGAATCTGCTAAATCAGTGTCACCTTTATACAGTTGTATGGATTTACTAGTAAAAGGACTATATGTATTGCTTTAGATTATGTAACTTTTTACTGCATCACAAGACAAGTTGTACTAAAGGTAAATTCATCACAATTCATAGAAACGCATTGCAAAATATGGGTAAACAAAGAAAACTTTGCTTGTACCCTGTCTCTATTTGCTTCATAATCACATCCTCTTCACGTTTTCTGTGCATATATTCTCTCACACTTAGAAAATGATGTCTGTTCTAGCTACTTGAAAGAAACTTCTCTCAGTGATGTTTTGGAGCAAAAACTTTTCATCCTAAGTCTCCTTGACTTCTCTACTTCATTTCAACCAATCACTCCTCTTTCAATGTTTCTGACCTTGCTTTCTGGGGAACATCCTTTCCACATTCACATTTGATTTTCTAAGGACTTACTCATCCAGTTTTCTCCAGGATGATTCCTCTTTTCTCCATATTACATCCTTAAGGCTTGGTATTGGTCCAATCATTTTCCCATCTGTTCATTCATCTCCCTGGGGATGTCAGTCACTCTGAAGGTCAGTCTAGAGCCCCTTCAGCTCAGAGATTGTTTCATTTTTATTTTTGTTTCCCAAGCACACATTGCTTCACATGTAGTAGGCAACATATGTGCTTGTTGATTGATTTATTGATTAGACAAAATTATATTTATACTTCCTCCTTTCTGCATGATTCCCAAGAAAATGATTAGATTTGTTCTACACTGTAAAAACTCACACATTGTTGTCATTGTTCAGTTGTTTCACTCATTTCTCATTCTTTGTGACCCCATTTGGAGTTTTCTTGGCAAAAATACTAGAGTGGTTTTGCCATTTCCTTCTCCAGCTCATTTTACAGATGGGGAACTGAGGCAAAGAAGGTTAAATGACTTGCCCAGGGTCACCCAGCTCATAAGTGTCTGAGGCCAGATTTGAACTCACAAGGAATCTTCCTAATTCCAGGTCTGGTGTTCTATCCACTGTTATCGCACTGCCCATACAGAATCACAAGTTTTGGATGTTTCTTAGTCCCCTTTCTTCATCAGAAACCAACTTGGTGCATGGTACTTTGGAAACAATATTGAGTTTAAAGTCAGAAGACTTGAATTTGAATCATGAGTTCATTACACACTACATGTTCATATATTTGTGTCAAGTCCATATATGGACATGTCACTCATTTCTGGGCTTTATTTTGTAAAGTGTAAAATGTAGCTATCACAACCCCCTCATTTGTAAAGGAAAGGGGTGTGGTCTACAATTTCTTATGTCTCTTCTACCTCTCAATTATGATCCTATGAACCTGTCTTATGTTCTATTCTGTTTCAGCTCTACTAGTAGACAAGTCAGCTAGGTGATAAAATAATTTAAGCCATAGTTTTAATGATGTCAGTAGATGAATGTATTTCCCCTCCCACATAACATTTCTATTTCAATAGAGCCATTTACTACCTTAACCCCAAGGGCTAACCTATGACTTCTGGAGTGGCAGTACGATCAAACTTCCAAACTTCCTTGAAGATATTATACTGCTTCATATTTATGTTTATACAGTTTCAAAAGGATATTAGTAAGGATACATTTCCATCCTTCATCCTCCCTCTGGCTCCATTCATGAAAACTTTATGCATGTTTTACCCTTTATGAAACTCAGAAAGTGCTTTGACTGATCTAAACTTCCTTTCTCACAAACATATTAAAATAACCTTAAGACAAATAAAATAAAGATCTCTTTTTTATTACCTTGATCCTTTGTCAAACTTAACACATTGAAACCTGGCCTGGAGCATAACAGGAAGTCTTTGAAATAAGAAAAATACCACATTAGACATAGTTATTCTCAAGCAAACATACAGTCTGTCATTGGAGAGTCATCAGAGACACTTAAGGAATGAAAACAGGGGGAACTCAGAAATGTTTATTCTTCCTTGGCTCATTCCTCAGCTGAAACACATAACAGATTCATGTTATAGCCTAGAGGGGTCCAGGTTAATGTCTTGGCCAGTTGTATATAATATGGAGAGATGTTATACCTCTGTCTTTGGTTAGAAGAAATTCTTTGGAAAACTAACCAAAGGTAGAATACCAGGTTCACCAGGTTCACCACTCTTTCTGCCTATTGTCTACCCTCATTGCCTTAAATGTCCCTGGCTATGTGATTGAGAAACTTAAATGGAGGGTGGTAATACCAGTAGGCTAATTCTCTGCTGGTTTTAGTGGACAACAAGCTCAATATGAGGGGCAGTATGATATATTAGAAAAGAGCACTGGGTCTGAAGTCAGAGGTCTTGGGTTCAAATGTGAATGATGGCATTCACTACCTATATAATTAAAATTCAAGGTATTTAACCTCTTTGACCTCAGTTTCCTCATCTGTGTAACAGGGATGTTGGAAAAGATATCCTCTAAGGTCTCTTATGGTCCCCTCATTTTCTTTTCATATGAGCAAATGGAATCTGAGAGAAGGGACATGGCTTGCTTAGCCAGGGTTCACATGCAGGTCCACAAACTCTAAAAGTCTTGCACTTTCCACTGTACCATGTTGCCTTCAACGCTGAACTGCTTTAAGGAAGAATTAATATGCGTCTACTAGGACCATAGCTCATGCATGGAGCTGAACTCAATTTGCCCAACCATTTCCAGTGATTCATTTGACTTAGCACTGAAGGACATGCATTTTGAAAGGGAAAAGTACTATCCCATTTGTTCCTTGGACTCCATGGCAGCAGTGAAAAGGCTACTTATGTTGGAGGATAGGGCATTGAGCCAAGAAGCACCACCTTTTGAGTAGTCAACAGAAGTGACTTTGTCCTTTGATACCCTATCTCTTCCTCTCTGCCAAGGATGTGGGGATTCTACATGGTAATTAGATCATGTGTATGCTTAGGCGATCCTGAGTCAAGGTATCAGGGATCTGCTTGCTTCTTCTGTTTGTGTTTATTTCCCAGAAGATCGGTGAACCAACAGTGATCCTGAGACAAGTATTTTCAATCTTGGAGTCACCCACAAGAATTTGAGAATTTAAGATGCTCTGGGACCCTTAGCCAGATCTGATTAGCAGAAAGGAGTCTTCTGCAACTATTTCCTTCTAGTAGAATGTGATCATAGTTAGAAATATGAGTCTAAGCCATGTTCTAGCTGTCCTAAAGACATGGTCCTTGAGTGAGTCTCTTTAGCTTTTGTACTTGAGAGCTAAGGTGAAAGTCAAATTCCTTTTAAATAGTCCTACTAAGTATCCTATGGTTTAATTATATAAATATCAAACTCTTGTTAAACAGAATAATAGTTATAGATTCCAGTATCATATTTTAAGTCTTTCTTAATAGGCATTTATGAGCCTTTCATGCTTTAAGCATTTATTTTGTAGTGGCAGAATAAATAACTTTCTTATATCTACCCTGGGGCAGCAAGGTGGTGCAATGGATAGAGTAAGGACCTAGAGTCAAGAAGACCTGAGTTCAAATCCAGCCTCCAACACTTAGTAGCTGTATGACCCTGGGCAAGTCACTTAACCCTGTTTGTCTCAGTTTCCTCAACTAGAAAATGGGTCAGAGAAGGAAATGGAAGATCGCCAGTATCTTTGCCAAAGAAAAAACCCAAATTAAGGTCACCAAGAGTCATACATGACTGGAAAATGACTAAATAACAATAACATAGCTACTTTACCTTGAACATTAAGTATGCTTCTCACTGAGCTTTTTAAGGTGTGAAGTAAAGAGCCAAAGATAATTAAAATGCACATTGCTAGTAAGTTGGAAACCCCAAATTTGAACTAAAGTATTATGTATCAGAGTCTTATGGTCCTTCCATTATGCCACAAGACTGCATCAGTTATTGACAACTCACAGTTTACAAGTTGACATTAAAAAATTAAATGCTACCATACTTTAATAGAAATCATTGAAATATTTTAGATTCCATAAAAATGCTGTTCCCATAGCTTCACCTAATATAATTTTGACCATGTATTCGCATGCCTGAGTAGAGGTATTTTTAAAATATAATCTGCATAATACCTTTGATTTTTTGGATAAGCTTTTATGAGTAGTTTGGTAACTTTGAAAAATACTTTTGTTCACTAAAGATGAATTTTAGAGATGTAGAAGGCAGGCTATGTAATGGACAGAGCATTCAATTGTGTATGTGGAAACCTGAGTTCAAAGCTCTATTGTTTTACTCAATAGACATTTGGAAAAGTCAAATGACTTCTCTTGATTTCAGTTTCATCAGTTGCATGATGTCAGTGTTACACACAGTGACTTCTAAGTTTTCATACATGTCTAGCAGTCTATGAACCAATACATATCTCTTACTTACTAGATAGAAAATGGCTAGCCACTTTATTTTAGATATATAAATAGACTTGTAGGCTTATCAGTAAGGAAATATAAGTACAATTTAGGCCAACAGAGGAAATCATTTGGTATCTGACTCAACTATCAGAAAGTAAGAGTCTAAGAAACATCAGTTATTTCAGGGCTGTGAGTGATCTCAGCCAAATTCTGAAAGAAAAAAAATCTCAAGTTTTCAGTACTTTGTTTTGTTAACTGACTAAAATAGAAAGCAATTTTTGTTGTTGTTCTACATAAGAAAAAATGATTTCATCAAAGTAATGTACTTGAAATATAACTAGAAAAAAGGCTAGAAGTTTTATGACCAATGATAATAAAAACAATTTATTTGATAAACTCTCGAGGCAAGTGTTTGCAGCTCTTGTTGATTCTGAATGCACTAGCACTGATAAATCACTACATAAATTCTGAAAAGCATTCTTAAGTGCCCTACCACTGTTATCATGACATTATGGTAATACACGATGGTAATACACGTGGTAATACACAAACACCAGGTGGGGTGACAGGTTTCTTTTGAGATGGCCAAAATTAAACTCTTCTTTGGCTAATAAAAACCTTCAGGAATGAAAGTAAAAATGTCACAAGAAACAAATGAATTCATTTAGGAAAAAAAAATACAAGAAGTATCATGGGTTGGCTAGCATAACATTAAGGTGCTGCTTAGTGGAAACAACTGCTCACTAATCCTTAATGGACTTATGGGCGATAGGTGGTCAAGTGAGGCACCTGCTACTGGATTTTTCTCACTGGATTTTCCAGATTAAGGCAGATGAATTGGAAAAATAAATGATATCTCTCCTATGGAAAATGCAGTGAGCATCCTTAAGAAATAGCAAGCTGAATCTTAATGTAAATTTTCAATCAAAGGCTCAATGGACACTTATCAGGGATGTTGTATACGAGGTTCATGTTTTGGGTAAGATTTAGAATTCACTTTAATTCTTGGCACTTCCTCGCCATCTTTTCCTCCTAGAATCCTATTTTTCGCTTAAGATTAGCTTATGTATGAAGATTTTCCTCATCCCCACATCGGCTGGTGCCTTCTCTTTAAAAAATCACTTTGCATGTATTTCATAAGTATTTTGCATATCCTTTTATATGTATGTTTGTCTATCTTGATAGAATATAAACTTTTTGAAAGTAAGGACTGTTAAACTTTTGTCTTTGAATCTCCAGAAACTTTCACAGTGCCTTGTACATGATAGGTGCTAGATAGATGATCACTGATTGAATGGTATTTTTATCTTTCCCTATGGAGCAGACCTATTTCTCATTGATATGGTGTAAATTGTTCTCTTTTCATACCCTTATTTCTATTCTTGTATTGCTAATGTGATATTCACAGTGCCTATGGAGGCTACGAATATGCCAGCACAGTTTTGAATTACAAAATATAACAAACCCTCTACAGGGAAGATAGAACTAAAACATTTATTCAAGCATCAGAAAGTCTAATCCCAACAAGAAAACCAAATCCATTGTAGCATCAAAGAAATCTATACACAATAACAATGCAGGGAGCACTACCATCCCTAAGCCTTCCCTCTGTCAGGCTTCCCACAAACCAGCTCCCTTAAACAAAAACACAAACAGGCTCTCCCCCTCATGCTAATTGCTGCCTGCTCTTTCTTTCCTAGCTCTGACTGCTTTGACTCACTTCCTACTCCACCCCTTCCTGCTCCACTAGTTCAGCCAACTTCTCCCACCACAGACTCCATGTGACTCAGACTTCCATGTGACCCAGATATGCCACATTGGTCTATTCATGGATGAGAAAGATCTTCCTATTTAAATTACCATTGCATTGTGCCCCAAGATCTTTCATTTCATTACATAGGTCAGTGAACAACTGGTATCAACACAACTTTAACAGGGATAACAGAAAATAAGCATATAAAACAATATCTCAGGGTGGAGCTTGAGCCAAGTACCCCATTACTCCTGAAATCTAGCAAACTTGTTAATATATTTTTGTTTAATCTGAATATCTTTTCCACCCATTAATAGACCTATGTGACCTGCTTAAATCACTTGGAAGCCTAAGTCACATGTGATAAGAGAAGCTTGCTGAACAGGTGCAACAGGAAGGGTGGAGCAGAGCTGGGAGGAAGATGGTGAGAACAGTTAGGGTGGAAGACAGAGAGGACACAGATGAATATAGCTAGTCTTGTGAGTGTTTGCTTGTGGGAAGGTCCTGGGAGAGGGAGGGAAGACTTGAGAAAGGTATTGCGCCCTGCAAAGCTAATGTGTATTGACTTCTTGGTTACTATGATGAATTTGGCTTTCTGATGTCTGAATGAATGTTTTTGTCCAGCCTTCTGTACAGAGAGTCTGTTATACTTTGCAATTCAGAACTACGCCAGCATGTTCTTAGTCACCATCAGTGCTGTAAATATTGCCTTCGCAATACAATTCTCAAAGTTACTCCTTCCTTGCTTGCCTTCATTTCAGAAATCCTAATGCTAACTGTTGCCACATAATCCCTATATGTATGGCTTTTTGTTGTTGTTGTTCTGGTGTGGTTGGTTTTAGTCCCTTTCCTTTTTTCTGAATCCCCAATGATAAGACCCGATTTCATTCATAAATGAAATTTCTATATGACTCTAGATACTATCCCTCTGATCTTGACCGAAATTCTCATGACTTACCTTCAATTTGTTGGACCATCCATTACCCAGACTCTACCAGGCTAGAATATCCTTGTTCCATTTTCTATCATTCAGGTTTTTTCTCATGTATCAAATGCCAGCTAATTCCTGCTATACAAGGGATACCCATTGCCTGATGACCTAATTCCCCACATGCTTTCAGCTCTGTCTGACTCCAGTTGGGTAGCTACTGAACTTCAGGAATAAATACTCTGACCTCAATTCCTTGCTACCCCATGCCAGCAGATAATTTTAGCATCTAACAGCAACTCTCCTGCTACATTATGAAAGATGTATGGTAACAAGTTAAAAAAAATGCCATCTTTCTATAGCAAATAATTAATATGGGCTAGGGAAAAGTGGAGAAATATAATTTACTGTGCATAATATTAGATTTCTTAGTAACTAAGGTTTGTTGTTGCTCAGTCATTTTTAGTCAACTCCAACTCTTCATGACCCCGTTTTAGGTTACTGTAGTGGTTTGTCCTTTCCTTTTACAGCAGAAGCTAAGGTAGAATCACTAGTGATAGAATATAATAGAATATAATAATCCAATATCTTAGCACAGTTCTAAGAAGCAGGGGATTTCTAGATTTCTATTATCAACCATGATTTTCTATGAGATTTTAGGAAATTACTGGAAGTTTATACTAGTTTGTAGGATTTACAATGAGATTACAAGGTTGTTGTGAATATTTTCCATTGGTGATTTAATTTATGAACCTTGAATTGCAAACGAGATTGTTTTAGCATCACTGAATTTCAGCATTGAGATGCTAATATTTATGTAGAGTTCTCAAATTTGCAAAGCTTTTTACACCAACTATCTCATTCAACTGTCACAACAATCCTAGTAGATAGGTGTTATTAGAACAGATGAGAAAACTAGCTCTCAGAAAAATTTAGTGACTTGGTCAAGTTCACACAACTAATAAGGATCTGAGTTGGAATTTGAACTCAAGTCCTACTGAGTCCAAATTCACTTTTCTACCCACTATGTCATTTTCATTGACCATTTAGAACCATAGGAAAAAAGAATACCCAATGACATGCCCTTAAAATGATTATTCAGCCTTTGCTTGAAGAGCTCCAGTGAAGTAGAACTGATTATTTCCTGCTGAAGTATTCTACTTTTTAATGGCTCTAATTGTTTGGAAGTTTTACCTGATATTATTCCAAAATTTGCCTTTTTGTGGCTTCACCCATTGTTCCAAGAACTGTTCCTAGGATCAAATGGAAAAAATCTATTTTCCCACACATGAACCTTTCAATATTTGAAAATAGCTATCCTATTTTCCCCAATCCTCACCCCTGTCTTTCCTTTCCCATTCTTTATATTCCCGATTCTTTCGACATATCCCCACATCACAGGTGTGCATGTGATCAGTTGTGTTGGTATACCTAGGTTACATGCTATGCATGCTTATACTTCCTATTGCATGAAAAGGATGTACTTCAATATCCTCATTGCTTTTACTGTCCAGTTCATCAATGTCCTTCCTAAAATATGTTAACCCTAAATATGAAATTCCAGATGTTGTTTTACTAAGACAGAGTATAGTAGAATTACCATTACCTAATTACTGGATGTAAATCTTAACCTAATTTAACACTACATCATCAAATCTATGATTTGTCTTTGCCCTGAAGCAGTCCATTATTAATGGTATTTACAGAATTCTATAGGAATAGAAGTCAAGTACTGTTCACTGCCTCTTCTAATCATCCCTCCTGAAATAAAAGAAATCTTATCTGTGTTTTTCTCTTTACAACCCCCAATATCTAGGCAACTGATTTCTGCTTGTCACCTTTCCATGTTTAACTAACATCCCCTCACCCCTGCCCCGCAAAACCCATTTTTCTGCAGATATCTCTGAGTGCAACTGATTTGAGAAACACATTTCAATGTCATATCATTCTCGCAGGCAGCAAACATCATAATCAGTTATAAATTCACATTTTTTTCTTCTAAGAATTGAACATAAATGTGCTTCTGAATAAAACAAAGAATTAGTTTTGTTTTTTTTCCCATGAAGCCAAAGTGCTTTATATCAGTAATAGACTAACTTTTCCTATCCACAGACTAACTACTAGGCAAGCTTAAATCTTAGGAGTACTCCAGAAGAAGTGATATATTGAAAATGTTTTAATTCAATTCAGCATAGTTTATTCAGTGTTTTGCTGTATCAGACAGTGGTAGGGAAGGAGGTCTGGTACAAAAAAGATTAAGATCCAGTACTTGCCCTTACAGGGCTTATTCTCTAGTAGAGGAAATATACAGAACCATCACATAGAATTACACAAAATAGAGTGGCATACAAGAAAACGTACAAAATGTTGTTAGACATCTGAGGAAAGATCATTTGTTTAAGAACATCTAGCAAAAGTAGATATTCTATAGATAAAATTTAATATCCATGCCATTTTTAGGTACCAGGATGATGCCCACCTATCTATTCATATAACCATCCATCTATCCATCCAATCATCTACACATCCATTAATTGATTAAATACTTATTGAATCCTCATTATATACTTAACACTGTGCTGAGTGTAATGGAAAATTCAAAGCATAAAGGAGTTTCTTAATATAATTTGGGAGAAAAAAGTGAGAGATAATATAAGCCATTAATCTAAAGACAACGATGTTGAGGGATTTAAGCTTTATTACTTAGAAGAAATCTTACTGCTGAAATAATAGTAGAAGTGGGGACTTTGCAATAGAGGACTATATCAATCTGTAATTGACCCCACACTTATGTGATTTTCAAGACATTTTTTTTATAGCCATGGCAGATCTCCATGATGATTTAGATATTTTGACCAAGAGAGGACACTTGGGCGAATAAAAAACAGGCTTTTTTGCCTCCAGTAGCAGTAGATAAAGAATGTGAAACTTAGGTCAAACATGTTCAATAGAAAATGGTAACTCAAATATGGAAGAAGTTGGTTGTTACTGCATGTTAGGAGTACAGGGAAATCAACTGAGTATGTCTTGACCTCAAAAGTTCTATGTTCAAGAGGGAAAATGGACTGAACACAGAGATCCTTCCTTTCTTGTCTAATACTTAAGGAATGGAGCAGACACTTAGGGAACAGAAGATACTCATATAAACTGGCAAGAGTGATCAAGAGCTTGAGTCATTCACATACTCTGGGTGGGAGCTGCATTCTGAAATGTATGTGGATGTTCACAGCCAGTCTGGTCCATCCTAAAATTCTAAAGATCTCAGCAGAAAGGCCAACCCCTAGGCTAGTGATAAAGCTTACATAATTTTTCTTCAATAAAATGAGAAAAGCAGTTACCCATTAAGGAGAAGAGGATTGACTCTGAAGTCAGAAGACCTAGATTCAAACTTCACCTCTGACGCCTACTACCTGTATGATCTTGAGCAATCCATTTATCCTCCTTTGGGCCTCAGTTTCTTTATTTGTAAAATGTCATTTAGACTAAATGATTCTGAGGCATCTTCTAGCTCTAGAGCAATTATGCTGTGTTAATTGTTTCAGTGCAGGCAATCTCAACATAGACTATTATGTGTTTCATACAATGAATTATTAGTATGCACTGTAATGGATGTACTATTGTAGTGTTGTATTTATCTACACGTAATCTATACACGACTCCTGAAATCTAATTTTGTTATGTGATTTGTACCTCATTTAGATTTGTATTCTTAGTTTTTAATATTTGTCACATGATATATATTATGGATTGGATGTTATATGTTATACTAGTTATATTCACTGATAGTTGCATGTACTTCTAGTGTGAATACCATGTATCACATATCCACATGTGCATCATGCTATTTAGTTAAATTTTATTTTTAAGTTTGTGTTGCTTATGATATTTGTTTACAGATGCTTGTGTATATCTCATGTAATTCTGGAGTACTGCAAATTCCTTAAAGGGGATGAAGAGGAGGTTGTGGTATAATGTAGGAAGACAGTGTTGAGATTATGCTGGTTAAATATAGTACTGGGAGTAGGAAAGCCCAAATTGATGAAATATCGAGTCTTTCTAAGTACTGAAATGTAGAAATAAAATGGTGTTTTAATAGTAAGCATGATGACTTTGCCTGGTATACTATTCTGAAGAACCCCAAACTATGAAATGAGCAGATCTTACTCAACAATTCAATGTTTCTTAACTATCCCTTCGTCCTTCCTTCCCCCTCCCCCTATCGTATTGGAGTTATATTCAGTTTTCCATTTTGAGCCTTGTTTTTCATGCATGTAAAGTGCTGAGCAGCTGTTTATTTGGAAAGGTTCCATTATGGCCATAATAATCTCCAACTAATTGCACATCAAATATTTATTTCTTGCACATTAAATTAATGAAGCAGTTTCAACAAGAGAAAAATCAGATCAAGTTGGCAACCAGGGCCAATAAATACATGACAGGTTTCCAAAGCTTTTCTGGCAAGGATACCTCAATATAGATTGACAATTTTTGTTTTGTTTTGTTTTGTTTGTTTTTGCTGGGATTTTTTGCTCTTATCTAATTATGTGTTTTCTGGAAACACAGAGCATGTTTACAAATTACCCCTATAATTCATCTTTGATATGCCATATTAATGGACTACTCAAATAAAAATGAATGATGAAATTAATTTTGAGATAAAGTCCTTTGTTCCTCACATAGCAGGCCTTGTTATTATATGATTTCATTTGCCTTTAATTTAATAAATGTATTGTTATTCTAATCTTGATATTTTTAATGCTTCCAACTGATAATTCAGTGGTAAAGCCAGTTCACTAACAGAAAGTAACAGTTTAGCGACAATTTAATCCTAAAATTGACTTGAACTTTCTCCTTTTTCCTTTACCATCTGTATTTATTCAATGAAAGAACCTTGATGTTTTCTTTTCATTTTCTGCTAGGGTGTAGAAAATGACTTTAATAGAAAATCTCTTTTCAGTTAGAAAATTCTGTAAGAGGTTGATCTGTTGGAGTTCTAGATGGAATCCACAGATTTCTTTTCTTGGAATGAAATTCCTTGCCTTTTCATAGTGAAAAACAACATGAATGGACCTATATAGAGGTCATAGAATGTTTACACAACTTTCAAGGAAGGCAGAGTCTCAATCTTTTTTTTTTCAGGTGGGGATTTATTTTGCAATAGTTGAGAAGGTACTGTATGTATCTAAAGACTTTCTTTTGTATTTATTCCACATATGGATAGAATTGCTATAGAATGTGTTAATGGAACAAAAATACATCCCATAATGCTTCACCTTATTATTGAAAACTGTCCATTTGTTTCCTTAATATATTTTCTTAAGCCTTTACTTCTTGCCATCTTGACTAATTTAATACACTAAGGAAGAAAAACAGCTAATTTTGTCATTGGGGGAAGACTATTCTCATCGAGTCTTTGTAGTACATCACATCTTCCTTTCTAATTACAAACTTAAAAGAGCTCACTCAGATCCAGAAACCCATTCACTTTCTGGCTAGGTGCATTGTAATGCTACTTAAAAATTCATGTATAACTACTGAGGTATTTATAAACTAATTTTTAAAAGCCTTTCCTGACTCTTCTGATTTTTCCATCTTGTCCTCACATGAGTATCATCTCCCCTTCCTGATTCCCAGATATCTTTTATGTGATGTCTTCCCTTCTTAGATTGTAAGCAACCTGAGGGTAGGGACTCCATTTTTGTTTGCATTTATATTCACAAAGTGGTTTCAGTTGTGTCTGATTCTTTGTGCCCCCATTTTGGGGTTTTCCTGGCAAAGATACAGGAATTGTTTTCAGTTTTCTTCTCCAACTCATTTTACAGGTGAGGAAACTGAGACAAACAAGATGAAGTGACTTGCCCCCCTAGTAGGTGTCTAGGCCAATTTGAACTCAGGAAGTGGAGTCTCCCTGACTCCAGATGCAGCACTATATCCATTGTGCTGTCTTCTTGCCCTTTTAATGCATTTAAGAAATGTTATATTCTCTCACTCCCCCACCTCTCCCATTTCTTTGTCAAATAACCTAAAATCCTGAAACAAATTAAGCAACTCTCCAGTAGAAAGGAGAAAAAGAATAGGATACCAGACTGACTAATGACCATGATTATCATCTTTTAGACTTTAAAGTTGATTACTTAAAGGATACATATAATCACCATGTCCAAAATAATTAAAGCTACAAATTATGTACATATGTAAGTTTACTGATATAATTTTAAAATGATAAAATTGGAAAACATCTGCTGATCTTTTTGTAGTCATCATTTAAGGTTTTGTTGTCTAGCTGTGTGAATATCTGAAGAGATTATAACTAATATAGTGGATTTTGTTTTTAATTTTGTCTGACAAAAAGTTTTGGTAAGAGGTACCTCTACATGGAGATAGATGGTTGGGAGGAGGTCTTGAGCAAGAACAAGGAGGTGGAATGGAGGCTAAAGTAACAGACTAGAAATGGGGTAATTGGTATAGCTAGTTTTAAGAATTGATAAAACCCCACTATTGCTTCTAAGTCCTTCACTCACCTTGGTTGGACAGGATAACTGAGGCCAGAGTAAGAGACATGCCTAATTATTGATGAACTCTCCTGTTGGAGAACTCATGCATATGGAAAAGTAATGCTCTCCTCTCTCCCTTCTTTTTCTGACTGAGGGGATGAATGTTTAATATTTAATTTTTCCTTAGATCTTTAAAGTTAAGTTTAGAACTACTAAATTACTTTTGAATTTTCTAGCTATATAGTTTTGATCATAAGTATTTTGGTTTAAGTGCTTCATTAATTTGTAAATGGAAAATTATAAAAAGGATGAATGATGACTGAGGGTTCCAGATCTAAATAAGAGAGAATATTACTTATGACTCATATTTGATAAGATTCCCGGAAGCAGAGATAGTCAAACTGTGTGACTACAGGTTCTTCAAAGTAAATACAGGTAGATCATTTTGGCTGTCTGGTGGAGGCAAGGTTTTTACTCAGGTGATTATGTGACTCTTTCCCCATTGTTTTCCTTCCATGCAAGTTTATGAAGACCTTCCTGTAGGACAGTAGAGGAGAGGAGTGGAGGGACATGGTGTGGTAGAAGATAGTAATGCTGCTTAAGGATGCAGTGACTCAAACACAGGCACTGCAAGTTGGGAAGAGAAAAAGTGGTTGAAAATTTTTGACAATACCCACATTCCAAAGTTAGGGCCACCTAAAAGAGAGTGATGAGCTTTCTTCTTCCCCTTATACACCCAACCCTCACACAGGCCCCTGACTATCCTTGAAAGAATTGCATTTAAGGAAAGAAAATATGCCATTTTACAGAGTTGTTAGTAGTCCTAGCATAACTTCTTAACTCAACAGGTAGTGTAGGATGAAATTAGATTTGCAAAAAGAAAAAGTTTAAATCAATTATAGATGATAGAAGCATACTAAAGTGAAGGAAATATTTTTATGTTACAAAGTGTGAAAGAACAATCATAATATCCTTAAAAATACCAATCCATTCTTTCTTGCTACTATGAGACATAGTGTGCCAGGATGAATGGCCCATTTGTCCCTTTGAAAATTTCTGATGTGATAAACGAAATTTCAATCAAAATTTGAGGTTTTATGCTTTAAGGTTTTGGGTCATTTCATAAAGATGTTAATTCACTCTAGGCTTAGGGATATAGAATTAACATCATAGAGGCCTGAGAAAACTAGGAATACTAAGAATAAGGTGCTTCATACTTGGATATAATTGTTTTTACTGAAAAATATCATTTTTTGAGAACAATGCAAGTAAAATGAGCTATGTAAAAATGGCTCACACAATAAAGAACAGCAATTACAAAGATCTCTTAAGTGCTCTCCTCTTGTAACACCAATACAATATTCACTTCTCCTACAAAGGCCATGAATATTCCAGCACAACTCTGAATTGCAAAATACAACAGACTCTCCACATGGAACGCAGAACCAAAACACTTATTCAGACACCAGAAAGCCAAATCCTTCACAATGCATACCCAATAATGATACAGAGGGCAATACCAGTCCTAAGCCTTCCCTTCTGCTAAACTTTCCACAAACCAGTTAGCTCCCTTAAACAAATCACAAACAGGTTTCCTTAAACAAAACCATAAATAAGCTCTCTCACTCATGCTAGCTAGTTTCCTGCTTGCCTGCATCCTTCAATTCTGACTGCTCTCTGACTAAATTTTCCTTCAGTTTTTCTCTAGCTCTGCCTCTTCCTATTCTACCCTTCCTGTCACACTTGTTCAACAAACTCCTCCCACCACAGGCTCCATGTGACTCAGACTTTCATGTGACCCAGGCAGAACATATGGGTCTATTAATGAATGGGAAAGATCTTCCCATTTAAATTACCATTACATGGGGCCTCAGGATCTTTTATATTCATTACATAAGTCAGGTTTTTGGGGCAACTGCTATCAATAGAACTTAAACAGGGCTAACAGAAAATAAGCATATAAAACAATATATTAGGGTGGGATTTGAGCTAAAGCACTTCATCACTTCTGTCTCAAACAAATAGAGCACAAAATCTTGGGGTAAGGGGTGAAGGTCTCTTCTTCCATAGCTATTTCCTGCTGAAATTGGACATAGAACTGTTCTGCCCCAAGAGGTCCCATTCAAGGGGTCAGTTCTTTAGTTGGCTTCTGAAGCTTGGTTGATGCCAGGTCCAGGTGTGACACATCATAGTCATGGACAGGGGTTGACATCTGGCTTAATTGATCAGACAACTACAGGTGGAGGGTATTAGACCTGTAGAAAGCAAATCTGACAAACAGCATGAACAGACAAAATACCAAAAGGAAACAAGGGACAATAATCAGAAACAGAGTCAGTCATGGTTCTGGAATCCATGAACCCACTATCATAGCCACATTCACTGAAGTTTCCTAATTTGCAGTTTTGGGCTCATCATTCTGGCTAGAAGTATACTTTCTTTAATCTGAGCTGGGACATGGCCAACTTTTCATTCTCCCAGCAGTTATGATGAACTTGGATACAATATTTCAGGATGATTTGTAGGGGCATCTGTAGGAGGATCTACTTTCCTGCTCAGTCCAATATCAAGTTCCTTCTGTTGATACTTTTTGTATAATTCATTAGTTGGAATACCATCTGTTCTTCCAAAGTCTACCCCTGCTCTCAATAAAGCTGTAAATAATTCTTTTCTTGTCAATCTATTGACTTTTAATCCACTGGTCATTTACTCCTCTCTCTTGAGGAAATTCATCTGCTTTACTGTTTTTCATCATCCAAGATATCAATGATTCTCCCATTCTCTGAGTGAACTGCCTCAAATTATCTGTGACCTCCTGCTGAGTAAAATCCTCAATTACCACCCCAAACACTGGGGGGCCTCCCTGATTCTGGTGTGTATTTGGACCCCAATCAAGTCCAGCCTGTGCAAGTGCTTCATTCAACTTCCTCTTGTTACTTTTTTGCTTCTTTTTGTGAGCTAAACTAACAACAGCTTTTTCTTCTGCCACCTGAGACTTTCTAACTTGCTCTTCTAAAGAAGAGTTTGAGTGCTGCCATGTAAAAGGCTTCTGAAGCCAAGGATCAAACTCCCTTTCCATATTAGCTTTTTCTTCCAGCAGGCTGTCTCTAATTTTACACATAAAGAGATAACTTGTTAGTAAGGGCCAGCCTCTCCTATATATCCCTGCTAGTTCTTTCCCTGGTTCTATTGGTGTTCCTTACAAATATATTTCTAAATATCTGGGTGCTCCCTTCTGTAGCCTTGATTCCCAGGTCTCACAGAGCCCTGTGTTTTTAGCCCACTTTCTTGCTAGGGAAGAATAGGGAAATCCTCCCACCCTGGGATATTCATTTCTTCCTCTGTCTCCTTTACCTTTCTGTTGCCAAATAGAGGTCTGATATTTCTTTATTCCAACCTCATTGCCATTTGTAGTGCCAACACAATATTCACAGTGCCTGTGGCAGCCATGAATATCCTGGTACATTTCTGAATCACAAAATACAACACACCCTCCACATGGAACACAGCACCAAAACATTTATTCAGACATCAGAAAACCAAATCCATCATACTCTAAATACAATAACAATGCAGAGGGCAACACCAGCCCCAAGCCTTCCCCCTGATGGGCTTTCAACAAACCAGCTTCCTTAAACAAATCATAAGCAGGCTTCCTTAAACAAAATCACAGACAAGCTCTCTCACTCACAATAGGCAGCTGTCTGCTTGCCTGCATCCTTCAGTTCTGACTGCACTCTGACCAAATTTTCTCTCAGCTCTGCTCTAGCTCCTCTTCTTCCTCTTCCACACTTCCTGTTCCACTTGTTCAGTAAACTCCTCTCATCAAAGGCTTCATGTGAGTCAGACTTCCATGTGACCCAGTCAGGTCACATGGGTCTATTAATGAATGGGAAAGACCTTCCCATTTAAATTACCACTGCAGTTCTTGACAAACTCATTGAACTTTCCATTTTGACCATTTTTTTGAGTAATCTTTATTCTACACACAGGTCCTTTCAGATTTTTCTACTTTGTAGGGCCTCTATATATCAGTTTTGTCTTAACTATTATACTCAAATGGTCGTGGCTCTCACTGATTTGGTCATTCTCTTCAATTATGCCTATCCATCCTATGTAATTCTTTTCCATGTTTTCCCATAAATCTACCATAGTGGAACTACCCCATTTTAGGGAAATTTTCCTTTGCTTCTCTTAACATTATGAGGATACTAAGATTCTGTTTTCTTGTTTTCCTTTGCTCATGGTATGTATCCAACCAAACTGCTCTTCCTTTAATCATGCATATATCCCCTGATGGCATCTCCTCATTGGTTATATGTTCTCACCCACCATGACCTTCTCCATTGTCCATTGTTACTATTCATTTGGCAATCAAGTTAAATAACTTTTTAGGCAATGATTAAGCTACCTAAATTTTAAATAGCTTAAATTCTCCATTAATATCCCAGGCTATGTACCAGGAACAACAATAGCTCAATATTCTTTTAAATTCACCAGGTTGATTCTTGCAGTCATTCAGAACAGATTGTTGTTCAGAAAATTTGCTCAGCTATGTTTTTTGTCCTCTGGAACAAACTCACCCTCTTCGTTTTTCCTTTGAAGCTAACAGTAGACCTAAATGTGTAAAATTGTAGTGAAATGGGGAAAAAAATACATGGAATCAACAGAATCAGAAGAGTGTGTTGGTCAGCAAGCACTTATTAAGGCTCCTATGTGTGAGGCACTGTGCTAAGTGCTGGGAATACAAAGAAAGACAAAAATCAGTCTCTACCCATTTATTGAGGAAGATGACAGTGTACATTCAAGATGTATATGGGTTTAATTAGAGATAATCTTAAAGGTAAGGCAATAGTAGTGTGGGGAACCAGGAGAGCCTTTTTGCAGAAGGTGAGATTTGAGTTGGGTATTAAAGGAAGCCAGCAGACCCAAAGGAAAAATGAGGAGGGAGAATGTTAGAGAATGAGAGACAGCAAGTGAAAAGATACAATCTAGAAATGGAATGTTGTTTCTGAGGAACAACAAGAAGTCCAGTGTCACTGGACCAAAGAATAAATGAAGAGAAGTAAAATATAATAATACTGGAAAGATAGGTGGGAACTAGACTGTGAATGACTTTAAAAGCCAAGTAGGACTTCTATTTGTTCTTGAAGGTAACAGGTAGCAAATAGAATTTATTGAGTGAGGCAGTGACATGCTAAGACCTAAATTTTAGGAAGATCACTTTGGCAGCTGAATAGAGGGTAGACTTAAGTAGAGACATATCAGGGATATCAACCAGAAGGCTATTGTAATGGTCCAGTTATGAGGGCTTGTGCTGGAATGACAGCTGTGTTGGAGGAGAGAAAGGATGTAGAAAGAGAGTGTGAAAAGTAACATAGTTTTTTAAGAATTTTGACATATTAGAGAAAATCTACAATAAAAATAACTAACATTTATAAAGCACTTTAAAACTTTCAAGATGTTTTACAGATGTTATAAATCTGAGTAATGGCACTTCTTCATATATGTAAGTTGAAATACTGATTGATGCAATGGAAGAAACAAATTAAACATTAAATTCAATAATAAACATAATGATCATGGAATTAAAAGAAGAAAAATTCAGTAAAGCACAAGGAGATAAATAAACAAATAATGATATTGAACAACTAATCAAGGAAATCAAAGGACTGTTATATGTTAGGACATGCTGCATGCAGCATGGTGTAACTGATACTCTAAACATGTGGGCTTGGAAGACCTCACTATTCACAAGGGATCCTTTTTCAACTTGGTCTAACCTTCAATAGGGGAAAATGAAAAAATCTCACATTTGGGTTAAAAAATGAACTTTCCAAGCAGAGGGCGAAATAAACTTGATTAGATACAAGTTTTTTGAAAAAGTTCTGTGGATTTTAGTGGACTACATGTTCAAGATGAGTTGACAGTAAAAATACATTAGTCCATTAAAAAAACAAAACTCGATGCTATCTTTAGTTGCATAGCTTCCAGGAGAAAAGAAAATGGTAGTTCATCTTGTATTCTACCTTGCTTAGACAACTTCTAGAGCATTGTATTGAGTTCCAGATTCCACAGTTCAGTAAAGACATTGATAACCTAGAGAATGTTGAGAGGAAGTTCTTCAGGATGGTGAAAATCTTGAGTACATCAACGTCATCATCACCATAACTAACATCTGTATGTGCTTAGTATGTGCTAGACACTACTAAGTGCTTTAAAATTATTATCTTATTTGATCTCTGCAACAATCCTACAAGATAGGTGCATTTATTATCCCCATTTTACAAATGAGAGAACTGAGGCAAAAAGTGGTTAAGTGACTTACCCAGGGTCACACAGCTACTATGTGTCTGAGGCCAGATTTGAACTTAGGTCTTCTTCACTTCAGACCTGGCACTTTATCTACTGTGCCTAAAAGAACTGGAAGTATCTAACCAGGAAAAGAGATATTTGAGTGGCGGTATAGTTTTTATTTGACATGTTTAACAAGTTCTCATGTGAAAAAAATATGATTAGAGTTGTTCTATCTGGCTCCAGAGGATAGAATTATAAGAATTTGGTGGAAATTGAAAAAAGGAATATATAGCATATAGCATCAGGAAAGTCTTCCAAACAATTGTAATTGTCCAAAAGAAGAATGAAAAAAGAACCAGAAGATTAAAGTATCCATGAACCATCCAGTAAGTCATTTCAAAAAACATTTAAGTACCTGTTGTTTGCATGAGAAACAGCATTTCAGTTAGTCAATAAACATTTATTAAGCACCTACTATGTACCAGGCACTGTGAGAAGTACTGGGGATACAAAAAGTGGCAAAAGACAGTCCTTACCCTCAAGAAGCTCATGATCTAATGAAGGAGAACAACACAAAAAAGGAAAAAAAAGCAGAGTCTTGGGGTGGGGCCAAAGTACCCCAAGTGAGGCATGATGGAGAGTTCCAGAAAAGTTTAAAGGCAGTATAGGTTGTAGGAAATGAGGAGAAAATCTTTTCTTCATTACCTCTTTTAAAAAGAGATCTTAGAGCCATGGCCATACTCTCTAGTCACAGGTTCCAAATCAGAAGGGCAGAGAGGACTAATGGGAGGTGAGTACCAGGCAGATTTAATCTTTCATTATAATGGTAAGTTTCCTTATTGGTAAATATCCTGGGGAAAGAAGGCATGTTGGAGAGTTCCAGATAAGGCCAAAAGTTGTATAGCAGTTGGGAAATGGGTCATATTGTGGTTGATAGAGAGCTGGCAGCTCCATGGCAGTATCAAACCATGAATCTGATACAGATTGTCCATGTGACCATGGGCATTTAACCTCTTTGTCTTCTAGGCAGCTCTTTGAGATAGTATACTGCAGAGAAGATCATATCTACCTGGGGAGAAGAGACTTTCTCAACTGAGTTTGTCAATAAAATTGCATGTCCACTTACTCTCCGTATCCCCATATTAACTGTTTGCAGAAGGAAGAATGAATGGGAATGAATAGACAGAGAAAGAAACCTGATAGAGACTTAGAGAAAGCAATCAATAAATGTGTTCATTTAAATGTAAATAGTTTTAAAGCAAATTTAATTGGTTGTACTGATATTTGACACTATGATAAATTATTTTTAAATTCATTGAATTTTTGTTAAAATTACTATTAAAATAATTTTTTTTAAATTCACACTTTCTCTGGATGTATGACTGACCAATCTGATAATTTTTAAGGAACCAACCTATCTTGAAACTAAATTTACATATATGATGATATACTCAATTTTATAAGACAAATATGTTAGATAAAGAGTTAAATAATTTAAGTTGCTTTACAATAACCAATTGCTTCTTCTTGGATTATTTCTAGGTATTTTCTTGTCATTAAATATTGCTATAAATTCTATATATTTTTAAAATAATAGTTCGACTTTTTTACAATGTTAGTGATCAGCTGAGTAGTATAGATTAAAGTAGGTCAAATATTACATAGCATACTTTTCATCTTTGTTGCCCTTAAAGTACAGAGCAATAGATAATACTTGAAGAAAATGCTCAAAATACTGAATAGGAGAACAAGATCTTTGTAACTGAACAACTTCTTGATAGATGGTACTGGATAATTGTGCATTATATCAATTAGGATAAATAGAGAATATTTTGTTGTTAGACAGTGTTCTTTGATAGACTCAAAACTCTAGAATTAGAAGAGACAAACATTGGAGATCATTTAGTCCAGTCCCATAATTTTACACTTGTGAGAACTGAGGGCCAGAGAGTTCAAGACAATTACTCCAAAATCAAACAACTAATGGTACTAGTAGTTGTGGTGGTGGTAGTAGTAGTAGTAGTAGTAGTAGTAGTAGTAGTAGTAGTAGTAGTAGCAGCAGCAGAGGAGTAGATATTATTGTCATAAGAGAATTAGCTGAGACATGTAGTATTTTAAGGTTTGCAAGTGACTGATAAATATTTCATTTTATCCTCAATAATCCTGGGTTATTATTAGACATGTTTTACAGATGAGGAAACTAAAGTAGATATAGGCTAAATGACTTGCTCAGAGTAACATAACTAGAAATTAGTTGAAGTCAGATCTGAACTTAGATTTTTCTGATTCTAAGTCAAGCAGTCTATCCACTATGCCTAATAAAAATAACAGAGCTAGATTTGAGCTCTGGTCTAGTGACTCCAACTCTAGCACTCTTTCCAGTCTACCAATCTTTTAGGACTTCCTCTAATTCACATTTCTTGCTATGACTTATTCAGTGGGATATTCCAGTAGTGACCAACTGATCCCTTAGTGTTATTGATTTTGACATGAGAGTGGGCTGACTCTTGGATTTGTGCAACCAACAGTTTCAATATTAGCACTTTATTAGTAGTGCAAGTATAATTGACTTTGAAAAAGATTACTCATCAGAGATTCAAAACTTCCTGGAAAACCATCCCTCATCATTTGGAAACAGAAATATGGGTGCTAAAAAGACTATGGATACCTGGGAAAGAAACACTGGGAAAAGAAACCACACTCAGCCTGGCTGATTCTCTACTTGTAACCCATTAGGGAAGAAATACAGAGATATGCCATCAGAACTGACAAAGGCACTCATCCCCATGTCACAGAAGCTCACCTGAATTTCACTCTTGCATAAATCATTCAGACTGACAAAAGGTACAAAAATGGAATAGCTTAGTAAATCTACTGGTCCTAGGAAAACAATTTGGAGTTAGATAAGAAAAATGTGTGAAATGTTCATATACTTTGATCCAGAGATTCTGCTGCTAAGCTTATACCCTAAGAAGGTCACAGATTAAAAAAAAAAGTACCCACATTCACCAAAATATTTTAGTAGTACTTTTTATGGTAGCAAAGAACGGAAAACAAGGTAAGTGCCCATCAATTGGGAATGACTGACTAAATTATGGTACATGAATGTAATGAAATATTGCTCTATAGTAAGAAACAATAAATTTGTTTATTATAGAGAGGCAAGGAAAAAACAAATGAAGTGAAGTAAACAGAAGCAAAGAAAAATAACACATTCATTAACTACAAAATGTAAATGGAAGGAACAACCAAAAAACAAACGAAATGAATGTTGCAAAATTACAAAGAACAAGTTTGGCTCCAAAGAAGAGAGGGACAAAGGCACCTTACTCCACTCTTTTGGAGAAGTGGCAGAGGTCTGTGGGTGTGGGGCATTGCCTTATTAACATTTTTTGTGTGTACTAGTTAATTTTGCTGATTTTTTTCTCTTAATAATTTTTTCTAATATAGAATGACTATGTAGGAGTGGAAAGGGGACAAGTTTTGCAGTATTAAAAACAAAGATATCATTAAAATAAATTAAACATTACCATTATTATTGCAAACCAATTAAACAGTTGCTTAGACTGTAACAGTTGAAACAGTACCACATTATTTTGAAAAAAGAAAAATAGAAGAAATAAAGACATTAAAAGAATAGGAACTATTTAGTCCACATTCAAAAGAAGCAAAGAATAACTTGGAAGTCTTCAAAAAAAGGAAATGCGAAGATTTATTACACAAAAAATATGGAGAGTAATTTTTTGAATCTACTTGTGGGGAAAAAAAAGAAATTATCTGAAATTGTAGCAGGAGGCATTTATGTTAAATCTAAGGGAATGTTTCCTGAGAAAAAGGGTTGTAAGATATTAGAATATATTGCTGAAGGAGATTATTAAATCATATCCCATAGAGGCTCTTTTAAAATATGGAAAAGTACAGAAACACTTAGACATTCAGCATGAGGACTTAAGAATGGATTAGATGCCCACTCCAGGTTTCAGAGAAAATTCTTAGAGCAGTAGCCTTGGTCTTTCCCAGTGTCAGTGAAGGGAAGAGGTGGCATATTCTCCTCAAAATCATTATTGAGGGGAAGGGAATTAATTAACCTCTAGTAATATTTAATCATATGTCTAATGAAAATTTTCCTCTCCTCTCAATTTACCTTTAGTACCTCCCTGAGGACTCAGCTTGTGACATTCAGAGGAATATTTTTCTTCAAATTCAGAGTTACTAGTGACCAATGATGTGAAACTTTTTCTCTCATGAGAAAATGAGTACCACCTTTCTATCAATCCCCTGGGAGCCAAATTACACATATCTGAAAATTTTAAACCCTAACTCTTCAGGAGAAGAGCATCCATAGGAAGTCTGCTCAAGGGCTAGGAGGACTCTTTGCAGGCACACACACATATACATACACACACACACACACACATTCAGATGAGCAAGAGAGAGAAAAGACAAATCAAATTACTAAGAAATACGAATCCAATTCAGAACAAAGTTAACTACATCAACACTAGTTTATTCTACCAATGATACCTCACTAGAGAGAGAATTAGAGGTAAGCAATTTTCTCACCTCCAAGGGAACTTGTTCCCCAGGACATCTCTAAGCAACATGTAGCAATATGTGAAATTTCAGAATGGCAATTTTGATTAATAATGGATATCTGGGAATCAGAGCCAACTTCTGTTATGAACAAGTAACTTATAACCAGAAACAACCCTGAAAAGGGATGTCTACCGTGAACTAAATTAATCTCTACACAGAACCCCTAAATAAAAGCAGACAATCTTTTGAGGAATTGTATTATTCTTTGCCTAGAAATAAAGTTTTGTATCTTGCACTAGATAAACTCATTCAGCAAAGGAGAAACCAAACCTTAGAATTAGGTTGGAAGTGGGTATGTCACCTCAGGGCAAAGCTAGGAAGTAATGAAGGTTGTCTTAAGTATCCTCTGTCTCCCCTTTCTATATTGTAGGCTCTTATTCTCTGTCAGTAGAGTATCAGCCTTCCCAGAGGTACCTAATGGCATTACTCTGCCACCAATATTTCCTTCATCAAAACCTTTTCTTCAGAAAAGCCCTGCGTTACATCTTGACAATTTTGTTCACTTGATTTTCAGGCTTGCCCAATGTTTTGTGACCTTTTTAGGGGTTTTCTTGACAAACATAATAGAGAGCTTTGTGTTTTTCTCCAGCTTATTTTATAGATGAGGAAGCTTAGGCAAGCAGAGTTAAGTGACTTGCCCAGGGTCACAAAATTAGTAAGTCTTTGAGGCTAGATTTGAACTCAGGAAGATGAGTCTTCCTGATTCCAGGTCTGGCAACCTTTCCTTTTTGCCAGCCAGCTGCCTGCATCTTCACAATAATAAGCTGTGAATGAATGAAAGGGTATAGGGTGTTACCATCTCCCACTCTATTTAATAAACAACCATTTATTTAATTTTTTTTCTTTTTATGGACTGGACCACTCCAGATGCAGAAGGGGATAAAAAGCATAATAAATTGTTTTTTGCCTTTAGAGGTCCTTAACATATTTTTTAACCATGAAGATGGCATAGTGGAGAGCCCTATGCCTGCAGTCAGGAAGCCTCGTCTTCCATAGTTGAAATCTGGCCTCATACACTTACTAGTTATGTGACTCTGGGCAAATCATTTAACATTGTTTGCCTCAGTTCCTCATCTGTAAAATGAACTGGAAAGGAAGTGGCAAACCACTCCAATATCTTTGCCAAGAAAACTCCAAAATGGGGTCATTGAGAGTTGCACACAACTGAAACAACTAAATAACAAAAATCATCTATTTAGGGCAATACCGCAGGTGTGAGCATGCAAAGATAAATGACACTGTTGGATGGTATATAAGTACCAAGTGAAGGACATCCATGTTAAGTGCTCTATGGGTTCAAAAGGGGGGGAATTTACATGGCCAACTCTGAGTACAGGATAGATTCAGAGTGATGCAAGTCCGCCAGTAGAATCACTGGATATCCTCTATAGGAACAAGGAATCCAATTCAACCAAACTAATTTATGTGTTTTTCAATTTTACTCCCATCAAAGAAACTTTTAAGGTGTAAGCTATATTGGAAATAATCTTCAATCTGCACATTTGTTTAGTGTATAGCAGGAATGTCCTTAATGAATTAGTATATTTTTACTTGGCTGTATGTGATTGATAAGTGAATAGAAAGTGACACTATGATAGGATTGAATGATTTTTCTCCCTTGAACTGGAGTCACTTCCAGATCTGTTAATGAAGAGTTGGACATAACTGAAAAATGACTGACCAACCCTAACAATATGACATTAAGGTTGAGTTGAGTGCTGTTAGGCAATGTTACTCTTCAGTAAAAGAGGAAAGCATTGGGAGGTGAGGGAAAGAATCCCAGAACTGGTCAGTGAACATCTAAGATGCAGGAATGAGGCTGCTGGTTAGACTGCTTTCAATGAACTTTCTCTGAAATCTAATTCTTTAGCCTTGTACAATCCATGATGATGTTATAAGAGCAAACTTTCTTGCTAACCTAAGTATTCTAGCTCCATAGCTTGTGCTTTTAACTACTACACTGTGATACCTCTGGGATAAAAGCGGACTTTAAATATAATGTATGGAAAGAACTTAAAAAATTTGAGGAGCTATAAAAATCTCACCTGTAATTGTCATGGCAATTTCTACCATACTAATTTGAGGAATTTTAGGGTTTCTCCAAGTTTTATTTTTATTAGTTACTCTCATAACCCCCTTCAAAATTCCAACCAAAATTAATGTCATACATAAACCTAACACAAGATAACTAAGGACCCTTCCAGTACTAAGCCATTCTGTGCTCATTCATACAAGGAACCTAAAACTGCACTTCAACTTATGGGCAGCTTCTGAGTATTAACTATGAAAACAAACAATGATGTAAGATGCCTTTGGGAGCAAACATTGCACTGTAGAAAGCCTGCTAGTTTTAGAGGCAGAACATCTGGCATTAAGAGAGAATGGATAAAGTGGATAAAGATGGATAAAGAGAACAACCTTGGGACCAGATTGTCCTAATATACAAGCCAATAGTCACAGGGGCAAGTAAGCAGTGAGGCAGATCAAGGTCACATGGATAGTAAATGACAGTTGGGATTTCAATTTAAGTCAATACAACTTCTAGTCAAGTCAAGAAGTATTTATCAAACATCCATCATTAGGAAGGCAAAAAAAAAAAAAATCAGTCCTTGATTTCAAGGAGTTCCCAACCTAATGGAGTATGGAGAGATAACATCCAAATAACTGTGTACAAAGAAGATCAATGGAAGATAATCACAGAGGGAAGGTAGAGCATTAGGGAAGATCAGGAACTATTTCTTGAAGGTAGAATTTTAGTTTGGACATGAAGGAAGCCAAGGAGGATAGGAAATGGAGATGAGAGTATTAGAGGCATGGGAGACAGCCACCGAAAATGGTCTGTGTCAGGGACAGAGTATCTTGTTTGAGGAACTGCAAAGAGGCTAAGTTCCCTTTCAATCTTAAACTGATGATGCAATGAGCCTTTGGGCAAGTATTGATTAAGTACCTGCTGTGTGCAAGGAAACCTTTCTAAAATCATTGCAGAAAAGTGCTTTGGTAAAGGGTGATTACTCATCAAGGACTCCCCTACACTATTCAATTTACAGGTCCAGATCAATGTGTAAAGCCCTGTGACTGGTGCTGGGAGAGGGAGGTCAAAGATAGAAAACAAATGAACAAAAACCAGTTTCTACTTTCAGATACCATTATATTCTAATGCAGTTAAACCCAGGTAACTCCATAGCTGGAGCTTTGACCCACTATACCATAGTACCTTTAGGATCAATGTGGAGTTTAAAGTTATTATTGAGAAGGTAGAAGGCAGAAGCTGGGAAAGTTGCTCAGAAAATACCATAGAATTACAAAAATGAAGTGATTAGGTTCTGAATTATGGTAGTGGCCATGAAAATAGAAAAAATATACAAGTATTAGAGCCCAAACTGGAAGAACTTGATAACAAATTGTTCAAAATGCAGTTCATTCTATTTCCAATCACTAAATCTTTTCTTTCAGAGATCCTTTTAAGTTACTAGGCTAAAAAAAGAGTCAGAAGAGTCATCAGGAAGGGAAGAATATCAGGTCACTCAGAGAAAGTAAACTAAGAAATCGTGTTTTGCCACCATAAACAGAATGTGATGGTGCTATGAGTTGGTCTTAAATTTAGAAACCATAAGTTTGGAGTGAATGATGATCAAGGCCACATGTTTTCCCACCTTTACTGGGCAACCCACTTTAATCTTCATTTTAAAAAATGACTGTTTTTTTATTAGTCACATTTAAAGTGACAAATTAGTCTCATGTAGGCTAATGAAGTCATTCAAACTCTACATGGTCACTGGATGAGGGAGTGCAAACAACCTTGTGAAGAAATGTTATAGACCCAGAGAGTTAACATTAGCATTTATCTCTAAGTTCCTTTGCTGTCAGAGATTTTCAAAGTTCAAATCAGTCTCCTGTTCTATGTGAAGTTTCACTAATGTTCAAAATCAAAACTCAAACCAAAGCAACAAAAAAATTCCAGAGTTTTTTGGTCTGATCATTTCAAAAGTTGTAAAGACATTTTGGAATAGTAACACTGGTCTAGGCATTAAAGGAAGGGACTCTATTGTTTTTGTCATCATTCTGGTTTCAGGGAAAATTTTTTCCTCACAAATACCTTTCCTACACAAAAATCAACTTTTTATTTTTTATTTTTTTTATTTTTTTATTTTTTAATGTTTAACAATCACTGCCATACAATTGTGATTTTACCCCCCCCACCTACCCCCCACTCCCTCCTTCCCTCCCCACGACTGCATACAATTCTGTATAGATTCTACATATACTTTCCTATTGAGTATATTTTCACTATAGTCATGCTATGTAGTCAGACTAAGATAAATGAAAGAAATCGTATAACAAATCAGAACATGATACACAAACACATACACATACACAAACATGATCTGTTACATTATGTGAGTGACTTCCATATTTCTCTCTCTGAGTGTGGAAGTCATTTTGCCTTGAGAACCACCATTGGGATTTTTTTTTTTTTTTTGTAAGAAGTTCTTGTGTTATTACAAAAATCTAAGTCTACCAGAAAAAACTCTCACACACGGTGGTCGTTGCTGTGCACAAAGTTCTCCTGGTTCTGCTCCTTTCACTCAGCATCAGGTCATATAAGTCCTTCCAGGCCTCTCTGAAGTCTTCTTGTTCATCATTTCTTATGGCACAATAGTACTCCATTACATTCATATACCATAATTTATTCAGCCATTCCCCAATTGATGGGCATCCCCTTGACTTCCAGTTTTTGGCAACTACATAGAGTGCTGCTATAAATATTTTTGTACATGTGGGACCCTTTCCCATTTTTATGATCTCTTGGGGATATAGTCCTAGTAGCGGTATTGCTGGGTCAAAGGGTATGCACATTTTTGTAGCCCTTTGGGCATAGTTCCAAATTGCTCTCCAGAATGGTTGGATGCGCTCGCAGCTCCACCAACAATGAAATAGTGTTCCAACTCTCCCACATCCTCTCCAGCATTTATCATTTTCTTGTTCTGTCATGTTTGCCAATCTTATAGGTGTGATGTGGTACCTCAGAGTTGTTTTGATTTGCATCTCTCTAACCAATAGTGATTTAGAGCATTTTTTCATATGATTATAGATAGCTTTAATTTCTTCTTCTGAAAATTGCCTGTTCATATCCTTTGACCATTTATCAATTGGGGAATGACTTGTATGATTATACATATGGGTCAGTTCTCTATATATTCTAGAAATGAGGCCTTTATCCCCAAGCTTAGCTGTAAAAATTCTTTCCCAATTTACTACATCCCTCCGGATTTTGGTTGAATTGGGTTTGCTCGTGCAAAAACTTCTCAGTTTAATGTAATCAAAGTTATCCATTTTGCATTTCATAATGCTTTCTATCTCTCCTTTAGGAAAGAATTCTTCCCTTATCCATAGATCTGATAAATACACTATTCCTTGCTTCTCCAGTTTATTCATGGTATCAATCTTTATACCTAAATCATGTACCCATTTGGACTTTATTCTTGTGTACGGTGTCAGGTATGGGTCTATGCCTAATTTCCGCCACACTGTTATCCAGTTCTCCCAGCAATTTTTGTCAAACAATGAGTTCTTATCCCAGAAGCTGGGGTCCTTGGGTTTATCAAACAGAAGGTTGCTATATTCCTTGCCTACTGCATCTTGAGTGCCAAGTCTATTCCACTTGTCTACCTCTCTGTTTCTTAGCCAGTACCAAGTAAAAATCAACTTTTTGATGAAAGAAATTACTTTGGTAAAAACAGTTTTAAGGGACTTCCAGGTCATGTGCTGAATAAGACGGAGGGTTAGACATATTCTTCAGTCTCCATTATTAAAATACTACTTAAAAGGAGAATTGTGTGTCAAAGATAGACAATTCTACTTGCCTTCAAAGCAAGCCTAAACACAACAGCCTTTTTAGTTAAGGGCAGAGAACACTAGTCTGTAACATACTCATTCAGCAGCCCCTCCTCCAGCCCTCACACTTTGACAGGACATAGAGCTTTAGCCACTATCTTGTTCTCAGGGATCCATTCAGTAATTTTCCTCATGTTATTACAGTGTCTGGTGGCACACCAAAGAGCCCCAGTGTTAAGTGTCAAGGCAGTGAGGTTTTTGAATTGCTCTCCTCATTAGGAATATCTTGCCTTTAATTTTTGGTCTAGACCTGTGATTTCTCCATACCATCCTCCAAGCCACTGATTAAAATGTTACCAATAAGAACAGCGATCAAACTTTGTGTGCAGTCCATTAGAAAACTCCCCCCAAGTGAGCCTGACACATTAATAAACACTCATTTCATCTGTTCATTAACCCAGTTGCAAATTCAAAGAACTATTTTACTATATATTCCACTTCTTCCTATTTTATCCATAAGGAAATTGTGAAAGACTGCCAAATGTCTTTTTGAGGATAAGAAGTATATTCCTCTGATCTACCAGTGAAGGGTACCCTGTTAAAGAAGGAAATGAGCCTAGATTGGCATGACTTATTACTGGTGAATCCAAGCTGACTTGTAATTATCAGCACTTCCTTTCCTAGGTGATTACAAACTAGCCCTTAAATAACATAGCTTATTTTTTCTAAGAATTTATTTTCTAAGAATTTAAATGTCATTAAACTGAGACATCTGTCCTTCCATTCTTTAACATTTGTCAGACTTTTCACAATTCTATAAAGTTTCATTAATGTTCAAAATTAAAGCATAAACCTATGAAACAGATATTGCAAATATTATAATTCCAATAGATAAAGGAAATTAGAGACTCAGAGAGATTAAATAACTTGTCCAGAGTCACACAACTGGCCTGAGATTCAAACCAAAGTCTTTCTGTATTAAGATCAGTACTAAAATAAGAAAGCAATTTTTTTCATTCCTTCTTTCCTCTCCCTATCAAATGAAAAAAAAAGAAAATAAAAAATCCTTGTAACAAATATATATATATATATATATATTCATATATATATATATATATATATATATTCAAGTAAAACAATTCTTTATATTGGTTATGTAAAAAAATGTGTAACTCGTTCTGCACCTTGTGTCAATTCTCACTGTCAAACAATTAGTACCGTGTTTCATCATTGGTATTTTAGTATTGTGATCATTGCATTGATCAGAATTCTTAGGTCTTTCAGATTATTCATCTTTACAGATGTGGCTAATGTACAAATTGTTATCCTGGTTCTGCTTTCATCACTTTGTACAGGTTTTCCTAGTTTTTTGTTTTGTTTTGTTTTTTCTGAAACTGCCCTTTTCCAATATGCGCAGCTATATCAGTGGTTGAACAATTGTATCTTCAAGTTTTTCAGTGTTCTGAGATTTAATTTATCCAGACCAACTATCCTAAACTCATTTCATGCAACTAGGAAGTTTCTTGAAATCTTGTCATTTATTTAGGGTTTCAATTCAAATCCAGTTGAACAAGTTTTTATCAAATGCCTAAAATATTGTGCATTATTCCAGGGAATTGAAAGCATAGACCAAAAAAAAAAAAGAAAAAGAAAAAAGAAAACCTGACTCAAAGAGTTTGTGTTCTACTGAATGGCTACAACTTAGGAGTAGGTAAGCGTACATACATATGCATATGTACATATATACATACGTGTGTGTGTGTGTGTGTGTACTGATTTAATGAGGTAACTGGCTAGGCAGGTCAGAAAAATCCTCTCTTGGGAACCCACAGGCACATGAACTGATCTTTTAATGAAGCAAAGAATTCTAAGAATGGAGAATGGAAGAAGCAGAATATATTATGGACCTATTCAAGATTATTACATAGATAAAATGCCCTTTTTACTGAAGTTAGAATTGACTTAAAGATTATTCTGGATTTCCCTTCCTACCACAATTCTTAAAGGTCCTTAATACCCTTTTCTAGTTGTATGGATACATGCCTTCCCTCCCATCTTTTGAACCATTCTGTGCATTTCACTTCTGTTTCTGCAGCTAGTTATAGACCTATAAAAAAGGAGTGGAGCACCCTCATATTTGCAGAGTATTTATATCATGTAAAGACATTAATTTGATTGTTGACATCCTAAGTGTGAGATTTCTATTCAGCGTACAACAGATTGTTATATTAACTGAAAGAGCTCAAAAAAATTCTTGTGAAACCAGAAGGCTTTTAGAAGTTGTAGCTGAGTGAGAGGATACCTCAAAACTTCTTAGACAAATAAAGAAGTGGTAGAGTTGGTTTCATCAAGCTCCTAAAGACAAAAAGAAACATTATTACATGAGATGCTAAGTCAGCTATTCTTTCAGTGCTCCTAGTGAGCATAAGCTAAAAGACTTACATGAAAATTATTGCCAATTATTGCCAACCTCTATTGTAGGTGGAATAAAAAGTAAAAGAATTCTACAAAGGACTTGACAGCATACTCTGAATCAAATCAAACTTTATTCTGAAGTATGACTTCAGTGTCAGGGTAGGCAAAGGAAAGACAGACTATGTGCTGGAAAATGTGAACCAGGATTATGAAATTAATAGCAACAAAGCTGATAAACTATTATTAAGTCTCATTTCTTTATTGTTGAATCATTCAAGTCATATCCAACTCTTTATGAGACTCTTTTTGAGCTTTACTTGGCAAAGATAATAGAGTGGTTTGCTATTTCCTTCTCCAGCTCATTTTAAAGACTGAGACAAATAGGCTTAAAAGACTTGCCCAAGGTCACATAGCTAGTAAGTGTCTGAGGCCATATTTGAATTCATGAAGATGAGTATTCCTGATTCCAAGCCCAATGTGCTGTCCAATATAACACCTAGCTACCTAATAAGCTCCATAGCGATTATTAATATTTTTAAGAAGAGGGTTGGAAGACATTGGATTTGGTGGATATGAAACATTACAAAAATTTAAGTTTATTATATCATAGGAGACAAAAATGGTTGTAAGGTACATTCCTAAATAAGAAGTCTACAATCAGACAGATAAGTGAAATGATCAAGAAAGGTCAAAATTAATAATAGTTAGAGGAAATAAAAAATAATAAAATGTATACACATTTACTTTAAAGTTTATTCTGTAATAGTAACATTTTCTTAAGTCTAGACAGTCAACAAAACAATAAATTAAGTCTTGATTTGTAGCTGTTCACAATTTTTGAGGTGTAAATGCTCATACTGAAAATTTAAAATTAGTTCTCACCAGCTGGTTTAAGTTGGCTCCAGCAAATCATATCATTCACTCCCCAAAGGATATATAGATTAAATTGAAAGAAGGCAAATAGACAAAATGGGAGTAATTTTTCAGCTCCTCTGAAATGATTCATTTTTTTTTCAATATTGATGACAGACAGACCACATTTGCATTCTTACGTTCTGGTTATAGTACATGAGAAAATGGAAATGGCCTTCAGTAAGATAACATTGAGAAATGCAGCTAGATTAAAGAACACATAGAATAAACCCATGTTGATGATTACACAATTTTTACTGCACTGAGAAAGTTTCGTAAGATATCTGCAAGAAGTAAAAGTATCAAACGCCTTGAAAATAATGGAAAATATTGGGGGGGGGGTGGAAGACAATTGGAATAATACCACAGATTGCTCACTCATTTATCCACTTTCTGAACTCTATGAAATTTGTATAAGGCTGATATATTGATAATATCCCTGATGAAAATATAAGAAGGGAACAAGCATGTTTTCACAATGATTTTTAACAACCTCTCACTGGACCATTCAACTGATAGGTACATTCAAGACCCTCTTGTACTAATTGTTTTTTTTTTTTTTTGATTTTTTAAAAAGCATTTAGCTCAGTAAAGCAAAGTGCATCTTTGATAGATGTTATTCTATGATGTGTTTCCCAAGCTTATGTGAAAACAGAGAATAGATTCAACCCCAGAGACAACTTTGTTCAATGATCCTCTGATCAGACAGAGGCATGTTCTTCAAAAGTGCTCATCATAGTATGCAGGTTTTCCTGCACAGGATCCAGATAGAAGAAATAATAATAATTTCTTAAAGGTGATGAGGTCCTTCAGCTATTCCTGTTTTCATTTTACATTAAACTTCAGAATAATCTAATGTCTTCTCAATGAATATACTACCATTCTTAACAATCCACAAAAGGAAAACTGAACAGATGGAGGATGCCTGTTGTTGAGACTATGTCATGCATTTGGATGAGCAGTCAGTCAACTAGCATTTAAAAAAAAACCTACTATATGCCAGTCTCTGTGTTAAACTGAGTGGACATATACTGAGTTGGTCCAATAGTACATGCATCCTAATAGAAACACGAGTTGGAAAATGAAATGGACCCAGAATTGAATTGAAGAAAGAAAACAAATAGATTTATATTTGGGAAATTCCACAGCACTTTCAATGACCCCAAGCTACTCTGTGCTATAAAAACCCATGTCTGAAAGAATTATGATAATACCACAGCTTCTAAAGAATGAAATATTTGATAAGTCCAAAGGGCAAATAGTAGGCTACAGTATAATGCCACTAGTAGCTTATGGACAAAATGTAGTATAAAATATATCATCCAGTAAATGTATACTTGGAGAAAAAAGTGGGATGGTCATAATGAGAGTGAGCCTAAGGAATCATAATTAGTCAACCTAGCTGCTGCTACACTGATGCTCATAGAATGTCAAAAAGACATGAGGAAGGTTCATAGCATGTTGAGTAAATCTTATCTGGAGGGTTTGTTGGAAGATGTGGGGGGAAATGACACAAAGTAAAACGACATTAGGCTGTGACTATTTATGCCACTGGATGGAGTGTTTAGACATCCATTAAATTATTGAAGTACTTTCAAACAGAAAGATGCTTTCCATAAGATAGCCAGAGAATGCACATACTCCATTAAAACAACATGCTACATTCATGTCTGTTCAGTAATCTGCTTCAGGAACTAATGAAAAATTTCTTTCAATTGGGCACACACTGCCTAACTGATATTGTTTCTCTTTATCTTCCTTTTATTTTTGTGCAAGAGTTCTATATATGCCATGATTTATCCTTTAAGATCGTAAATTTCCCATAGACCTCTTTTTTTAAAAATATATATGACATGATGAATAAATAGCTATATGATCTACTCAAAGAAACAAAACATGGTATGTGAAAACTGACCTCTGTATTATAATTTGGATGTCACATGCTATATGGGTGAATATAGACTTCTCCAAAGCTATGTAAATTGAACACATCAAGTAAACCCTATTAGTCTGAAAGATCTTTGTGCATAAGTCCAATTAATGATTATTTGTCTAATATCTGAGTGCCATCAGTTCTGTCACAGAGTGATGACTTTTTCAGCTATTGCCACCCTCAAAAGGCATCTACTAAGTCATGGAGATGTTGTGTACTGGAGAAAGAATAGGATCATAGATTTATAGTTGTAAGGGGTCTTAGAGGTCATTAAATCTAACTCTTCTTATATGTGAGAAAATTGAGGTACAGAGAGGTTAAGTGTCTTTCCTAGGATCACACAGAGTCTATTTCAGAGTTTATTTTTTAAATTACATTTATTATTTACTTGTTTTTAAAATTCATTTTTAATTTAGAGTACCAAATTTTCTTCCTCCCTCACCCACTGAAAAAGCAAGTAATTATACATGTGAAATCATGCAAAACATATTTTAAAATTGATCATGACACAAAAAAGCAAGAAAAATGGAATTTGAAAATTATGCTTCAATTTGTACTCAGAATTCATCAGTTCTCTCTCTAGAGGTGGATAGCATTTTCCATCTAGAGTCCTTTAGAACTGTTTTTGATCATTGTATTGATCAGAGTGCCTAAGTCATTCTCAGTTTATCTTCATAATATTTCTGTTACTGTACGCAAATGATCTCCTGGTTCTGTATTTCACTTTGTCATTTCTTATTGCACAATAGTATTTCAACACAATCATATATCACAACTTGTTCAGTCATTTTCTAATTGATGAGGATCCCCTCAATTTCCAATTTTTTGCCTCCACAAACTCAGCTATGATAAATATTTTTATATGCATATACATACATACATACATACATACACACACACACACATACATATAGTAGTGCTATTGCTTGGTCAAAAGGTATGCACCGTTTATAGCCTTTGGGGAATAGTTCCAATTTGTTTTCCACAATGATTGGACCAGTTCACAATTGTGTCAAAAGGTCATGCATTATTATACTAGCTTTTCCACATCCCCTCTAGCATTTGTCATTTCTGATACATATGAAGTAGTAACTCTGAGTTATTTTAATTTGCATTTCTCTAATTAATAGTGACTTAGAACATTTTTCCCCCATATGGCTATAGGTAGCTTTGATTTCTTCTTCTGAAAGCTACCTGTTCATCTTCTTTGACCATTTATCAATTGGGAGATGGATCTTATTTTTTTTTATAAATTTGGCTCAGTTCCCCATACAGTTAAGAAATGAAGCCTTTATCAGAAAAGTTTACTATAAAGTTTGTTTTATATTATTTAGTTATCTATGGTACTTTTTAGCAAAATATATTTTCTCTGATTATCACTTTTAATTAGTTTAATTTTATTATTGATTTATCTGAGATCATGACTACTACCCTTGGCTTTTTTACTTCAGCTGAAGCATAATAAATTGTGCTCCAGCCTCTTAATTTAATTCTGTGTGTGTCTTTCTGTTTCAAGTGTGTCTCTTGTAAACAACATATTGTTTCATTCTCGTTTCTAATCCATTCTTCTGCTTGGTTTATAGGTCAGTTCATCTCATTCACATTCGTAGCTCTGCTTAATATGCATGTATTTCCCTCAATCCTTTTTTTCTTCTGCTTATCCTTCTCTCTCCCTTTTACCCTGTCCCTTCTCAAAAGTCTGCTTTTCTTCTGAGTACTGCATCCCTTAATCTATCTCTGCATTTTATCACTCTTCTCACTTTTTCTTATCCTCTTCTCCTACTTCTCTGGTAAGTTAGATTGCTATACCTGAGTTTGTGCGTGTATGTGTGTGTGTATATATTCTTCAATCTCTGAACCAATTTAGAGAAGTGACATTTAAGCATTGCCCACCCTCCTATTTTCCCCTCCACTGTAAAAGCTCTTCCTTGCACATGTCTTCTTTTTGAGATAATTTTAATCATTCCTTTTCTCTCTTTCAACTTCTCCTAATGCCTCCCTGTTTCTCATCCTTTCATTTATTTTTTGAGATCATTCCAACGTAATTGACTCACACTCATTCACTCTGTACATATAAACTCCTTCAAATTGTCCTAATAATTGTAAAGTTCTTAGAAGTTATAGGCATCATCTTTCCATATAGAAATATAAGCATTTTAATCTTATTGAGTCCCTTATGGTCTGTTTTTCACATTTACCTTTTTATACTTCTCTTGATTCTTATATTTGAAATTCAGATTTTCTATTCAATTCTGTTCTTTTCATCAGAAATGTTTGAAAGTCCTATTTCATCAAATATTCATTTCTCTCCAAAGGATTACCCTCAGTTGTGCTGAATAGATTGTTCTTGGTTGTAGACTTAGATCGTTTGCTTTCTAGAATATCATATTCTGAGCCTTCCACTTTTTTTTTTTTACATGGAAGCTGACAAATCTTGTGTGATTCTGACTCTGACTCCATAGTATTTGAATGGTTTCTTTCTGGCTGCTGGCGATATTTTCTCCTTGATCTGGGAGCTCTGTAATTTGGGTATAATATTCTTAGAAATGTCATTTGGAGTTCTCAGGAGGTAATTTGTATAGTCTTTTGATCTTTATTTTACCCTTTGGTTCTAAGATATCAGGGTAGTTTCCCTTTATAATTTTTTGAAATATGATATCTTGGCTCTTTCTTTGATCATAGCTTTCAGATTGTCTAATAATTCATAACCTATCTCTCCTCTATCCATTTTCCAAGTTAGTTGTTTTTCTGATGAAATATTTCACATTTTCTTCGACTTTTTTCATTCTTCTGACTTTGTTTTATTCTTTCTTGATGTCTAATGGAGGCATAAATTTCTACCTGTCCAATTCTAATTCCTAAGAAATTGTTTTCTTCAGTGAGCTTTTGAATCTCTTTTTCTTTTTGTCCAATTCTGCTTTTTCAATAATTCTTTTCTTTGTGTGGGACCACGAGCATTCCTCTCTGCCCTGGAACTGTGATTTAGAACTGCATATGAGCAATGTAACTAAGCCTTATACACAATGTTAGCTCAATGTAATCCCAGTTGTCTTACCTCCTTATCAGCTCTAGGCTAAGAGCACCCGTAGCAGCTGATATCAATGCTGCAGCCACCTCAATGGCTTATTGCTAGTACTGTCATTTCTGTATTCCAGGCTGGTCCCCACCCCAATGTCACAGGCCTCTTCCACAAACCAACTCAATTATCTTGGGCTGGGAAAATGTCTCACCCTAACCTTTTGTTCACTCTGATGCTCCAGAATTCAGTTGAAGCATTATTTTAAAGTTGTTTGGAGGGGAATATTTGGAAAATTTCACTATGTTGCTTTCTCTACTCCACCATCTTGCCCACCTCCCCAGTTACTTGACATCTGAAATAAGATGTGAATCCAGGTTTTTCTGTTCCAGTTTCCTGTTCACTTCAGGGTTTATTAAGGTGCTTTGTAAATTCTATTTATCTTCACAATAACTTCACAATGCTATAACATTATCCCTATTTTAAAGACTAAGAAACTGAGGCAAACAGAGGATAAGAAATTAAATCAGATTGATAATTATTTATTAAGGGAAGCTGTGTGATATGTCAAGGTGCTATTACTGGGGTTTTCTATAAGTAAATCCCTGAATAAAGGTTGCACTGATTAGTCTGACTTTGTATGCCTCTTTCCTCAGAACTGCTGCAACACAAGTGGATACTATTAGGTACTTCAATTTCTCATCTTCAACATTTACTTAGAAAAGGACGGTTTTCAAATTGGAACTGTGCTCACAAGTTCTATATGTAAAAGTATAATAGTAATACTAGTTACAGTGATGTGGTGGTGGTGAAAATTGAGAGCACTTGCTTGATCCATCATTTAACTTCATTTCTACAGTTAGAAATATATTAGTAATATGAGAGATTGACCACAGCACCAAAAACAGAGTTCTGGTTAATGAAAATAGTCACTCAGAAAACTGTATCACATGTCTAGCAAGTGTAGAAAGCAAAATTGTAACCATATCTTGATTCTAAGTTCAGCACTTTTAATATATGGTTGACCTATACAATTTTCAGGCCCACTCTTTCTCCAATACATTTAGGGATCCTTGGAGGTATGATGTAACAGAGATCTAAGGGCTTTGGTTGCCATGACATTTGTAACTTTTAAGCATAAAGCACATCAACAATATATGCACATGAACAACATAAGGGAAAAGAACATAAAATGCAAGTATAATAGAACAATAGTTAAAGAACACTGAACGGTCTTGGTATCATTACCAAAACTCTGTAAATCACAAGAACCATTGCCTCTCAGTGGTCCAACTTTCCAGGGTGCTCCCTCATGACCATGGAGAGGCACAGATATGCATATGCAACAACTGTATGTGGTTCCTCACATGCCGCATGGTGCACCCAATCTATATGTTGGTTCTCATGTCCCCAGTGGGGCCAAGTAGCACAACAATTAACACAATAGTCATGTCAATAAATCTCATATTCAATGAGCAAAAAGAGTGCAATTAATAATAGCTCAGTACTTAAAGGAGCTACTGGACAGAGAGTTCCAGTGCTCTGGGTAAACATACCATTAAGTCAGGGTGGGGGTTTATACAATGAGAAAAGAAAACCATTGTCAATATTCCCCTATATGAGTCTCTTTCACATCCTTTGAACAGTTGTGTCAGGGTCACTGTGCCCTAGGCTGAGAGTACTGAAACTCTGACCAAAAGAACCAAGTTTTGTAACACTGCATGCTCATCACCCGCAAGAACATATACACCAATTCTTGAGAACATCTGGGAATAAATTTACTTTGGGGATCAGCCTTATAAACTACTGTGAGGGAATTCTAGCTAAAAATAACAATTATAAAAGTAATTCTTTGGACTTTTGCCAAATAGACACCCTCTTCCCTTCCACCATCAAGGAGGGTGGTGAAATTAGACACTACAAGTGGCCAAAAAGGGAATCAAGAAATATCAGAAGCAATTTTGAAATTGACTAAAGTAAATAGCGTATTTACAATCAGAGCCTTTTTAATAGTCCAATGTGGCCTGCAAAACAACCTGATAGGATCTGGAGAGCTGTGATTCTCCAATACATCCTGCAGTTCCAGACATTATTACTACATTAGAGATTGACCACCAAAGTGGACAATAGTATATTGTATTTGATCTAGCAAATGCCTTTTTTAGCATCCCCTTGGCAGAGATCACCAGTCATCTTGACTTATGTCTTGCCACTGGACTTTAATGACTCTGAAGAAGAGAACACAACTCTGCTTCAATTATATCCAATTCATGTGCAAGTCAAGACATCATCCTCATGATGTTGTTGGATGACCAACAGAAACAACAACAGTTTATGTTCACATGGGATGAACAACAGTGGACTTTTTAAATTCTACCCTAGGAAAATATAGACAGCTGAACCATGTGCCATGGTCTAGTTGCCCCAGAATCTGAACACCATCCCAGCTCCTGTGGATGTCCGCCATGATTATTACCATGAACTGGTGAGATTGTGCCAACATCTGATGATTTCCCTTTAGTACAGCAATATTTTGATCAACTACACAATACTCTCCTTAAATGAATATGGACAACACACCTGAGAAAGGTGTGAAGATTCAGACATATTGTGAAGTCCCTCAGTGTGGTATGATCAAATAAGGCTATTTTCAACACTATAATTAACAAAATTAAAGTTTTCCCACAGTCCTGATTCTTTAAAAATGTTGCAAACCTTTGGGGAATTATTGATGGTTTTTTTCCCCATCTTGCTCAATGTCCATGTGCACTGTATGCTATTACAAGGAAGAGAGTTAAGCGGAAATAGGGCAATCAACTGAACTAACTGCTTTCACTAAAGCTAAGGCACTGGTGACTCAAGTCATTGCAGTCAATGCTGCTGATCACAGTTTCCCATATGGTATGACTAATGAGGGATTTGGTTGGGTCTTTTGGTAATACTGCTAACCTAAACTACAGCAGCCCCTTGAGTTTTAGTCACAATTGTTAAAGGGATCTGAAAGGTGATATACAAGATATGCCCATTTGGCCCTTCAAACATCTATGCCCCTAAAGAGGTAGATTGATAGTAGTTTGGCAAAGCTCAAACTACCATTGTGGTAGCAAGTGTCATCCTTACCTAGCATGGCTGAGCATTCTGTCCAATAATATGATGTTCCAAAAAGTTTTGCTAATTGCACTTTTTGCTCATTGAGTATTAGGTTTATCAACTGGAATATTGAATTGTTATTATTATGAAAGTAATATGTTAAGTACATGAGAATCAGAGTGTATATTGGGCATGGATTGTTGGATCTGCATGTCTAGCCTTGTCCATGGTCATGGAGGGTCACTCTGGAGAGCTGAATCACTGAGAAGCTATGACTATTTTAACAAATATTTTTTTAATAAAATGAAGACCCTGCAATATGCTTTAACTAATGCTCCATGTCCAAAATTCTGCACATGTGCTTATACCAACAGGTGTGCTCACAATTTACAAACATTGTAGTAACCCAAACCTTTAAAACCCTATTACATTCTGTCTCCATGGAAGATTGCAGGGGCCAAATATAATCTGCTTAACACACAATACTCCTAACTGAAACCATGAGCTGTTTAACTCAAAGCAGACGCATTTGTATTAAGTTAGGTTTATTATGGGGCAGCTAGGTGGCACAGTGGGTAGAGTGTTGGGTTTAGAGTCAAGAAGACTCATCTTTCTGAGTTCAAATCTGGAGTCACATGCTCACTAACTGTGTAACACTGTGCAAGTCACTTAACTCTGTTTGCCTCAGTTTCCTCATCTTTAAAATGAGCTGGAGAAAGAAATGATGAGCCACTCCAGTATTTTTGTTGAGAAAACCCCAAATGGGGTCATGAAGAGTTGGGACACAACTGAACAATAAAAGTTTATTGGAATTCTTTTGACTTGAATGTTGGGTTAGAATTTTCTTTGAATAATGATAATAACAAGTAGCTGGCATTTACATAGCACTTTTAAGTTTGCAAAGTACTTTCCATATTCTATCATTTGATTTCCTCCACCCACCCATAGTCTATTTTTTTCCTTTCTTTGCAGATAAAGAAAGTCAGACACAGAGAGGTTAAGTCACTTGTTAGTGACATAGCTAGTAAGTGTCTGAAGCAGAATTTTATCTCAGTTCTTCCTTTCTCCACCTCCAGTGTTTTATTTATTATACTTTCTAACCACTTGTATCTTCATAAATCTGCAAGATAGAAGTTAAAATTTTTTTTTTCCTTGTAACTTTGGCAAAAGTCCTTGCTCTCACAATATCTCCCCAGACTCGCAAAAAAGCAATGCTTCAAATATTTTTTGTCAGGATAAGTATTCGGGTGTAAGCTGAAAAATCTGTTAGCCCTAATATAACTATCACCTCCAAAGGTCACTGACTGTATATATCACTGAGTTATTATAAGACTAGCTCTTAACTGAATTCCCTAAATGTGCTCCTTGATAATAGGCATGCATATGTGACGTTGCTAAGGGTCTGTGTCATAGTCAAGTGACCCTGAAAGTCCAGAAGAAAATGGATGAGCAACAGAAATGTGTGCCTTGGACAATTAATAAGCTTAAATCTTCAAGGTTAATCAACAACAATTACAATAACAACCACACAAACAAAAACAGAAAAAAAACAAGGGCTTGCTGATAAGGAACTAGATGAAAAATGGACATTTTTTTCCACGAGAAAGAACAATTGAAATTAGAGTCTCATTGCTACAGAGAACACACACTGCAGGCCTCATGTGGATACCACAGTTTGTATTGCTTTGGAGAAGCACCAGAGAAGGCTTTGGCAGCTTTCTTTAGCCTTATACTCATTATTCACCTGAGATTTGACCAACTGTAACATGTCCTTCAATAAATCCCAGTGGGATATAAATGAGTTTTGCATTGAGTTTTGATTTATTTCACCTTTTTTGTGGTGTTGAGGTATTATCTATCATATAACTATGTATTTAAAGAGCACTAGCTAAAAGGAATGAGCGGGAGAATTAGCTCTTTAACTCTCTGGGACTTAATTATAAAATGCTGATAATATCTTCAGTACCTAACTGAATAATAATAATACTTAGCTTTCATGTAGTGTTTGACAAATATGATCTCATTTTATGCTCACAATAATCCTAGGGAGTTGGTGCTATTATTTTCTTCATTTGACATGTGAGGAAACTGAGGCATAAAGAAGTTAAGTCACACAGCTAATATGTGTCTAAAGTTGGATTTGTACTCAGGTCTTCCCAACTCCAGTGCTTTATCCACAGTGTGACCCAGCTTCTTCAATTCACAAAGTTACTGTTATGGTTCTCAAAGATGTGTGAGGCCTATGTGAAAGATACATGCATACATGCATACACATATATGCATGTTTATAAATAGGTACTTGCAAACTTTAAAATATTATATGAATGTCAATTATTATTAAGCATTTACTGCATGCAGGAAAACACGCTGGGGATAAAAAGATGAAATAACTATATAGTCTCTGCATTCATGGTCCTTATGATCATATGATAGTGATGGTTGTGGTGATGGTAGTGGTGTGCATGTGTATGGGATATATAAGAGATGTGTGGAAAAGATTGGGGAGCAAGAAATAGTTCAGTTTAACTAGAATGCAGTGAATGAATGAGTGAAATAGTGAAAAGCCAGGCTTGAACTACCAAAAGTTAGTACAGAACTATGGAGGACTAATAAATACCAGTGTGATGGTTTTCTCTTTTTATTCCTTTGGAAAATTGGCAAGGCACTGAATGGGTTTGAAAATGAAAACAATGTAGTCAAATCTGTGCATTAAAAATATTTTTTGCATCTTTGTGAAGGATTGATTAGAGAAGACCAACTTGACTGTGATGAGTGGGACATGGAGAAATCATTGCGATAGTCTCAATGAGAGATAATGAAATTTGAACTACAGTGGTAGATGTGTGAAGGGAGAGCTGAGGATGGATGTGAGAGAGTCTTAGGACTCAGCATATGACTCCATGTAGCTGCTTTGGGAGTACAAAAGAAAGGAAAACAGAAAAAAAGAAAGATATATTTTAAAAACTTGTGACCCAGTTTCTCCAGATCTTTGTTTCATTGTTTGTATTATCCAGGGAGATTTGGTTCCTCAACCCCAAGCTCCTACTTTAATCAATTACCCTTGTACTTCTTTATGTTGTACTAAGGTTCAATATGTTTTCTTTGCTTTTTTAATCTGTAGAGATTTATTACATCTTCCCTAGCTGTAGACAATTTATTTCCTTAGAAAAAATGCTCAAATTCATCAGAGAATCATCAACTTTAGCCAAATCTCAACTAGAAGTTTAGGGATCCCTTCTTCCCAATTCATTGGAGTCTTTAACTCTTGTCCTCCTGATTGAGAAAGTGAGACCTTCTCCATCCTGTCAGTTTTACGACTACAAATCCCATAGATCTACTTCCAGGAGCCAAGATGGCAGAGCAAGTAGAGAATAACCTGAATTCTCCCATATTCATCTCCAAACCAATATAAAATAACACCCCCAAAAGAATTCTAGAATGGAAGAACCAGCAAAAAGACAGCGTGAAAAAATTTTCTAGCCCAAGAAACTTAGAAGATTGGCACGAAAGTTCTGTCTCACTCACGTAAAAGGGGACCATAGTCCAGTACTTGAAGTATCCTGGCAAACCAGCATCAGGTCCTACTTCAGCAAGTCAGTAGGAGGCCCTGAGCCCCAGTGTGACATCAGGGAGAAAGACAAATACCAACACTGAGACCCCCTACAAGCTAAAATTTTCACTAGTCAGGAAAAATAGTCAGGGGAGGGCCCTTTTAATGAGTCAAAGAAAAATAACCATACCAGGTTGGGGGGAAACAGCAACAGTTACTATTGATAATCACTCTTAAGCCAGGAGGATCCAGAAAACAGTTCTTAAGTGGAGCTTGGGCATGGGCCTAGCGCTGTCCAATCTATGGCCTTCAGAATGCAATAAGGTTTAAGGTTTTGGGAAAGGAAAGACCTATTCACTGAATGGGCATTATCTCACCCTAAGTGAGTTATCTGAATGGACCTTGGCCTAAAAGGGCCAAGGTCTCCCATTGCATCCTGGGCCATCTCCAGTCATCCTGATGAATATCTGGTCACTGGATTCAGATGGTTCTGGAAGAGAAGTGAGGCTGGTGACCTGCACAGCCCTCCCTCACTCAAAACAAAGTCAAGTGCAAGTCATGTCATCATTTCTCTGATGGCATGGTCTTCTTCAGCAACAAAGGACAAACACAACAAGTCAGGAAAAATAATTCTATTGAAAGTGGAATTTTGGAACAAATTTCCCCCTAAAATATTATTTCGTCTCGAGTCTTGATCAGTAGTTTAATTGCTCCAAATCTTCATGAAACCTATGGATCATATATCTCTGTATTAAAAAGTATTTACCTTTCCATGAAGAATAGCTTATACTCCCTAGTCCTTACTTTCTCATTATCTACCTACTCCTTAACTCATGATAATCTAGATTTTGATCCCATCTAATTCATTAAACATTTATTAAGTGCCTACTATGTGCCAGGCACTGTACTAAGTGCTGGGGATACAAACAATAAAAATAAAGACAATCTCCACCCTCAAGAAGCTTATAGTCTAATGGGGGAGAGAGCTCACAAAAGGAAGCAGGATGGGGGTAGGCACGAGTTTAACAAAAACAAAAGCAAAAACTGGCAGGACTGAGAAACAGAGTAGAGTGAGATTAAGAGTTCAGCTTCTGCCTTTTAAACAGGAAGGCACTGAGATGAGTTTAGTACCCTGCTGTCTAGCCCTCTGATCATAAGGGGGATGGAATAAGTCAAGGCTGTTACTTTACTGATACTACTTTATCAAAGATCTCTAGTGACCTAATTGTCAAATCCAATGGTTGTTTTCTTTCATCCTTCATTGACCTTGACTTCTTGAAAACAAGGTCTGTGCATTACCTTTCTTTGTATCCCCAGTACTTAGAACAAGACCTAGAACACAGTAGAAGCTTAATAAAAGCATGTTGATGTGTAGCATATAAATCTGTTAACCATTCTATAATTATTGAAGCTATATTCTCTTAGCCCTTTGACACAATGAATTCTGATGAAACAACGATTCTTACCTGATGTTTTCCAAGAAGGGAGGCAGCTTGATGCAGTGAAATGAAAAGCTCAGAAGGCAGAGGACCTAGGCTCAAATGCTAGCTCTCTGAGTTATCGTATCTGGGATGTTGGGAAGTCCCTTTAGCACTCTGTTCAGTTTCCATATCTGTAAAATGGGGACATTGGAGTAGATGAACTCTAAATTTCCCTCTAGCTCTAAATCTATGACCTCTCCTTGCTGAATATTATATTCCTTTCACTCCCTCCTTGTAATTGTTCTTTATAAGTTTGTTTTTGTACAGTTTTGCCCTTCATATCAAGCGAAGAGAGGTTTTAAATTGGCTGGTTGCTGACACATCAACCAAAAGGAGGCATCCAAGTCAGGGTGAACACTATCCCCTGTGAGCTGCTAATGCCTTTTCCCCGAAGAAGTGATATGGACAGTTAGGATTAAGGCCAAAACCACACAGAATCTATTACTACTAGCTATTGTTTTTACTGGAAAGTCTGTCTGTGTATAGGAAAGCCAGGGAAAACAAGTGTGCCAGATCTGATATTCTAGACTACATGTTTTCTCAGTTCTAATGGATTGGAACATTTTAATCTTGACTTTAAAGTCACTTGGTTGTTTTATATTTGTAACTGCCCATCTTCAGCATTTATCCCTTTCTCCCTATTACAAATGCCACTGTCCTAGTATGGGTCGCATTAACAGTTCCTAGACTACTGTGATAGCCTTTTAACCAATCCTTCTACCTTTACTTTCTCTCTACTGCCAGAATGAATTTTTTTATTCATAGATCTAGTCCTGATACACCTTTTAGCAAATCTTTTCAGTGTCTCACTTACTTACCTACCAAATAAAGTTCACACTCCTTTCTTTGTCTGATACCTTATGCCCTTCATAATTGGGTACCATACAGTTTTCTGGCCTTATTCCATACTACTTCCATTCATATACTCCATGTTCTAGGAGAAATGTATTATTCTTTGTTTTGTTTTTATTTTTTGAGGGGAGAGGGAATGAGATAATTGGGGTTAAGTGACTTACCCAAGGTCAAACAGCTACTAAATGTCATGTGTCTGAGGCTGGATTTGAATTCAGGTCCTCCTGACTTCAGGGCTAGTGCTCTATCCTCTGTGCCACGTAACTGCCCCAATACCGCTTTTTGTTGTTCTTTTCCTTATCTATGTCTTCCTGCAACCAGGCTCCATGTCTTTTTGTTCATTCCTTAGGTCTGAATATCTTCTCTCCCCACCCTGCTCCCATTATTGCCAATTCAATTCTTATTAATCGTTTAAAGCCTAATGTCATTTCCTCCATGAAGCCTCCCCATTTTCTCTGTTGTGAGTGACATTCCCCCCTCCAATCTCCCACAGCAATTTGTTTTGCATCTTTCTAGTGAAGTTACCATGTAATATCATGGAGAATAGTTATTTGATTTACTAGGTCATCTCATGGGAATAAGGGACTTATTTATCTTATCCAAGCTTGGTATATACTTTAGTACTTAGTTTAGTGCTGTGCACACTTAATAAAGGTTTGATTTTTTTTGACACTTTCAATCACACTTAATGACAGACGGAGTAATAAGACTCATGTTTGCTAGTAAAGTGGTTGTAACTCCACATGGTCATTGGGGTACGAACAAATATAGTGAAAAATGAGAGTTTAAATTGAGTCAACTACAGTATGATACAGAAAACAATTACTAATTTGAGCAAAACAGTCAAAAAAGAGAATGAACAGAAATCAGCCTGGATTAAGATCAATGGGAAGACAAGTATATGTTTCAAGCAAAGATTACTACTTACGGGAGTTCTCAAGAGAAGAGGCTGCATGAGGGTGTGCTAGGGATTGAAATTACCAAGATTCCTTAGTTTCACTTCATTGTTCTCAGGTCTACAATTTGAGTCAGACTATATCCACCGGTGATGAAAGACGACCAAGTAAGAGTCATTGTCAAGGCAATATCTGATGCAGGGAAGTTGGGTTGCTTTTGCTACTTTATAGCTTGAGAGGCTGAGATTCCACTTATGATTTTCATGCCAATGACTTAGTCAGGGCATTCAACCAGGGCTCCACTATGTCCAATGTCCTGGAAATGAAGGCTTTTCTCTAAGGTAAAGAATGATTTCAGAACTTCCCACAAAACAGGTGTGTTGCACAATATGGGAATGAATAGTACTTCATTGTCAGCACCATGCCGATTTTTGCTCACTTTGTTACTCAAAGTGGCGTTTTGACCACTGGTACTTCTCAAACATTTTCTTATGAGATCTCACTCGAACTCCATTAATTTTCTTTGGAATACAGGACAAAGAAAGAACACTTTGGAGTAAGAATAGGTGAGTTTGTATCTTAGTACTTATATTTACTGCCTTTGTAAACTTGGACTCTAAGTCTCCTCCACCGCCTCATCTGAGGCCCCTTCCAAGTTCAAATCCTGAGATCTTACAAATTTTATTTCTGCATGAAACTTTTGTTTCCATTTTGATTAAGCTGTGTGTCTTCTTCTCTATGAGTGTCCCATTCACTTGATCTTTAACCATTGCTCCCTTATATCAATTATGCAAGAAGACTGGAAAGGTAAGAGAGGGCAAGGTTATAAAGGGTTTTCAATGCCAAATACTGGATTTAATATTTTATCCTGGAAATGACAGGGGAACCACTGGAGTTTATTGACTGGTGTGTGTGTGTGTGTGTGTGTGTGTGTGTCTGTGTCTGTGTCTGTGTCTGTGTGTGTATGAGAGAGACAGACAGAGACAGAGACAGAGAGAAAGAGAGACAGAGAGACACAGAGAGAGAGAGAGAGACAAAGAAAGAGAGAGACACAGAGAGAGAGAGAGAGAGACAGAGAGAGACACAGAGAGAGAGACGAGTGAAACAGACATAGACAGAGACAGAGACACAGAGAGATAGTCAGATTTTCACTTTAAGAAAATTACTTGACAACTGAGTGAAGGATGGGCTAGAATGGGAAGTAACTTGGGGCAGAGGGACCCACTAGCATGTTTTGAAATAGTTTGGGTATAAAGTGATGTGGGCTTACCCCAGGGTAGTGTCAATATCAATGGAGACAAGAGGACACATTCAAAAACTGTTATGCAAGTATAATCAACAGGCTTTGGCAATAGATTGGTTATGAGGAACAGAGAGAGAAATTGAGAATTATACCCTACATTGCAAGCCTGAGTGAGTGGAAGGATGATGGTATGCTCAACAGTAATAGGGAAACTAGGAAGAGGAAAGAGTTTGAGGAAAAAGGTAATTTATTTGTGGACATATTGAGTTTAAGATATCTATAGGACATCCACTGGGAGATGTCCAACAGGCAGTTGGATATGTGAGAGTGAAGGTCAGTAGAGACATTGGGACTGAATAAGTAGATCAGCATGAATGACAATTGAATCAATGGGAGCTGATTAAGTGAAATAGTATAGAAGTAGAGAATAAGGTTAAGAAAAGAGTCTTATAGGATGTCTATTGTTAGCTGGTATGACCTGGATGAAGATTCAGCTAAGGAGACTGAGGAGTGGTCAGATAGTTAAGAAGATAAACAGGAGAGATTAGTGTACCAAAAATCCACAAAGAGAAGATCAAGGAAAAGGTGAATGACAATGTGAAAGACCAAACAGAGTTCAAGAAGAGTGAGGACTGAGGAAAGGACATAATATTGAGCAATTAAGAGATGGCTAGTAACTATGAAAAGAGCTCTTTTAGTTGAATGATGAGGTCAGATGCCATATTGTAAAGAGTTGTATAGAGAGTGAGAGGAAAGAAAATAGAATCACCTATTTTTTATGGCTTTCTCAATAAATTTAGCCACAAAAAGTTGGAGGGATAAAGGATAATGGCGAGCAGGGATGTATAAATAAAATAAGGGATTTCTTAGAAAAAGGGAGATATGAGCATACTTGTACACAAAATGTGGTCAGTATGTAGTTTGTAGGATTTTGCCAATGGGCAAGATTGGAAATGAGTGACAGAGTAGGGGTGGTAAAGGTGATAATCTGCTAGAGAACATGGAATGAAACTGAATCATGCAGATAGATGGATTTTCCTTGGCAAACAATTGGACCACCTCTTTGCGTGAGTCAGAGTAAAGGAGAAAATAGTGACAGAAGACATGTGGGTAATATGAAATGAGGAGATAGGGAGAAGAGGGAGCTCTTTGTGAGAGATCTCAATTTTTGAGTAAATTATGAGGCAAAGTTTTCAGTTGAGAGTATAGAGGAAATGAAGAACCTAGGGAATTTTGAGGAGGGATGATAAGGTTTGGGAGACCTTATCTGGTGAGTGGAGAATAACTCCTGAAGTTAATCACTGTTCAAGTCTGTGTTTACGTACATTGTCATTATAGAAGTTTCATCAACCCTCTCTCACTTGGCTTGTTGCATAGTATTTGAATTCTAGTCTGAATCTGATTTATTATTATTTTTTTTGTAATAAAATGAAAATTATTTAGAACCATCATCTCTCCTCTCTCTAAGCTCCTTTGGCAAAAGGTGTAGTCTGAAGTCAGAAACATTCTCTTTGATTATTTTACACGTGTTTTATTTTCCAGTTGGATTGTATGTTCCTTGAGGGCAGAGACATTGTGATGGATGGGAAAGAGGCATGGGGGGAGCCACTATGGGGAGTAAGGTTGTTGTTTAGCTCTGTCTGATTCTTTGAGACCCATTTGGTGTTTCCTTGGCAAAGATGCTGGAATGGTTTATCATTTCCTTCTCCAGGTCATTTTACAGATGAGGAAACTGAGGCAAATGGGATTAGGTGACTTGCCCAAGGTCACACACTAAATAAGTGTCTGAGGCCAGATTTGAACTCAGTAAGGCTCATCTTCCTGACTCCAGGCCTTGCACTCTATCTGCACAGTTCCCCTGGATATTAAGTTTAAACATGAGTCTTAGTGTTCATCAAAGCTGTGATGTCCAGTTCAACAGCAACTGTAAACAAATGAACAAACAAAAAAGATGGCTAAGTAAGAATCATTGCACAAAATAAAAAAATGGTCAGAATTATTGCTTTTTATCAGCATTGTGAGCACACATTTAGTGCACTTCAGCTTAGAGGACAGATAATCAACCATTTCTGTCATAGAAAAGGAAAAGTCAAATAAAGAAAAGCCACTCAGATACAAGAGAGAAGATTACAAAACAAAACATCCACATCAGTGAATGTCTTACCAATACTATATGACGTAGAGGGGTTGCTGTATGTCTTCCTTTTTCTCTTCCCTTTCCAACCATGTATAACTGCATTTTGGAATATTGCTGGTGCTGTATACACTAATCTCTGCATATAAACTTGGTAAATGTGCACATATTCACGTGTGTACTGTGTGAAATGATGCATATATAGTCACATATGTGTGTATGTGTATATGTGCATGCATTACAATAGAATGTAATCTCCTTAAGAAAAAGATAACTTTTCTTTTTTTCTTCCTTTCTCTTCCTTCCTTCTTTCCTTCTTCCTTTCTTCCTTTTACTGTTTCCTTTCTTTTTTCCCTTTCCTTCATCCTTTCCTTCTCATCTTCCTCCCTCCTTTTCACTTTCCTTCCTTTCCTCCCTTTCCTCCCTCTCTTTCTTCCCTCTCTCTTCCTCTCTCTCTCTCTTTCTCTCTCTCTCTTTCTTTCTTTCTTTCTTTCTTTCTTTCTTTCTTTCTTTCTTTCTTTCTTTCTTCCTTTCTTTCTTTCTTTCTTTCTTTCTCCAACAATCAGAAAAGTGCTTGAATCATGGAAGATGTTTAAGAAGTGCTTATTGAATGCAGGGGTACCTTTGTAATGCTTTTAAAAATCCATGTTTTCATTCATGTTGTTTGTTCAAGCTCCTTAACGTTCTTGGGCCTCAGCTTCCTCATCTGCAAAATAAGGAGGATAGACTGGTTTATCTTTTCAGTTCCAACTCCATACATATGATCCCTTACATGTTTAAATCCTACGATCCTTTAAATAATCTTGCTACCAATGCTGATGGCAAAATTTTCCAACTATTAGTAGATAGTTTTATGACCTGCTGTGGCCCCCAAAACACAATAAATCATCATCTGGTGACCAACATTGAGCTAATAATGAGGTGGCTAAAATTTAAATGTGCATAATTGTGCATTACACCAATATGTGTCTACATGTGTATATGTATGCACACAGAGAAAGGATTTTATTTTCTTAAAGGAGAGATCTAACTATAGAAACAAAACTATGCATTAATTCTAATTATCTAGAAAATTACTTCTGAAATGAAAAATTGGGCCCCAATTTTGAGTTTTTGCTACCACAAAAAATGCTGCTAATAATAAACATGATAAACATGAGGACCTAATCTTTTATATTTTTCTGAAAACTCTCTAGATACCATGAAGCTAGTTATGTCTTTTGTTGAATTTTCAAAAGTAGTTATAGAGGAAAGCAAAATAAATCGTGCTCAAACAAGGATTACATGAAGATACAAAGGAAAGGATGAAGCATCAAAGACTTTTTTTAAAGGTAGAAATGTATTTTTTTTTAAGTAGAAGTTTTTTCTCCAGAGAACACAAGACTGAGAGTTGGGAAACCTGGTTTAAGCACCAGCTGTGCCTTTAACTAACTTTAACTAATCTATGAAAAATCTCATAACCTCACTAGAATTCAATTTCATTATATGTAAAATAAATAGGATGTGATTGTTCTTTAATCCCCTTCTAACTAAAATCCTGTGGACAAAGGATCTAAAAGAGTAGATAAAGATTTTTTGGTACCTAGGAAAGGTTCAAAAAAGGTATCTTGAAAAGATTAGGATTCCATGTTTACTCAAACATTCATAGTAGCATTTATTTTCTGGAACAGCAGAAACTCAAAAGAAAACAGGGGCCCCATTTGGGGAAAGACAACATATTGTTTTACATGAAAGTAGTATAGGAACTGGACTTGTGATTTCAGTGATAGTTACATTCCTTTTACCAATTTAAGTTGGCATCTCTCTCTAACTTAGTCTTACACAGGTGCCCAGAGCATGTAAGTGTGCCCAGAGTCACAAAACTAGTATTTAGAGAGATAAGACTTTAATCTAGTTCTTCCTAGCTGATTTCTTATTTACCATGCCATCGTCTTCTAAAATTAAAAAAAAAATAGTGTTATGCCCTGAGAAATGATGGACATGAGCAATTCAGAGAAAAATGGGAGATTTGTATCAGTTGATATAGTACAAAGAAAGCAGAATCAGGTGAATAACATGGATGATGACTGCAATAATGTGAATAAAAACAACATTAAGAAACAGCAGAAATTGGATAAAAGGCAATGATCAATATTGGTTTCAGAGAACAGATGAGGAAACACCTTATCCACAAGGAAATGAAACGCTACTAAATCTACTTCCTAAAATGATTAGGGAAAAAGGAAAATAACTTATATGTTCTAAAGTATTCATAATCTCTCTCTCTCTCTCTCTCTCTCTCTCTCTCTCTCTCTCTCTCTCTCTCTTCTCCAAAGATATATGATAGTGATGGAATACTGCTGTGGTATAAGAAATAATGAGCTCATTGATTTTAGAACAATATGGATAGACTTGAATGAAATAATGAGAAGTGAAATGAGCAGAACCAAGAAAACATTGTATATAATTACAGAAATAATGTTTTAAAAACAATTTTGAGCAATTAAGTCATTTTGACTATTATGAATATCCAAATTAACTACAAAGAATCTATTAAGGAAGATGCTATCTGCATCCATAGAAAAACTGATAAATAGAAATATGTATAGAATGATTTTACATTTATATACAAATTTGTGCCTAATGGTAGCCATCTCTGGGGGAGGGAGGAAGAAGGAAGAAAAGAAAGTTGCATGACAATTTTATTGTATATTTAAAAGAAAGAGCAAACTCTATATAATGGTTTTGCAGTTTCAGATGCAATCATCTTTTTATTCTACTATGTTATGGAAATGTTTTGTGTTATTTCATAAATTAAAAATCAAATATAAATAGAAAAAAATAAACTCTAAGAGCGAAAACCACATATACGCACAAAGAAATGGAGTTCTAATGTTGTGGATTATTGTATTTGCTGTTAGCTGTAATTACTCTGTTCATCGGTTTTGGTTACATTGTTTTTAAATTTGTGACTAATGACTTACAGGGATTATTTTTGGGGGGAGGAATAAAATTTGGATATGTGTTGGTCCTTCATTGTCTAAGAAGACCATACCATCAGAGAAATGATGACATGACTTGCACTTGACTTTGTTTTTGAGTGAGGAAGGGTTGTGCAGGTCACCAGCCTCACTTCTCCTCCAGAGCCATTTGAATCCAGTGACCAGATATTCATCAGGATGACTGGAGATGACCCAGGATGAGGCAGTTGGGGTTAAGTGACTTGTCAAGGTCACACAGCTAGTGAGTGTCAAGTATCTGAGGTGGGACTTGAATTCAGGTTCTCCTGACTCTTGCACTGGTGCTCTATCCACTGTACCACTTAGTTGCCCTTAAAAATTGGATATGACTATTACAAAAACAAAAAAGCATAAATGATTTTTAAGAAAATAAAAGATTAGAGCTAAATGATAAAATTCTTAGATATGCAAGCTACCATTATGACAATATTTGGGGCAAAACTGCCATTTGCTTTGGTAGTAATTCTTCGAGAAAATCTTCAGGTAATATGACCAATAAGTCTTGATATATTTTTTTCATGTCATGGACTCCTTTGGAAGACTGCTGAAATCTAGGTGAATAAAATAAAAATACATCTGCTTTTCTAAAACCTCCAAGCACATCAGAGGCACAACCAGCCATACAACTTGGAGTGTATTTCTGCAGTTCATTGCCACAGACAACATTGCTACTTTATGTGTCTACATTTTAAATGTTAATGTTTTCTCACTTATGGTAATGTTTGGAAATTCCATTAAAGATAAAAAATTGTTTCAAGCATTTGTCATTTTTCTGCTTCATTTTCTATGTATATTGTATTCATAATAGGCAACATTTAATTAAAATACTTTGGATAATGGGTGATTCAGTGCTAAGAGTTAGAAACTCTAAAGTAGAATCTTTGCTTGACACATTGTATCACCTTGATCATTTACCTTCCATGTACCAGAATTTCATTATCTTTAAATTGAGGATAATAAGGATAATACTTCCTGCTAAGGGCAGCTTGTGAATTAGCTAATGCTTCAGGGCCCTTGGAAAATGCAAAGCTTGATATAAATGCTATATCATTTTATTAATATGCTCTGCACAGAGAATCTTTCAAACAAAAATCAAGGCACGTTGGAAAGCCTAAATTATACAAGGTAGCTGACCCTCCATTGCCAGCTGAATGCTCATGACTTATGTATATATTATCACCCATTCATATCTGAAGCAATACTTTGGTTTGGATTTCACCTGTGTACATATATATGCTATGGAAAACAAGCCAGTGATGAGGAAAATAATGCCCAGTCGGAAGAGTTTCTTGAATGAGTCTATTTGAAAAATAACATTTGTCTCATCTAAATTAAGAGATGCTCACTGTTGCTCTCCTGAGGCCTAATGTGAAAGGAAATAATATGTCTTACTTTCAAGGGAAATGTCTCTTTGAAATGTTATAGGTTCTGCTGCTTTCTGTGCTTTGCAAATGAATCATCCTGCCAACTGAAATTGCTTCTCATTTAGTAAAAATTGACATCTCCAATCAGATGTTTCCCTTTCCTGAGCTGAGGGCTTTTCATAAAACTGCATAGGAAACTACAAATAGGCAAACAAGGCTCAATTAGAATCTACGGATGTAAATATGTGTGTGTATTTATCTCATAATGAGACAAATCATTCACCTCAAACAAAAACATAACAAAACAAAATCTCAGAAATCCCCAAACAATGTATTTTCAAATTACTCAAAAGAAGACAAATACTCATTTTAACAGAAGTACTCTGCATTTTTTTCTAAACTAGTTACAGTGTATCCTGGCTCAAAAATATTGTTTTTTAGTTAAGCATAAAAGTTCAGAATTTTGTTCTGAGCTTCATGTTAATGCCAGATAGATATAATTGACTTCAAGAACCTAAGAGGTTCTCTAAATGAAAATGTTTAATTAAAGTTTTGAATTGTTTATTTTCCTTTTGTAAGATGTTACATTTCTCACAAAGAAATGTATATAAATATGTATGCAGAACAATTTTCTCAAATTTAAAAATTCATTATAATCTGTGATTACATCTGCAAGAATTAAATATTTTTCAATTACACTGGACTTCTTGGAGTCTCATCACATTCCTGAAATCCATTTCTATGGTATGCAACAAAATAACTGAAAAATGTCCTTGGAATACACAAAATTATTATAAATTGAAATTCTTAAGACCCCAACTCCTTTGTTCCTCATAATGCGATACATGTTATATACATATAAAAAACACAACCAACCTTCCTATGGAGAAATAAAAAAGAATAAGTTATTTTTTTAAATACTATTTTTTATCTTTTAAGAAGACTGACTTGTTCAGTCTACCTCCAGACAGCAATTTGCCTCAGGAAAATCTGAAAGTAGACTAGTCGGTTGCAAACTCAATATGAGTCAACAATATAATGTGTTTGTTAAACAAACAAATACCCTAATGTGATCTTAGACTGCACTGATCAGTATAGTTTTCAAGAATGAGCAGATAATGATCCTTCTGTATTCTGCTCTGGTCAGTCCACAGCTGGAGTATTTTGTTCAAATCTGCATGCCATGGTTTAATAAAGAAGGTGATAAGCTGGAAAGTGACCAGAAGATGGTAACCATGATGTCAAAGGGTGTTGATTGTTTTAAGAATTGATTGAAGAAACTGAGAATGTCTGGTTTAGAAAAGAAAATAGTATTTGGGAGGGACATAAGAACTGTCTTCACAAATTTGAAGAGTTGTCAAGTGAAATAATAATTAAATGTGTTCTATTTCATCTTGCAGAGAAGGGCCAGATGCAATGAGAGAAGATGCAGAGTCAAATTAGGGATGATGTCGGGGAGGGGACTCCTATAATGAACTCTATCAAAGTGGAATATACTATTTTGAAAAGTGGTAGATTCCCCCTTTGTTGGACATATTCAAGAAGAAACTGCTTGACCATGTGGTGATTATCTTTTGATGGGGATTCCCTTAAGATATGGGTTACATCTAGGTGACTGCTGAGATTCCCTCCAACTCTCAAAAATCTATTGTTTTATAATTAAGACAATCACTTAGGACAGCCATTATTAACAGGGTCATGGTAGACAGTTGCTAATTATAGTTCCAAAACATCTGATTGAGTAATCCATTATGAAAGAAAAGATGAAAACCTTCAAAAATAGTAGGAAAGCCCATTATCAAAAAGCCTTACTTAAGCGATACTTCGAGTCTGCACTTCCATAGAAGAAGAAGATACACAGTTGGTACCAAGAGTTTGCAATAAGATAGGGGCAGAGACAATAACAGTAACAATAGTTAATATTTATATGGCACTTGAAGGCTTATAAAGTGATTTACATATGCATATATATTTTTGGTAATTGTATGTTTTTAGCCAACTAACTGTCCTTATACCCAAATGAGGCAGGTACTTTATTATCATATTAATTTTATAAATAAGGAAACTGAAACTCAGAAAATGATGGAACCTGTGATTTTATTGGTTTTAAGAACTCCTGGATTAAGAAATTATTTATCATTGCAGGTTGGACTTCCCTCAGTAATTTACAGTCTTAGAGCATTGCTTAGGGCAATGAGCTATTAAATGTTTTGCCTAAGGTCACAACTTCAGTATGTGTTAGAGGCAAGACCTGAACCCAGGTCTTCCTGACTTTGAGGCTAGCTCCCTTTCTACTATGCAATCCTTCTTCTTATAGGTTGATATTTTCTGAGTCACTTTATTTTCTTATAACTGCAATTCATGAAATAGATCAAAGAGTAAAATAATTTTGAAAGTGGACACCATCAGATTGCCAAAGTAGCAGTACGAGTCATAAAGGCTTTTGGTGCTTAAATAAGGATCTAAGTTTAGCAGGTATAAAAGGAAAGGATAATATTCTAGGCCCCCATTCATACCCTCCTTCTGGGAGTAATTATTACAAGTATTTGAAATGCAGGTTCTTCCACAGTTTCATGTAAAATCATCTTTTTAAAAATTATACTGTGTTATGGAAAAGTTTGTTTTATTCCATAAATTAAAAATTAAATAAATAAAAAGAATAATGAAAAGGTTCTTCTTCATTGTAGAGGACAAAAATGAAAGAGTTAGAAGAATGCATCACTACACTCTAACTTATTAGAGGGTATGAAAAGGTCTTTTAAAGAATAGAAGTACTGTAAGAGGAAAATGAAAAAGCAATGGAGAATCCAAACCTTTGTCAGGGAATTGGATGTAGTTGTTGAAGAATGTAACACAGAGAAGGAAAGAAAGGGAGTAGGACACTGAACTATGGGAGTTATAGGTCCGAGGCAATGCAAGAAAACCATGTAAAAAGGAGTCAATAGCTTACTAAAGGAGACCCGCAAAAGAGGTAGACATCATTATCAAGGATACTGCCCTGATATTCTAGAATCAGAAGGTAAAAGAGAAATGTAAATAATCCACTGATCACCTCCTGAAGGAGACCTCAAAAAGAAAACTCCTAGGAATATTGTAGCCAAATTCCAGAGTTCCCAGGCCAAGGAGAAAATATTGCAAGTGGTCAGAAAGAAACAATTCAAGTACTTTGGAAACACAATCAGGATAACACAGGATTAACAGCTTCTACACTAAGGAATCAGAAGACTTGAAATACGATATTCCAAAGGTGAAAGGAGCTAGGATTAAAACCAACAGTCATCTATTCAACAAAGCTGAGTATATATCAGTGAAAACAATGGAATTTCAATGAAATACAGGACTTCCAAGCACACTTGTTGAAAAGATCAGACCTTAGTAGAAAAATTTCCCACTTATTCTGCCCAAATACTCCTGTCTTGGCATATAACATCACTCATTGATTGTCATTTTCTTACTTTCTGACACCCTTCAACATTCCTGTGCAAATGCTGATTCCATCTTGCTTCTCAGTGACAGGAGCTTTAGAAGGAACTTTTCAGCCACATTGAATTTGGTAGCACCAGCCTCACTTTATCCCAATGTCTTAAATTGCACTAATGATCTTGTCAGGTTGGGTAAAGCTGGTGCTCTTCATATACAGCCCTCTGCACTTTGAATCGCCTTTACTCCAAGGTGATTGATTCCAATAGAATTGTAGTGCAAAACATTTTCCCTCCCACCCATCACTCTAGGGATGGATGGTCTTTTTACTCTAGGGATAGGAGTCCCCATCCCATGGATAAGTCTTAGGAAGCTGCCTGAGGCATATAGAGGTTAAATGACTTGCCCAGGATCATAGATTTAGAGCTAAGAGGGACCTGGACCTTTGAGGACATCAAGTCTAATTTTGTCACGTTACACATGAAGAAAATGAGACACAGAAAGATTGTTTCTTGCCCAACAGTCACACATTTAGTAAGTGTCTGGGGAAAGATTTGAAACAAATTCTCACTGAACGCATTTTCACTGATGGATCTCTACTCCAACACTGTCCTTTTAGTTCCTGTTATGTTCAAGATTGGACATTGCAATCTAGGTTGCATGGAGTATTTAGTTTGCCTTTCCCTGATGTCTCTGGTTAAATTGTATTCAAAATATATTTTTAAAATTCACCATTCTCAAGGCTAAAAAGCACACATTTTGGCAGGATTACAAAGACAAAAGATAAACTATTTTTAGACTGAAGGTTTTGAAAAGACATGATTTTTACATTTCATGGATTAAAAGTAATACAATTATCATTTTTTGCATTTTTTACTTTACGATAACATATTTCTAGTATAAAGTTAATTCTCCAAAAATAAAGATGATATTAAAGCTACAACACTCCATACATACTTTAGCATTTGGTTTCATCTTGTAAGATATGACATGATAATACAAGGGAAAACTGAAGGGTAGAAACTGGCAGAAGGTGAGAGTCACATAGCTTAATCACTTAATATGGGAAATGAAATATCTATTTCTTGTAGAAAGATGGCATTACATGCTAGCTAGAAAAACAATGGGAGAAATCAGGACTGTTTGCTTTACTTTACAAATTATAGAGAAATTGGATGAGCTTTAATGAATTTTACCATGCACCATGGAAAAGTATTATTGTAGCCCGAGCTTGCTTCTGGTGACATGCAATTTCATATGAGTACAATCTATAATTGGGAATTGGTTAAACAATTATCATGACTGATTCTTGATGCTGCTGATTCTTGATGAAAATTTTTATGTTGTTTCAATTTAGAACTAAAGAAATCAAGACTTCATTTTTGCCTCGATTAATGTTTATTGACTTTGAAGGTACAATGTGGAGCATACCAAAGTCACAGAGGTAACAATGGACTGGAAGTCTAGAAAACTAGTCTCATCTCTGCATCACTTACCTGTGAGAACTTGGATGCATCCTGTAATCCCTCTAGTTATTGCTGAGTTAATCATCTCAAATATTCCCTCTAGTCCTTAGTTTATAGGATCTAGCCTTGGAAGGACTTCATAGATCATCTCCATTTTCTTCTTTTAACAGAGTAAACTGAGACCTAGAAAGTTTAAATGATTTCTCCAAGGTCTGCAAATAATGGAGCCAATATCGTAAATCAAGCCTTCTGATTCCATATTTGATGTTCCTTCACCTAATGATAGCCTCTGACATTTTATAATTGTGTACAGTCCTTGCCATATATCTGTATCTGTACATTGGAAGACACATGTCCATACCTAACTAGGGCTTTCCCGAAGAAAGATGATGGAGGCAAAGACATAGAATTCATATCTGGTCTCCACTTTTTAAGCTGCCTTCTCATTCTGATGAGTGTTCTTCTTAAAGTGTTCCTTGATACCTGGCTTCCTTCTTTTTTTTTTCTTCATTTTATTTATTTTTAATGCTCTACAATTACTACCATAAAACTTAGATATTTTCCCCGCTACTTACCTCCCACCATTCCCGTCCCTCCCCAAGATGGCATACAATTCTATATAGGATCTATACATACATTCCTATTGAGTATATTTTCATTATAGTCATGCTGTGTAGAAGCACTAAATTAAATGGGAGAAATCATAAAACAAACCAAAACATGATACACACACACACACACACACACACACACACACACACACAAAATGATCTGTTACATTCTGTGACTGAATTCCATAGTTCTTTCTCTGAATGTGGAAGGCATTTTGCCTTAGAAGACCATTGGGACATGGACATGTTTTTAATGTCCTTACATTGCTATGAAGATCCAAGTCTACCAGAAAAAACTCTCACACACTGTGGTCGTTGCTGTGCACAAAGTTCTCTTGGTTCTGCTCCTTTTGCTCAGCATTAGATCACATAAATCTTTCCAGGCCTCTCTGAAGTCTTCTTGTTCATCATTTCTTATGGTGCAATAGTATTCCATTACATTCATATACCATAATTTATTCAGCCATTCCCCAATTGATGGACATTCCTTTGATTTCCAGTTTTTGGCAGCTACAAAGAGTGCTGCTATAAATGTTTTTGTACATGTGGAACCCTTTCCCATTTTAATGATTTCTTGGGAATACAGTCCTAGAAGCGATATTGCTGGGTCAAAGGGTATGCACATTTTTGTAGCCCTTTGGGCATAGTTACAAACCACTCTCCAGAATGGTTGGATGAGCTCACAGCTCCACCAACAATGAATTAGTGTTCCAACTCTCCCACATCCTCTCCAACATTTATCATTTTCCTTTTCTGTCATATTTGCCAATCTAATCAGTGTGATGTGGTACCTCAGAGTTGTTTTGATTTGAACCTCTCTAATCAAAAGTGACTTAGAGTATTTTTTCATGTGATTATAGATATCTTTAATTTCTTCCTCTGAAAATTGCCTGTTCACAACCTTTGAACATTTATCAATTGGGGCATAACTTGTATTTTTGTACATTTGACTCAGTTCTCTATATATTCTAGAAATGAGGACTTTATCAATGACATTAGCTGTAAAAATTCTTTCCCAGTTTTTTACATCCCTCTGAATTTTGGTTGCATTGGGTTTGATTGTGCAAAAACTTTTCAGTTTAATGTAATCAAAATCATCCATCTTGCACTTCATAATACTTTCTATCTCTTCTTTAGTAAAAAATTCTTCCCTTCTCCATAAATCAGATAAATACACTATTTCCAGAAATTTGACCATAGTATCAATCTTTATACCTAGATCGTGCACCTATTTGGATTTTATTCTTGTGTATGGTGTCAGGCATTGGTCTAGGCCTAGTTTCCACCACACTTTTATCCAGTTATCCCAGCAATTTTTGTCAAACAGTGAGTTCTTATCCCAGAAACTGGGGTCCTTGGGTTTATCAAATAGGAGATTGCTATATGCATTGTCTACTGTGTCTTGAGTACCTAGCATATTCCACTTGTCTACCCTTCTGTTTCTTAGCCAGTAGCAAGTGGTTTTGATAATTACTGCTGTATAATACAGTTTGAGATCTGATAGAGCTAGGCCACCTTCCCTACCATTTTCTTACATTAGTCCCCTTGATATTCTGGATGTTTTGTTCTTCCAGATGAATTCTGATATTAGTTTATCCAGCTCAAGAAAATAATTATCTGATAGTTTAATTGGTAAGGCACTAAATAAGTAAATTAATTTAGGTAGAATTG